>NC_058405.1:181178527-181478527 GCF_002201575.2 Neomonachus schauinslandi | reverse complement strand
CATTATTGTAAAGTACAGCATTCACAAAAGATAATTTAGGAGGTTTTTTTGGTAAATTACCTATAAGATGAAAAGATAAATTCCCAAACTTAATGAAAAAGCAGTTAATTTCCTGAGGCTTATATTCAGGAAATCTTACTAAGAGCAATTAACATAGGTTTAAAAAAAGTAGTTGAAGTCATTATTTATTCTTTTACATTGTTGTTTACAATTTGTGCAATATTTAAATTGATATGCCCTCGAAATGCCCCCAAATGATTTGTGCCTGTATAATTACATTTCATATTTTATTGTTGTCGGTTTTGTAATACATATTTATACATTTAAGCTCCTTGAAAATTCTAAGCTTTTAGTATTTTTATGGATACTCAATACATAGTAGCTGTTATGATGATGATGAAAAAGCATGAAGAGAAGGGCAGATTCAAATGAAGTACGATTTTGATTTGTGAAGTTTAGGCAGGTGTTAAAGGTTGTTGATAATGTTTGTTGAGTTGGTGACTTCATGGTGAAAGAGAAATGTTAGTCTTTATTATAAAGGTTGCATTTGCTGTTGGTAAATGGTAACATTGCCCTGGCTTGCATTTTCCCTCCTGGGGCATGACAAAATGCTATTTCTTGTATATCCTTCAAGAAATATTCCTTTATAAACATGCATTTAGAGACGATGTCTGTCCATTTGTTTCTCTACAGGTGGGATATGACATGCAGCTTGTTTTCCCCCCTTTGAACAATGAACTAAATAGTTACTATAATAATTATAATAATATTATAAATATAATAATAACAATAGTTAGCATTGTTGTGCCAGGCACTATGCCATAAACATATGCCATGCATTATTCTTTTTATGTTCACCAGCCACTGACAGAGAAAGAAGCTGAGGAACAGAGAGGGTAAGAAACATGCCCAAGGTCACACAGCTAGTGGGCCTGGGCTTCAAACGCAGGGGCCTGACTGCAGAGCCTGGATGTTCAGTCACTGTCTTCCTCATGAGCATCGTGAGGGTGATCTGTGTCAGCTCAAAAAGCCTTGCTTGCTCTCTTTGATGTTCAGGCCTTCCACATTTCCATCAGGTCTGTTACGTCTGTGCTCTGCTCTGTGCCCTGGGGGTCTCCAGCTGCCAGTCTCTGCGTCTCTCTGCGGGCGCTCTCAGAGCCCCATTTGCCCGCTTGGCAGCAGGCACTCTGCACCCACCACCGTGGTCCTCCAGCGAGGAGCTAAACACCGCAGCTCCCTCACTCTTGGATGGGATCACACTGAGGTTGTGTATTCTACCCTGATTCCCCGAGTGCCTGATCTGGGCTGTATTCCAGTGACCCACCGGTAACGTTACTAGAGTCGGATTCTTGGGCCCGACAACAGAAACGAGGCTGAACCCCAAAATCAAAGGCCCAGGCAAGGCTTTCTTGTGGCTGCCACTTGAACTGAAGGGAGACTCAGCACCAACAGAGAGTGTGGTTAGACTGACCTCTCCAAGCAATGAGCAACAGGGAGGCCTCGCTTATCTGGAGAAAGTTCCAGTTCACTATGCTAATGAGGGAAAGGGGGAAAAAATGCCTCTATCCGATTGGTTAGCAAGAGCCTAGTTCTGATTGGTTGGCAAGGCCTCGTCCTGATTGGTTGGCAGAGCCTCATCCTGATTGGTTGATATTGGCAGGCGATTCAGGCAGCTTACTGGTGCTTTTGGAGCAGGGGCTTCAGGTTGGTGGAGCCTCTGTTTTCAATCGAGGTTGTGTAGGGAGCTGGGTCCTGGTTCTGCTCTGTAAGAGAAGCGGTTTAACAATACAGGAAACAGAAAGCGCCCCAGGTGCATAAGGTTTTTCATTTGGGGCTTGTTCCCATGGTCTCTAACTGTCTCAGTGACTGGCTTGATTCTGCACCCTGATTGCGGGCTTTCCCTTTTCTTTAATTTTTTTATTGTTATGTTAATCACCATACACGGGCCTTCCCTTTTCTGTGTCACGTCCCCCCTTCCTTACCCTGTCTTCTTTGATTCTCAGACAAATGGTTTGCATTGACTCCTTGTCCTATGCTTTGCTTCTGGGACACCCAGGCTAAGACAGGCTGTGTGGTGTTCCATTGTATGAAGGAACCAGAAAGAAGAATATCAAGATGACTCCAGGATTCTGGCTGGATTAAATGGGTAGTTCAGGAAGGTTGACAGTGGATTAAATTTCGGAGGAAAATCAAGAATTCCATTTTGGATCTTTTTTTAAGTTGGAGGTATCATTATATCCAAGAAGATGTCAAGGAGGCAGCTGGATATGCTCAGTCTTCTGGAAGTTAGAGAGGTCTGTGCTGAGATATATAAGTGGTGCTATTTGAACCCATGATATTTAAAATTTCAGTCCTAGAGGGAACCATGAGTGTACAGACTGTGGAGAGAGAGAAGGGAGCCTGGAACAGAGAAGAGAGCAAATCATAGGGGGGCCAGGGAGCGTGTTCCTCTGAGGCCAGTCTTCCCTACTCCAGAATAGAGAGAGCTGTGAGACTCAAAGCTGCTTCTAGTGGGCAATAACTCAATGTCCATGTGGTGCATCAGCCCATCTAAATGCAATGGAGGACAGGCAACAAGGGAGCAGAGAGTTTCTCATGTTTGTACTGGAAATGTACCCACTGTGGGTTCAGGAGGAGAACTGAGCTCATGAAACTTCTTCACCTAAAGTAAGAGGTGACCCTTTCATTCATGGAAAGTCAGATTGCACAAATATAAATTGACATGGAGAGTCTACTTCCAAATTAAGAAATAGATATTAGGTAAAAAGCAGCTAAAAAAAAGAAACGTTTTCCACTAAAAGGACAGAAAAATCATTAGCCATATGAAATTTTAAAAAAGATCTGGCATATTTCTCCACTCTTGATTTGTGTCACTAACATAATCATAATGACATTTCGATTTTTTTCTTGCTTTGTTTTGCAAGTTCCTTGCTTTGCTAAACAGCTCAAGATTTATAAATGTCATCGACAGAATGAAAGTAGTAGAACTATAACCAAGTTGTGTGTACGTGTGTGTGTGTGTGTGTGTGTGTATAGACATGGAATAATTCAAGCTTATTGTATGCTTTAAATTCAGATTGAAAAGGGCAAGGTTGATGTTTCTTATTTTTGTGATTAATAGATCATTTGTGCTTTTATTATTAGTATTTGCTCAAACTCTAATTTTCCAGTCTTTCGTCAGCCAAGTGAGCATGTTTGTGTTAGAAGATAGTACTGAAGAATCAGCCAGCCCTTTGCCTTTTTAATCTTCCTTCTTAGGGTCAACCAGGACCACTGGGGCCACAAGGTCCTATTGGACCCCTGGGACTGCCGGGACCCATTGGTGTTCCAGGAGAGAAAGGGATGAGAGGTGACAGGGGTCCTCCTGGGGCAGCAGGTGACAAAGGTGACAAGGTAAGACTCTTCTTAAGTGGGAAATTCTTACTAACAACTCGCCAGCGCTACCATGCCTGATTTTTTTCCAGCATGAAGTTTGTATTTCTTTTTTTAAATTTTATTTTATTATGTTATGTTAATCACCATACATTACATCATTAGTTTTTTTAAATTTTATTTTATTATGCTATGTTAATCACCATACATTACATCATTAGTTTTTGATGTAGTGTTCCATGATTCATTGTTTGTGCATAACACCCAGTGCTCCATGCAGAACGTGCCCTCTTTAATACCCATCACCAGGCTAACCCATCCCCCCACCCCCCTCCCCTCTAGAACCCTCAGTTTGTTTTTCAGAGTCCATAGTCTCTCGTGGTTCGTCTCCCCCTCCGATTCCCCCCCTTCATTTTTCCCTTCCTGCTATCTTCTTTTTCTTCTTTTTTTTTTTTTTAACATATAATGTATTATTTGTTTCAGAGGTACAGGTCTGTGATTCATCAGTCTTAAGCGTTCACCATAGCACATACCCTCCCCAATGTCTTATCACCCAGCCACCCCATCCCTCCCAACTCCCCCCACTCCAGCAACCCTCAGTTTGTTTCATGAGATTAAGAATTCCTCATATCAGTGAGATCATATGATACTTGTCTTTCTCTGATTGACTTATTTCGCTTAGCATAATACCCTCTAGTTCCATCCATGTCATTACAAATGCATGCCAGAATTTTTTTTATAATCACAAGTGGTCTGTACTAGTACCTTATAATAAATTAAGTCTAAACTTCTCTTCCGTAATCAGCCCTCATTCCCTAACTCTTTTCCAGAGGAGCATGTCTTTCTAGACTTTTCTATGCACTCAAATACATGAGTGTACCCAATGAAGGGTTGTATTCTTTCATGGCTTTCCTAAAAACCTAAGTGATATATTTATCATGCTAAGCCTTTCTTTTTTTAGTCAACCATATGGCTTAGAGATCATTCCATATCAATTTATGTAGATTAAACTTATTCTCTCAAAAATACTGCACAATATGCCACAATATAGATAAAACTATAGTTTATTCCCTGTTGATATCCTGTCCCAACTTTGTGTTGTGCCGGGTGCAAAGGCAATCCTGTAAATTACCTGTGTTAAATTTAAGAGTTTATTTCTCTTGGAGAGACAGATTCTGAGAAGTTGAATTTCTGGCATATAGGGTATTGAATGTTTTCTTTGAACGGATGCTGCCAAGTTGGCTTCCTAAGTACAAAAAGAAAAGTACAAAAGGTTTTTTCAAATATTGGCATTTAAGTTAATTAATGTAAAAAGGGGCGCCCGGGGGGCTCAGTCAGTTAAGCGTCCGACTCTTGGTTTCAGCTCAGGTCACGATCTCAGGGTTCTGAGATCGAGCCCTGTGTTGTGCTCTGCGCTCAGGGAGGAGTCGGCTTGGGATTCTGTCTCTCCCTCTGCCCACCTCCTTTCTCTAAAATAAATAAATAAATCTTTTAAAAAAAAGTTAATTAATGTAAAAAATAAATGACAACTTCTAAGAGTTTTTTAAAAAATGAGTTATTAATTATTTATGTTTTCAAGTAAATCAGTCTGTTAATCTAATACTTTAGTAACTTTTGTATCTTTGTTTTCCGGGATGTTAGGGTCCAACTGGTGTTCCTGGATTTCCAGGTTTGGATGGCATACCTGTAAGTATCCTTAAATTTTTTCCATTTTTTTTTTAAAGGAAAAGCACTCATCAAAGCCCTTAAAATCACATTTTATCTCTCACTATGTATATTTATTTGGCAAACTCTTCTTTATTTTCTCCTGGTAGTACATGGAAGGATGCTTGCATTTTAATGTTGTGTAATAACTTTGAGACCAAAACACTACTTGAAAAGCAAGGTTTTCAAACAGATTAGAGAAAAACATTCCAAAATCTAAGCTACATGTACTTGCCATGTTCTAGAAATAAATGTATACTCATAGTGAAAGTTTTTATTTGCTGGTTAGTTTTAACAGAGGAAGGGGGCTTAATCTCTCATTTCTAATATGAAAACCAAATGAAAGGAGAGAAAGGTGTTTCAAGGGCTTTATAATCCATTAGAGTCATTCTAAGGATTTTTAAAAAGGTGCTCTCCCAAATCTCTCAGAATATTCCAAACTAAATTAATTTCAGTTGGGTTATATTAAAATTTATCTGTATTTTTAATGTGCTACATAGTACTTGTGGCTGGGAAGGAAGTTTCACAAATTCAATAACACGTGAGTCAAAGTTGCCATAATTTGGGTACCCATATTGCAGAAACTTTGTGTTACAGTATTCTTGCAAAAACACCTCACTCATCAGCTTGTTTCTTACAGGGGCACCCAGGGCCTCCTGGATCCAGAGGCAAGCCTGGCATGCACGGCTATAATGGTTCACGAGGTGATCCAGGGTTTCCAGGAGAGAGAGGAGTTCCTGGCCCAGGAGGCCCCCCAGTAAGACCCCCACAGCTTATCCTAAGGGGAATCTTAAGTGAAGGGCTCTACAAGGGGCACGAGCTTGATGTGTTCAAGAAACAGTGTTCATACAAGTGTGCTGGGAGCATGGTGAACAAATGGGGGTGGCTGGAGGGTGAAGACAGAGAGGTGTGCAAGACCCAGAGCTCTTGGGCCTTGCACACTGTGGGAGGAGTTTCTCTACATGCCATGGGAAGGCATGGGGTGGGGGGTTACAAGGAAGGAAGCAGTATGATCTGATTGATGTTCCATTAAGATGCTCTAGGCTGTCGTGCGGACAATGGATAGTAAGGGAAGGAGCAGGGAGGTCAGTAAGCAAAACTTCCATTGTTTATCACTCAGGGTTCACAGCAGACTCCTAAACCCACTAGGTATTTCAAAGAGGAAGGCATTTCATAGAGGGAATTTGACACATATTGGAAAGGTTGGGGGAGTGGAATTCAGGGACCACTGCTGGACTGTGATTCCAAGGGCTTGCACTTAGCTGAGATCCAGCAGCCAGGAGGCTTTCCTGCACATGACCACTGCCTCCCACCCCCATGTCCAGACACCGGCAAACAAACACTCAAGTTTCTAACCTTACCTGCTTGGCAGTAATGACAATACAGGAAGAGGATGTCTTCCTTACTTCTGCCTTCCAAATCTCATAAGCACATCTCCTCTGTGGACCCTAAGTCCCATTTCAGCTGCAAAGGGGTCTGGGAGATGTAGTTTTAGCTTTCTCATCCCCATTATGCAATAAGAAAAAGGGAAGGCGTTTGAATGGATGTTTAGAAACAGTTGACAATATCCAGCACTTCAGAAAACGTTACTGCTTTTAGGTATTTTTTTATTCAGAAATGTGGACTTTTATTTAAATATGAATTTAGCAAGAACTATTCTTTCCTGTACCCCTGATATTCCCTTTCTCTCTCTTTTTCTTTTTCTCACATAAAGATTGGAGATGATTTGGCCTTTTAAAACTGGTTTTCTGAGACTTCGGGAGCCTTTCCACTTCCCTGTAAATACTATTTCCCAAGATTCCTTCTAAAAGGTTTTCTTATCATCACCACTGTAATCATCCTGCTTTCTCCTCATGGGTTTTCCATTTGCTCTCAATTCTAGTGTGACTGACCTGAACACAGAACTCAATAACAATTTCCAAATTTACATCTTTCTTTAATACCAAGGAAGAACAACAACCATCTTCTGTAGTTAAGCTTCTCAACCACCCTTTGTTTTCAAACTCAGCCATTTGAAGGCTCAAGTGCAGTCTGGTGAATGCACGTTTCTTAAGATCTTCAAATTGGGTCAAACCCCATTCTGCTGAGTGTCTATGAATGTTCAGAAGAGGAGGAGTTCTCGGGGCGCCTGGGTGGCTCAGCCGTTAAGCGTCTGCCTTCGGCTCAGGTCAGGATCCCAGGGTCCTGGGATCGAGCCCCGCATCGGGCTCCCTGCTCGGCGGGAAGCCTGCTTCTCCCTCTCCCACTCCCCCTGCTTGTGTTCCCTCTCTCGCTGTGTCTCTCTCTGTCAAATAGTTAAATAAAATCTTTAAAAAAAAAAAAAAAAAAAAAAAGAAGAGGAGGAGTTCTCGATTTTAGCTTTCCCACAGCGTGCCGTGGTGACCATGATACTGAAGTTTGCCGTAATGGTGTCTTCGCAAAGCAGCTTTCTTCCCCTTAGCCCATTTCATTTACAGTCGGTCCTCACTTTGCCCACTAGTGTGAGGCATGAAGAACGACCATGCAAGCTGGCCCCACACAAGCAACCTTAACATCCAGTGGGAAAAAGTAGTATTGTTCCATGACCTCTAATACGTTTTGTTAAAATATTAAAAACTCTCTTCATGTGAGTTATAAATACATAGGGAAAATTTAAAAAAAACTAATATTGATTTAGTACACTGTCATTTAAAACATACACAGTGAGAATCGAAGTGTCTCAGGTCTTTGAAAACACTTACCAAGAGTGTTTTGAACAGTGCCTTCTGGCCATGTAACTTACAATAATGAAGTGAGTACGTCTTTCTGTGCTCTGGTGAACTGTCATACTTATTTCTGAGTTTGGATCAGCTTTTAGTGCTGTGAACTGTATCTCAGAGTCCCTTTGCGATGAGGGTCTTGAGCCTGCGCCATGTCCTCTGGCAATCTTTAACCTTTTTGTCCCAGCCATTTCCCTTTTTTGTGTTGAGAACTTTGTCTTCATGGAGTCCCTCTGGCTCAGGAGTTTCAACATTCCACGATTGCTCAGTTATTTCTTCTCAGACTCCACTTACATTCTGTCTGAATTTCACTGCCAGCTTTATCATTTTTCATTCCCTCACTTCTTTTCTTTTTTTTTTTTTTTTTAGAGATTTTATTTATTTATTTGACAGAGAGAGACACAGTGAGAGAGGAGCACAGGCAGGGGGAGTGGAGCGGGGAGCCCGATGCGGGGCTCGATCCCAGGACCCTGGGATCATGACCTGAGCCGAAGGCAGACGCTTAACCATCTGAGCCACCCAGGCACCCCCCTCACTTATTTTCATCTTTGATGGCCAATTGCCTCTTGCGGTGGGGTCTATTTTCATGAAATATCATTTGGGTTTATCACTGGGAGATAAGGAGGGAACACAACTACACACTTTGCTTGTGTGTGTGCGTGCATGCGCGCACGCGTTTGCGCCTACTGACTCACAGATGTGCAATGATCAATCATTAACAGACTGAAAAGAGGGATGGGACCAGGGATCATGATTCCCATCTGTTACTTATCTATGCCGATGAGCTGGTGGTGTAGTTACTCAGTTAATAGAAGGTGGTAACTGAAATTTGAACCATTTTGTTAGAGGACTGGTGCTATTTAACTTAACTGTGGAACTAAAACTCATGCATTATTGGAACTGTGTGAAGCAAGGACTGCCTGTGTAGGCCCATCTGATTTCTCAAGGGCAACAGTTGCAGTAACTTACCATAAAAGCCTTAAGTGTCTCCCATTGGAAGCACAGTCAAGACTTTTCCAGGAGGGATTAACTTTGAAATCTGCATGTCCTGCGCAGGAGCTTGATACATGAAGATGGTAGAATTCTTATGTGATAACCAAGTTAAGATATGTTAAGATATCCAGTAGGCAATCTTTGGGGGAAAAAAGAATATATTGAGTTATTTCATTCACTTTTTAAAAATACTCTCAGTAAGCTTGCAGCTGCTTACAAAAACCTTCCAAAAAGAAGATATGTTTTTAAAAGTTAATCTTACAAGAATACAGAGGCTCTATTTTGAACACAACAACTGAAATGAATAAAATCAATTTTTTAAAAACGATGTCTAGGGCATAAATTACTAACTGACAATTGCAAAATTATTTACTTGTAAGAATAATACATATGAATTATTGTGTTTGAGGAAAAATGTAATTTTCCTGTTGAATAATTAGTAAATGGCTATGTATATTATTATATAATGTAACACTTACATATATATATATAACATATGTGTATATTAATAGATACTCTGTCTTTGGAGATTCATTAATAGATCTTAACTGAATATTGAATAAATATGTATGAGAACCTTAGGATGATAGCAATAATGAAGAGAAAAAAGAAATCTCCACTAGTAAAACATGACTATAATGGTATTTTACTGGTAATATTTCATACAAAAAAGAAAATGCTGAAATAGTAATATGCTTTTTTCCCCCCTCTTAAGTGAATATTTTATTTTCAGGGCCTTCCTGGGGAAAGTGGAGAAAAAGGAAATTCAGTGTTCATTTTAGGTGCCATTAAAGGTATTCAGGTAAGATTTATGATCATGGTGGGTTGAAAAAAATTATTTTTCCATCTAGGTAAACCCAGCCAGGAAACACATGGACATATCTCTTTTGAAGTGTCATGGAGCACACTGTTTTTTTTTGTTTGTTTGTTTTAAGATTTTATTTATTTATTTGAGACAGAGAGAATGAGAGAGACAGAGAGCACATGAGAAGGGGGAGGGTCAGAGGGAGAAGCAGGCTCCCTGCCGAGCAGGGAGCCCGATGCGGGACTCGATCCAGGGACTCGATCCAGGGACTCCAGGATCATGACCTGAGCCGAAGGCAGTTGCTTAACCAACTGAGCCACCCAGGCGCCCTGGAGCACACTGTTTTTATCATTACCCTGCCTCTCTTGATGGCACCATACTTCTTGTGTGAAGGCACTTGGCTTTAATTGCTCTGGCTGTAAATTCCAGTATCTCCTAACTGTTCTTGCAAAGTGTGACAGATACAGTTATTTCAGGGTTTCTCAGTCTTGGTACTATTGGCATCTGGGGCCAGATAATTATTTGTTGTGGGTGCTGACCCTGTGCATTGTAGGATGTTGAACAGTATCCCTGCCTTTACCTACTAGATGCCAATATATCCCCCCCCCCTAAATAATATCTCCAGATATTACCAAATGTGCCCTGGGAAGAAAAATCACCCCAGCTGAGAAGCACTGATTTATTTGTAGATAGAATGTTGTAATGATAATACTTACCATCCAGGATAAGAGAAGTCACCACTTTTGAACTTGAAAATTATGGAAACCTTCTAGCACTATCCTGGGTACATTAAATGCTTTCGTGTTTTTGTATACAATGATAGACAAACATTCAGAAATAAACTCTTGAATGACCACCTATATCTCTAATATGAGTACCCTGAATAAGCAGAAGATCAGTAGATATAAATCAAGAGGAAAAATATGGTACATTTGTAAAACATGGTCATTTCTCTTAAGGAAGAATATTCTACAACAGTTAGATAAAACTTGAATTTCTGCTGTTAGACCCTAAGTTTCACCTGAGTGGTGATTCCTTTCGTGAGCTCACAGTATTCATTTGTAACCTCTGAGCCTATTCACACTTGTTAAGCAGCAGGAACTATGCTTTTGTTTATGGCTTAAATGATATGTTAAGCTTAGCATCAAAAGCAGGGTCATTCTAGGAACCAGTATGGTGTATTAGAAGGAGTAAACTGACCCTTACCAATCACTGTGACTTTGGGCAACCCCCTCAACCTCTCTGAGCCTCATTTTCCTTATTTGTGAAGGAAAATAAAGTAATATCTACCCTGCCTTCCTCTCAGTGCTGATGATCCATTGTAATAATTTATATGAAAACACGTCAACTATAATGCACTGTACAATAATAGTCATGATGAGTTTTTAAAATTTAAATTCAGTATAGTTGAAATAAAGTATTTTATTAGTTTCAGGGATAGAATTTAGTGATTCATTAGTTGCATATAATACCCAGTGCTCATTACATCAAGTTCCCTCCTTAATGCCCATCACCCAATTATCCCTTCCCCCCACCTACCTCCCCTTCGGCAACCCTCAGTTTGTTCCCATAGTAAGAGTCTCTTATGGTTGGCCTCCCTCTTTGATTTCATCTTATTTTATTTTTCTTTCCTCCCCTATGTTCATCTGTTTTATTTATTAAATTCCACATATGAGTGAAATCATATGGTATTTGTCTTTCTCATTTCGCTTAGCATAATACCCTCTAGTTCCATCCATGTCGTTGCAGATGGCAAGATTTCATTCTTTCTGATGGCTGAGTAATATTCCATTGTGTGTATATACCACATCTTCTTTATCCATTCATCTGTCGATGGACATCTGGGCTTGTTCCATATTTTGGCTATTGTGAACATTGCTGCTATGAACATTGGGGTGCATGTGCCCCTTCAAATCACTATGTTTGTATCCTTTGGATAAATGTCTACTAGTGCAATTGCTGGGTCATACAGTAGCTCTCTTTTTAACTTTTTGAGGAACCTCCATACTGTTTTCCAGAGTGGCTGCACCAGTTGCATTCCCATCAACAGTGCAAGAAGGTTCCCCTTTTTCCACCTCCTCATCAACATCTGTTGTTTCCTGAGTTGTTAATTTTAGCTATTCTGAACAATTTTAGTCATGATGCGTATTTTTTTTGCAATAGTGCAAGAAAGAATAAGTGAGATAGAAGGAGAAGTGAATCTAGAGAATTCCTCATCTTAAAGAGAAACAGAAGATCCTAAATAAAAATGGTCTGCAGAGGGGCACCTGGGAGGCTCAGTTGGTTAAGTGTCTGACTCTTGATTTCGGCTCCAGTCATGATCTCAGAGTTGTGAGATTGAGCCCCACTTAAGATCCTCTCTCCTGCTCCCTCTGCCCCTATCCCTGCTCTCTCCCTCTCTAAAAAACAAAAAAAAAGGTCTGCAGATCAATAACCTTAGAGAACCAGTACTTTTAAGAGCTCATATCTACTTCACAGACATTTGGATGGTTATTTAAAAAAACCCAGAAAATCCAAAGTGTTGACAATTATAGGGAGAAATCTGAGCTCTTCTGCATTGCAGGTGGGAATGGCATTGGTACTGCTGCTCTGGAAAATGGTATGATGGCGCCTCAAAAAATTAAATGTAGAATTACCTTATGATCCAGCAATTCCATTTCCAGGTATATACCCAAAAGAAATGAAAGCAGGGTCTCAAACAGATATTTGTACACCCATGTTCCTAGTAGCATTATTCACAATAGCCAAGAGGTGGAAGCAACCCAAGTGCCCATTGTTGGATGAATGGATAAACAGAATGGGATCTATACATACAACCCAGTATTATTCAGCCTTCAAAAGGATGGGAATCGTGACACCTGCTATAATGTGGATGAAGCCTGGAGGTCATCATGCTAAGTGACATAAGCCAGTCACAAAAGGACAGATAATGTATGATTCCACTTATATGAGGTTCCTAGAGTAGTCACATTCACAGAGACCAAGAGTAGAATGGTGCTTGCTTGGAGCCAGGGGGAGGGGAAATGTATTTAATGGCTCCAGTTTCCACCAGGGAAGAGGAAAATGTTCTGGAGATGGAAGATTGTGATGGTTGCACAACAGTGTGAGTATACTTCACACCACAGAATTGTACACTTCAAAAGGGCTAAAATGCTAACTCTTATCTTATGTAGACTTTATCATATATTTTATATTAAAAAAGAAGCTATATTCAAGAGAATATACACCCTTTGATTCTTTTTTTTCCAGCTACTTTTATTTTTATTTTTTGTTATGTTAATCACCATACATTACATCATTAGTTTTTGATGTAGTGTTCCATGATTCACTGTTTGCGTAGAACACCCAGTGCTCCATGCAGAACGTGCCCTCCTTAATACCCATCACTGGGCTAACGCATCCCCCCACTCCCCTCCCCTCTAGAACCCTCAGTTTGTTTCTCAGAGTCCATGGTCTCTCATGGTTCATCTCCCCCTCCGATTTCCTCCCTTCATTTTTTCCTTCCTACTATCTTCTTTTTTTTTTTTTTTTAACATATATGAATTGTGTAAGACTGTTGAATCACAGACCTGTCCCTCTGAAACACCCTTTGGTTCTTTAAAGCACTGTAGATGCGCACAGAGGCAGGTGCAAGAGAATTTCCACAAGAATTCCCTTTACATCTACTCTAGGGGGATAAAAAGCAGCAAAGTGTCTATTAGGGGAGGCAAGTTCTGGCAGTTAGACCAGAGACAGTTAAACTGTGATCAAATGAGACCACTGGATTGAGAATTTAGATTGTAAATGGAAAGATGAAAGTCTCACCGTGACTCCATGTCATCACGACTCGAGCAATCTTTGGTTTCAGCCAAGTAGAAGCAGGATTCTGGGGTTAGGAATGGACACAGAAAGTCCTCTCCACAGAGCCCTCCACGGGTGTCAACGCCGGACAATCAAACAGCCTGCACGGACAGTCCAAATAATTCCTGTGTGGACTCCTCCTTTTACGTCATGTGTGTTTTAGGAAAGTGGTGTCACTCTTCTAAAACAGTGCATCGTTCCTATTGCAGGGTGACAGAGGGGACCCAGGACCTCCTGGCTTGCCGGTAAGTCTCCCAAGCAGGCCCTATGCTTCTCTTTGCTCCTCGGTCAGCCTGTGGTCCACACTGTTTGCATCCTAGCAGGACCAGCTGCATCATTTACAGAGCACACCGGTGCAAAATCAAAGGGTAGATCTCTTGCTCAAAAATTATTAAGAATTTCAAGGTAGTGCCAGAAAAGCGTTAAATCAGGCATGAGCCCCTATGTGGCCACACAGGTCCCAGGCCCGTGGAACTGTCCTGGAGTCTCAGCAAGCTTCTACTTACCTTCCTCTTCTGTCTTTTAATGATCACTTGGCATTACTTGGGGACATACAGTCTCTTAATATTTGGGAAGCTAAGTTTCCCTCAAGTCTACCTAAATAATACATGTCAAGTAGAAATGATTTTCTCTGTACTATTCTGCCTGCTGAATCAGTAAGTGTGTGTTGCATTTAATTTTTTGCTTCATCTTTATCTCCCTGAAATTTGTAATTCAGTGATTATATTAGTGTTTGCAATGAATGAATCAGTGTTCACAAGATTAAAATTGAAAGTAGTTTGCCTCCAAATTGATTAATATATATAATTTTTGCTTGGTAACTTCTGGCTGTAGACAGGATTACTCTCCCACATTACTTTCCTCGCTATCCCTGAAGCGAGGGTAATCGATGTAATCGATGAGATACTTTCGTGTCACTGTTAAAATAAATACCAATTCATCCTCCTAGAGAGAGTAATTTCTTGCACACTCGCAAATTATTTGATGTGGGCAGGTTTGGTGGGAGAACAGAGAGCCTCTCTCCACACTTCTAGGAACGCACAGCTATAACCCCTCCTTGTGAATTTGTGTGGAATTATGCTACAACCTACGTGTTACAGAAAGTGGTGGCTGAGTCACCACCTTAATCTTGAATTGGGAGCATTTCTATTCACATTAATCTGATGGGACATATTTTAAAAACATAACGAAGAGTATAAATACATTCATCTTTTAAAATCAATTATTAATATGAATATTTTAAAAAACATCCCGATGTATGTCAAAGTTGTAACATTTATGCAATTTAGGAATAGCTGGTAACAAGTTTTCTTTGTGCTCTACTTTTGCTATTACAAGATTTATTTGCAAACAAGTAGATTGATTTCTCGGTCTTAATTCAATCCTAAACATAGGAATTGGTCACACCTGCCGGAGTGCTGCTATCATGGACCTTTTAATGGCCGTGTCAACTGCGGTGAAGGTGCTCCTGCTACAGGGCAGGTGTGTCTGTGACCGTGATTTCTTTGGAGGTTTTTATCCACTTGGGATTACACGTAGGTTTTGCTGTGAACGATGAGTTTGAGTTTTGGTAACCAATGCACTGACTGTTCTCATGTTTAGGGATTGAGGGGGGCAAGAGGACCCGCGGGCACAATGGGACATCCGGGAGAGCCCGGGTTAGCCGTAAGTAGAGCACTGCTCGTTCTGTCCGTCTAAAACCCTGGCCTGGATGTTTAAATTAAACAAACAAGCAAAAAAGGCAAATTGCAGCCGTGGGTGGGGCGCAGGTGGGTCATTTGAGAGGTTATCACTGATGAATCCACGTACACCCCCCATCGCCAGGGTGAGTTTATCGTGAAGCATGGGTCCCCAGGGCAACAAGGAGCCCAGCTGTGAGGGGCAGTCCAGCAGGCATGTCTTAAAATTCAGGGTTTCCTAAAGAGGAACTTGGGGCAACCAACGCCGACACATTGTCATTTCTGTGACTGATAAATTGATTTGTGCATTTTCGCCCTTGATTTAGGGTGCTCCAGGCCATCCTGGGAGACCGGGCTTGAAGGTGGGTGGTCATGAGTAACATGCAACAGATAGAGACTGTCCGTGTCCAATGAGCTAAGTGACCGCTGAGCTCTGTCTGAATTATGTCTTTCCCTTAGTAGACTTCCCCAAATACTTCGTAAACTTCAATTAATTGCTTAACCAGAAGTCTTACTTGTTTGTAATTACCTTTTTGATATTCAAAAGCAATTACATTTTTTTTTTCCTTTTCTTTCCCAGGGTAATCCTGGCGTGGGAGTCAAGGGGCAAATGGGAGACCCGGTAAGAATCCCCTTTCACCCGGAGGAGCAGGTGCTAAAATGCATGTGCTGCCCAGGTGGCAGAGGCTGTTTTGATTATCACTTAAATTGTGTTCATTATCCAGTCGCTGCCCAATTTTATGGCCGAGAATTTTTTTGCTGAATTATTATGGCGCCATTACCCTTGACCGTAAAATGAGTGTTCTGACAAAATTTAACGCTAAATTCAAGTTAATGTATATGACGCATTTTACCCTAGCAAAAAGAGATTGAACATTTCTGATAATTTAGTATATCGCAGGGACAGTTTGTTTAATTACTGGTTTGTGTGGCTTGATTTCACAAATTTCCTCAGAATCCTAAACTCCGCCCATAAATAAAAGTATAAATACCTGCAAACAAAAGCATTTAGCGATAGTCTCCCACTCCCTCCCACCTCACACCCATCCTCACCGTCCCTTCCCTCCCTCCCTCACACCCACAGTCCTTTCTGCTGAGGCAGGAAACTTAGCAAAGATAAGCGTTTAGAGAGGTATTTTAAGATGGCAGCTCATCTGCAAACAATCTGAATGGCTACTGATTGGCAAGTGGCTCATGCCACAACTGTGGGCAAGGAGATATTGAACGTCTACTCTGTGCCAAGCCAGGACTGGTGCTGGACGTGGGGAGTTAGTAAGACAGACCTGATCCCACTTGCGTGGAGTCCCAGTGTGGTTGGGTAAGTTATGGTACAGCCGTTGAACAAAATGACTCGATTGCCCGAAATATATTGGAAGACGTCACGATGTGCAGATGTGCCTATGGTATAATGTTGATCAGAAAGCACAGGTTACAAAAGTAGAAGCTCAATTTTGTAAAAACAACACGAGACATTAAAATAGACACTTAGAGGGGCGCCTGGGTGGCTCAGTCGTTAAGCGTCTGCCTTCGGCTCAGGTCATGATCCCAGGGTCCTCGGATCAAGCCCCGCATCGGGCTCCCTGCTCGGCGGGAAGCCTGCTTCTCCCTCTCCCACTCCTCCTGCTTGTGTTCCCTCTCTCGCTGTGTCTCCCTCTGTCAAATGAATAAATAAAATCTTAAAAAAAAAATAGACACTTAGAGCAGGATTTTACAACGTCGACACTGCTATTTCCTTGTTGTGGAGGCTGTCCTGTGCATTGTAGGGTAGGATAGTTAGCTGCATCCCTGGCTTCTACCCACTAGATGCCTGAAACAGCCCTTCCTCCCCAGGGGTGACAACCTAAAATGTGTCACGACCTTGCCAGATGTCCCTGGGGGGAGTAGTATGTCCAGTTGCTTGCCCACTCTCCTTAAAAACCACTGACTTAAAGAAATGACTGAAAGGAAACACACTACAACAAGGTTTTTCAGACTTGGGAAGTCGTGGACCCCTGAGAACGTGCTTGTCGCAGCCCCAGAGGCTCATGCAGCCTGGCTTGAGACTCTCCGCCTTGTGAAGCGAGGCAGGCTATGCTGGTTTTGGGACCTCAGCGCCAGTGCAATCAGATGCTGTCGCAAATTCAGGCCATAGAATCATGTGGAAATGTTTGGCTATGAGGCGGCCATTCAGATGATACAAAATAGGCTTATTTTAATTCTTTTGGATTATCTGCTAAAGGAAGACACCATTTTGAAATTTTGATGCAGGACTCTCAGATGGGCAAGAACATGTTTGCCCACGAAACGCTACCCCAAGCGGTTGCTGCTGGTTTGTCCTAGGTGATGCGATTATGGGTCGTCTACGTTTTGTTCTTCATGATTTATGTTCCTTGCACTTCTGATTAAATGAATGTCTGGTAGTTTTTCAATGTGAAAAATAGTGGCATGACCAACATTTTGAAGAGGCTCCCTTGCTTGTCAGCCGTTATGGGTTTCGGTCAGGCTCATTACAGCGGCAAGAATAAGAACGGTTGTGTTTACCAGCGCACGTTACTCACTTGTGTACGCATCGTTTAAGCGTTTGTTCAATCATTCGTTCACGTAACAGACGTCTTCAGAACAGCCGTTACAACAACACTGTGTTAGGTCCTGGGGTACAGCGACAAAAAGAAGCCAGCGTCCCTAACCCGGTTCTTCTGTAGTTTCCAGGGGGTAGGTAGGCATTGAAGTGCAGGCTGTCTTACTTCATTTACGCTGGAAATAGTATTCTTCTTCCCCAAATCCCACTTACCAAAAACATTAATGGCTTAATAATCATATATTTGAGAATCTTCTTTGTTCCACTCAGCGTAGTAAGTACTGAGCATTTTATGTGCATTATCTATTTAATGAAATAGAATACTTTGAAGTAGGTGGCAATATAACCCCCATTTCACAGAGAAGGAAAGTGAGATTCAGAGGAATCAAGGAAAAAAGGCTAAGAGAGATTTTAAGGAATTTGTCCGAAATAGCAGTCAGTCAGGGCCTGGTTTGCAAACCCAGGTGACCGGCTCTATCACCTGCTCTTAACTGTGTCTCAGTGCAGAATAGTAGATACAGTCTGAAAAGTAAAAAATAGTTATCTGCTAGTTAAGGGTGAGAATTTATGCTTATTTATGACAAACCCAATTCTAGCGACATTTTATTCCCAAGAGAGTAACGTTTCTAATGACATAAATGACAACTTTTAGCTAAATATTTTATACAGAGAGTTTAAACATATTATTGAAAACAAATTAGAAATAACCTAAATCTGGGGCGCCTGGGTGGCTCAGTTGGTTAAGCATCTGACTCTTGATTTTGGCTCAGGTCATGATCTCAGGGTGGTGAGATCGAGCCCCATGTCAGACTCCGCACTCAGCAGAGAGTCTGCTGGAGATTCTCCCCACCCTCTGCTTGTGTGAGCACTTGCTCGCTCTCTCTCTCTAAAATAAATAAATAAATCTTAAAAAAAAGAGATAACCTAAATCTAACCAGAGTGGAATGGCTTAATAAATGATAGCATATTCTTATGATAGGCACTAAAAATCAGGTTTTTGAAAAATTTCTAGTATAATTGGAAAATGTGCAAAAAATAGTATTATAAAAGACAAACATAAAATTATTTTAAAATTTAAAACTTTAAAAAATATAAAAATAAAAACCATACTGTGTATTTTAACTTATGTTTACATATGTTATATAGCATTCTGATTATATTTTAAATTGTATTTAACATCTCATTTGGTTACATATACATGTATATACATATGTACATTATTTGCATACATGTATGTTTATAGACACATCCACACAAGCACACACATCACAAAGATTTATACCAAAGTTTTATTTTTTATTTAGTTTAAAGATTTTATTTATTTGAGAGAGAGCGAGCACAAGCAGTGGGGAGCAGCAGGCAGAGGGAGAAGCAGGCTCCCCTCTGAGCAGGGAGCCCAATGCGGGGCTCGATCCCAGGACCCTGAGATCATGACCTGAGCCAAAGGCAGACGCTTAACCAACTGAGCCACCCAGGCGCCCTATACCAAAGTTTTAATAGAGATTCCTGATGGTAGGATTAGGAATCACTTTTGTTTTTGAAACTTATTTTTAATGATAAATATCATTACTTATAAAAAACAATAAATACTTCAAATTACATGACGTCTTGGCCTTATTTATATTTTAAATCCATGACACACGGGATTGCATGCATTATATCATGATACGTGGGTGAAAATCTTCACTTCAAATCTTATTTCAAAATAAAGTTAATATGAAATTCCTACTATCTTGATTTTTTTGAAAGGGTGAAGTTGGCCAGCAGGGTTCTCCTGGACCCACCTTATTGGTACAGCCACCCGATTCTTGTCTGTATAAAGGAGAAAAGGTAATTGCCAATCCATATGTTTCCTGGATAAAGTAGTAACAGCCAGCATTTCCCGAACATGCCCCTGTGCCAGCAAAGTGCTGGGCACCTGCAGGCATGGCTGCATTAATCCCAAAGCAACCTCAGCACATTGGTACTGCTAGTAGTCCCATTGTACAGACGTAAAGAATGAGGCTTAGAAAAGTTATACCCGTATTCTCAAGTTTATTCAGTTGCTGAATCACAGACCTAGCGTGGGCTGCTAAACCGTGACGTGTCCCCCCAGTGTCCCCCATTGACACTGTATTTGATATATGGGCTGAAAGGACCACAGGAAGCCCAGTTGTTATTACATATGGGCTTGATGTTTTGATGATTGAAAAGGTAGCAGGTGCATAGTACTGGGCACGAAATAGACTCCTGGCGAATATCACGTCCTCTGCCAGCCTGCAGTACGGATGTTACTGATGCCACCTGCAGATTCTGTTGTCAATTTTCAGTTACTGGATTAAATTTCACTAATTTGATCAAAATGAGCCGCTCCTCTCGAGGACGACATTCCCAGCTTGGATCTGCTGCCCTGGCTCCGTGGTGGTCACACCCCCTGCACCCCACGAAGCTACAGCTCTCACGCAGAGCTGGCCTGAATTGTGTCAGCTTTATAAATGCACCTGGACCTTAGTCGCTAACTGGCAACAACGGAAGAGTAATCCTTTATTTTAAAAATTAGTAAGATGTTTCTTGAAAGAGAGAATTTCTGAAAGACATGGCATTCACTATGTTAAATAAGAAGAGCCTGATTATATTCAGTGTGATTTTTAGGGCATAAAAGGAATGCCTGGCATGACTGGACCTCCAGGACCACCAGGACCCAAGGTAGTTTATTAAAATACCCTTTTTAAACTAATGATGTAATGTATGGGGATTAACATAAGAATAAAAAAATAAATTAATTAAAAATAAATAAATAAATAAATAAAATACCCTTTTTATTTGATGATACGATATCTTAATTAAAAATTGTTTTTGCATGGTCTTTATCATTGCTTTAATGCTAATATATGTTACTCGAAGTTTTCACTATTTTATCCTGATTCCGTAGGGCATCTCCTCTAAGGTGGCTGTTTTCGTTAAGCTGCTGGCAAGAATTTTGATCTCTCATTTTGTGTTTGCATTCCATGTGCTGAAATATTGTTGCTCGAACACCTCCAAATGTTGTCATCTCTTTTAAGGGAGAACCTGGAATTGGGGCCAAAGGAGAGAAGGGTATCCCTGGGTTCTCAGGACCTCGGGTAAGGATCGTTCATGCCATTCAGGCTGCCCCTAACATCAGTGAGTTGGAGGCCTTCCTCTCTCACATTTTTACAGAACTAGATCTATATTTCTAACAACTCAAAAGTAGAGATTTTTCTCAAATAGGAACAATACATTTTGGACAAAAATTATGTCATAGCTAAATGTCCCAGCAAGACATCCCTTCCAGTGACATCGTTTAGATAAAATGGGCAAGCGGAAGATAGAATTGGTGGGAAGTAACAGGATCGTGGCATTTCCTTCCGCAACTGGGGCTCAGTGTCACTGTGACAGCAGCTTGGAATTGTTCATTTAAGCCTACTTGATAAAAGAGGGTACTGATCTCGGGGCAGTAGCTACCAAAAACTATAGCATCAGGACTCAAAACATCACCAAACATGCCACTAATGGGGTCACCATTGATAGGGTCACTCTAGAGGCCAGAGCCCCCATGGGCAAGGGCCCTGAGTTTATTTGGCTCCAGATTCAGTAGTTAATGGGATGACATTGGCTTCCATGGTAATGTTTTTGCTGGTAATGCACAGAGTGCCTATTAATTTCTACACAAATTATATTGCAATGATTCCAAAAATATTTAGCCCAGTGCAAGCATTAGGGTAAATAAGTTAAAACACAAGAACAACAACAACAAAAATATGTTCTTACTTTAAATCACTGGCAAGGACATGAATTTTTAAAGTAAAACTGAAGATCGGTTGAAATAGCAAATGTTAAAAAGAAACAGACTCTATTTTATATGTATTTCCTTTTATTCAGCTACCTTTGCAGACGAGTTGAAATATCCATAAAGCAGTTTCATAAGATGAAAAATAATGCATTGAACTGGTTTCAAGCACTTGGATTTGATTCTGCTTGTGTTGATTTTTGTGAATTTATTAGGGTGATCCCGGTTCCTATGGGTCTCCAGGTTTTCCAGGATTAAAGGTAAATGCACACAATTATAGAGATGATAAGTACATTTTTATTCATAAATGCAATTCAGTGTATTCAAAAGTTGTACTAGGGCATGCAAGTATGCACACACTAATTGGAAAAGGAGACGCATTTATTTTGCAAATTGTAGAATCTAGCTGTAGATGCACAAACTAACACCCAAAACTGTCTGATACAACCCAAAAGCAGTGTTAAGATTTTGCACAGAATCTCAGTGAGTATGTGTCATTCAAATTAAACAAGAATGAGATAATTTGTCACCCAGTCAGATTTTTCTTTTAAAGGCATGTTTGTGGTTATTTGTAGGGGGAACCAGGACTATTTGGAGAGCCTGGATCGTTTGGATTTCTTGGCCCAAAGGTAAAAAGGCAGGTGTATTTGAGTACAGCCTGGTAAAATTCTGTATCCCTTATGTTAACTAATTCCTTTTAAAAAATACTTGAATCATTCAAAAACATAACTTTTAAAAGAGACAGAGTTAATTGTATATGTATTATTCCAGTGCATGTTGTAATGATTATGTTTTGCATTTGAGAAAGTGTTCAACCTTTTGAAGGTGAATAGTAACAGAAGTTTCAAGAATTCCATGAGGATTATTATAATCAGATGGAGCAGTGGAGAGCTCCTGACTTTTTCTAGTGCATTTTTTTTTGTCTTTCCTTTGTACCTCTGTGACCTCACATCCAGCATTTGCTCAGGACAAGCCATGGTGGCAGTAAGGGGATACAGTTGAGGGGGACAGTATTTGCTGTTAAAATAAGATGTAGATTCAGGTTTTATAGGTGAATAGACTATTTGTCCTAGAGTGCCAAGTTGAATGTGAATGCTCATAGGACATCTAAAGAAACTCCATGGTTTCAGAGGTATCTAATTTATGAGCATGAAATCGTTTTTTGGGAATTAATTTTTTTTTCTTTTGTGAGAGTTTTGCCGGTTGGTCATCTTCTGCTCTGTAGGTGGGAGGCTGGGTGCCTTTGTTATCCCAGAACTCCGTGAACCATTCATGTTTCCAGTCAGCCTATAATCTTCATTTCTTATATAAATGCACTCTTGTTCCTTCCAATAGTTATGGGCAGCATGAGAAAAATACTAATATTTCTAAGAAAAGCATATGAATGAATGATTTCAGGGGGATCCCGGAGACCGTGGGTACCCAGGACCACCAGGGGTTTTGGTAACTCCATCTCTTCCACTCAAAGGTTTGTGTTCAGTTTGGTTCCTTCATAAATTATTAGGAAATGGGATTTGGGTGCCCTGACAGAAGAGTCTGGCCCAGTATTTCTGTACATTGCATACCTGGTATGCTAAATACATTAATTTTAGCAAGAATATATAATTTACAGGTGCCAGTAGATAGGTGCATCTGAATCATCTCTATGGGCATATGACTCCAAATGTGATTTTAGGATGCAGAAACTGTTATCTCACCTTTACAAAAGTAGGGGTTTTTTTAATTGTTAAACCATTTGATTAAGACCTACTGAGATGCTGCCTCCAAGAAAAAAGTGACCCATATCACTGAGAGAGACAGTGCTTCCCCCAGTTCATGTGTTTGCAGAGCAGGGGCAGCTGAAGAAGGGGGTTCTAGTTTGAGATCCTGCATTTTTTTTTTAATGTCGGGAGAAATCGCAAGAACAGTCTCTTAGTTGTGCTCAACCAAGTCTTACGAGAAGTAATTGTGTGTGAATTTTAAAATGTATGTATATAGTTATTACATTGACATGTGTTGTTGTTTTGGGCAGGCCCTCCAGGGGATCCGGGGCACCCTGGCCGCTACGGAGAAACGGGGTCTGTTGGACCACCTGGTCCTCCCGGCCCCTCCGGTCCACCAGGGGAGGACTGTGCAGGTAGAACTCCACTGGCTCTTACACGCCAGGTTTCCTACATCCTCATCCTCAACTCTAGCTGATACTGAGATCAACTAGGAGCGTTTCAGAAAAACTCATGACTGTCCCGCCCCCCAGACCAAGCATGTTGGGCTCTCTGGGACGTGGATCTAGGTGTCTGCTATTATAAAAGCACCTCCTATTTCTAATGGACAGCTGGACTTAAGAGCCACTGAACTCAAACCAATGAGTGGCTTCCTTGGAAGAAAGCCAGGCTCCTTGGCTGCACCTCAGAAATATTCAGTCAGCATCTCGGGGAGGGTGGGTGGCGGGGAGGTGAGGAATATGTGTGGGTAAGAAGAATCCCGCAAGATTGTCAGTCACAGGCAGATAAGATTTGGAAATGGGTGCCAGGGTAGAATGTTTTTTCAGGTCTTAAAACCCTCTTGGAAGGCTTTCCCTGTCGACATCTGTTCGTTAAAATTGAGTTCCTCTCCTATGTGAAAGGCGCAAATCAGATTATGAATTTAAAAATGTAAATATTAATTAAAAAATTTTAAAAATGAAATGTGATTCAGCCTTAGTTAAGAAACCAAAACCAAAACAAAAGTCCTCACCTCCCCCCCGCCCAAAATCTGCACCCCCTCCAAAAACAAACAAACCAAGCAAAAACACCTTAGAACTCATGGTAATAGTGGAGGAAGAGCCTGGGAAAGAATCCTATTGATAGAGGACTTTGAACTCCTTCAAGTGCTGTGCTAACTGATATTCCCAAGTAAGATTAGGAATAGAAGTTTAGAGGATATTTGCATTCTGTGAACTCAGGAGAACTGATTTAACATGCGAAGAGAGAGTCTTGAATAGATATAATTTTATCCAGTCTGTGTCTCTTGTTATATTTACTGAGAAGGAGTAAGAAGTTTCCTGAGATTCATCTGTTAACTACCAAGTTCTTTAACTATCCCCGATTCTAGCTTCCACTTTGTGGGATCTGATAACCCACTACAAAGGGGGGCAAAGCTTTGTTTAGTTGACTTAACTGTAGATACTGTGGCCTTGGCTTAATTGACCAAGGACTATAAAAGTCATAGAGAGAGTACTCAGCTCGTCAGGAATCATTAGCACCTGGTCTTAGATATCTCCTTTAGGGCTTGTTCATAATAAAATGGGGGTTCCAACAGATTGAAATAAAAACCCAGTGGGAGTAAGCAACACATATCTCTAGCGGACTGAAAACCGAATGTAATAGAAAGACTCTTACTTCCACAAGATTTTTAAAAAGAATTAACCCAGTGGCTTTCAAATCTTGACTACAACCCATTATAAAAAATACATTTTATATTATATTGCATTTACATTGCATTGCACACTCATACATGTATCCACATACACATATGATTAAAATACAAATTTCAAAAGAAAAAAACACAAATTTCACAAAAT
The DNA here is from genome assembly GCF_002201575.2 of Neomonachus schauinslandi. Classification (NCBI taxonomy): domain Eukaryota; kingdom Metazoa; phylum Chordata; class Mammalia; order Carnivora; family Phocidae; genus Neomonachus; species Neomonachus schauinslandi. The sequence continues at coordinate 181,453,514 of NC_058405.1, read as the reverse complement.
AATACCTTTTTGTGTATGACATACTATATTTTCTGTGCCACTTTTTTCTTTCGAAAAAAAAAATTTTTTTTTAAAGAATCTTTTTTTTTTTTAAAGATTTTATTTATTTATTTGAGAGAGAGAGAATGAGAGAGAGCACATGAGAGGGGGGAGGGTCAGAGGGAGAAGCAGACTCCCTGCTGAGCAGGGAGCCCGATGCGGGACTCGATCCCGGGACTCCAGGATCATGACCTGAGCCGAAGGCAGTCGCTTAACCAACTGAGCCACCCAGGCGCCCGAAAAAAAATTTTCAATGCTGGCCACAACTTAATTGATTTCATGGGTGGTCAGGGCTGCTATATGCCAGACACTGTAACCCATTTTCCCTGTTGAAAGGTGGTTGAGGATTTTCCACGGCACCAGGACAAGATACCAGGTAGCGTCCAGGTCCATCCAATGACCGTAGGGGTTTGGAGACAGGTCTTAGGAATGACATGAAGACAAGATGGCAGCCAAGTCCACAGGAGCACATTTCATTTAAGTACACCAATGTCTATAGCCTTTATTATACATATTTTATAATCATCTAAAGTATTTACCATGAGATAAGCAGGAGTTTGGAGTTAGATACCTGTGACTGAATCCCAGGCTTGCCCCACTTCATTTAGTATACTGAAATAGATATGCATTTACACTATGGACTAAAAACATTCCATGTTCTACTACATACAAACTGTGTGATCTTGGGCATTTACTAAACCTCTCTGTGCCTCAGTTTTCTCATCCTCAGAGGGCAGTTCTCGTTAGGGTTGAAAGAAGTAATATGTATACAGTTCTTAGAATGTTAGCTATTATTATTACTCATGTGTGGCCTAAATTTTCTGTGCCTTATCTATAAGGTACAAACTTTTTGCAAGGTTGTTTGAGGAGTAAGGATAACGTTTGAAAGTGTGTGTAAAGACCCAGCACATGCACACAATAATGAATGCTGCCAATTTGGCTAGAGTGCCACTTACTGATTACTGACAGGGTTTCAGTTGTCTATTGCCGAAAAAACTACCCAAACCTTAGTGGCTTAAAACAACAACCAGCTTATTACCCCTCACTCTGTGGTTCAAGAGTTCAGGAAGGGCTAAGCTGACCAATTCTAGATGGAGATGTTCCTATGGTGGCAGCCACGTAATGGCCGGAACCAGAACGTGAGGACTGGCTGGGCATCTCTGTCCTCTACCTTTCGTGTAGTCTCATGGCCTCTCCATCCTGCTCTGTACTTATTTAGGCGTCCTTATAGCATGGTGGCTTCAGAGCAGTGATATTGCTTCCATGGTGGCTCAGGCCTGCAATCCCAAGCATTTCGGCTCACAAGACAGAAGCTGAATCATCTTTAATGACCTAACCTTGACCTTATATATGTAGTGTCACTCTTGTTGTACTTCATTAGTCCAAACAATCACGAAAAGCTGTCACATTCAAGGGGAAGGGGACATGTCACCTCTTGCTAGGAGAGCGTCAAGCTCCTACAACAGTGTGAGGGAGAAGAGCTACCATGGCGGCCATCTTTGAAAACTACGGTCTTCCACTGGGAGATTCATGCTCAGGAAGAAGGAGCTGTGAGAAGTGGTCACTCTCATAGGAAGGCTTCGAGCTGTTTTTAGCCAAAGTCCCCAGCAAGGGGGTTGGATGCCACAGGAAAGCAGGATTTAGCTTTGACGCACTCTGGACTCTGAACACACTGAGCATCTCAGCATTCCTTGAGCGTGTGCAATTACCAGCTATTGCACTAAGGTCCTTACGTGAATTATTTTATTTATTCCTCATAACAAGCCTCTGAGGTAAATACAGATGGTTAGAGAAGTTCAGTACCTTACTTAAGTACATGTGGCTGGAGAGACAGAGGCTGGGTTCAAATCCAGCGCCTCTCTGCCTCCCCACCAGCCTAGGTTGCTATGAAAGGTACGGTATTCTATGTCTCACATAGATGATACATGAGTCTGTATTTTTATTTACTACATGTGCTAATATGTTCATTCAGATTATTATTATTATTTTTTTTAGATTTTATTTATTTATTTGAGAGAGAGAGAATGAGAGAGAGCAAGCACATGAGAGGGAGGAGGGTCAGAGGGAGAAGCAGACTCCCCGCCGAGCAGGGAGCCCGACGCGGGACTCGATCCCGGGACTCCAGGATCATGACCTGAGCCGAAGGCAGTCGCTTAACCGACTGAGCCACCCAGGCGCCCCATTCAGATTATTTTTAACCAAATTATCAAAGTGGCAAGATTGAAAAATAGTATTTTTAATTAAATAAAATGCATTTCCCCCCAATAACCCTAAATAATAGGGGAAAAGTAAGAAAATCTGATTCCTCAAACCTGTTTCCATTTGTGTGCTTATTTCAAAGAAGGTAAGGTATTTTTATGGCTGGGATATTAAGTCATTTTGAAGTACTTTTTTTTTTCCCTTTAAAAGTATTTACAGCCTAAGGAAGAATGTACTGGTTTTCATTTCTTCTAAACAAGAGTTTACTCTGAGACATATATGTGGTTTTAATTCTTGATTTCTCTTGGAGGCATGATGGGACCTCCTGGGCCAAGAGGGCTTCCTGGTCATCCGGGATTTCCAGGGGCAGCTGGTATCCCTGGGAGAGCTGAATCCAGTCCAGGAAAGCCAGGGAACCCGGGACCACCCGGGTTGCCCGGAGCCCCAGGGCTGCAAGGACCTCCGGGATCAGATGGTAAAGTGCTCCTCGTTCACATTCATTGGCATTTATGTTGCATGTGATATTTGCAGTGTCATGCAGAAAATGTGACTTTCTAAATATTTTTAAAAATTATCTAATATTTCATGAGCCAAGTTAGTATTGTTAATAATACTAAAAAGTAGACTGATGTTAGATATCATCACATCAGCTACAGCATATGAAAATATTTGGTTGAACATTTAAGTGTGAATTATGAAATTTTGAAAGTGAATATGATTTTTATTTTTTAAGTGTAGTTTTAATTTTTATCAGAGGTACAGATGGACTGCTTGAGAATCAAACAGTTCTATGAAGCCTGTTGTGAAGAACTGCCATCCCAGGCAATCCTTCTCCTGTTCCTTCCTCCCCAGGGGACATTATTTTCACACAAGTAGTTGGATTTTCTGTTATTTGACTTTCTAGTGACCTTCAATGTACTTGTATTGCTATTTCTTAATTTTTTTGAGGGGGGGGGCAGAGGGCGAAAGAGAGAATCCTAAGCAGGTTCCATGCCCAGAATGGAGCCCCATGTGGGGCTCAAGGTCATGACCCTGAGATCCTGACCTGAGTCGAAATCAAGAGTCAGTCGCTTAACCAACGGAGCCTCCCAGGTGCCCCACTATTTTTTTCATTCTTGAGCTTGAGCCTGATCTTTTGACTTCCTTCCATAGAAGATGATCAGATCATCTGATCCCGGAGGTCCCTGAAGCCCTGGGGCTCCGGGCAACCCGGGTGGTGACTAACAACGTATAAAATAAAATTAAAAAAATAAAATAATAAAGTAAAATAAAAATTTCTTCAAGTGTTTCTCTGAAGATACTCATATCTTCAGTTTTCTCCTTCTGGACTCTATACATTTGCCTGTTAGAGAATCCACCCTACGTGTCTCTTTCTCTCATCCTTATTCTTCTTCACCTTTATATTTTTCTGTAACACTTTCTAGTAGACTTCCCCAACTCCCTCTTATAACTCTGCTCCAGAATTTTTCAATTTCTGCTTTCATAATAATTTTTTTTTAATTTCTAAGGGTTTTGTTGTTGCTATTGTTTTAATGTTTTCTTTTGTAGCCATCTGTTCATGTTTTAGGGATGAAATGCCCTCTTTCATCTACTTTTTAAATTTTATAGTTTACTTCAAAGTTTTCTTCTTGCTATGTTGTCAGTTACCTCCAGTTCTGAGGGGTCACGGTTACTGCTGTAATTTTTGAGAAGGAGATCTTAAGATTGAACTGTTTCTTTAACCGGTCATTCGGATTGAGGCATCACTGTTATTCTACTTCAAGGTACCAATTCCTGGGGCACCTGGGTGGCTCAGTCAGTTGAGTATCCAACTCTTGATTTCAGCTCAGGTCATGATCTCAGGGTCATGAGATTGAACCCTGCATCGGGCTCTGTGCGGGGCATGGAGTCTGCTGAAGATTCTCTCTCTCCCTTTCTCTCTGCTCCTCCCTCCCCTGCTCCCATGCACATGCTCTCTTTCTCTCTCTTTCAAAAAAAAGGTACCAATTCCTGAAGTCTGGGAGAGATTTCTCATGTAAATTGTGCTCTTTTTTGCCTTTCCCCACAGCCTGCTTAGATGTCAGCTTTTCAGGGTCTGCTAGGTTCTCTCATATTTTTTTGCTGTTGTTTTCTTTCCCCTTTTCTTTGTCCTGCAGGCTTACGCATTTTTATAATATTCCTGTACTATTTGCTATGTTACTGGGATTTGGGAAGGATAAGGAATTTATTGTTTGTGTTTAATGTCACCTTTAATCAGATGTCTCTGGATTTATATTTTTATGAGCTATGTGTTATGCTTTCTTTCATTTGGTAATTATTCATAACTGGAGGAGAAAAAGATCCTTGTCATACAGTTATTTTGTTTGTTTTGTTGGTTGTTGGTTTGGTTTGGTTTGTTTGTTTTGTTGTCCGTTGCCTTGCTCTGCCACCCACTAAGTTGGGATTGAGAGTAGGATGGCTTTATGGGTGGCTGTGGTAGCAGGAATATGCTGTGACATGTGTATGATCTATTTGTATATATATGTTCTTCTGTCAGAGAGAAAGAATCATGGGGAAGGAGTGGAAACAAGGTGGGCTTGAGAGGAAGATGGGAGTGCAAGAGACACTCCCACTTGTTCTCTAGAAGACATTCCCAGAGACTGTGTGATTCTCTCGCCCCCTTCCCTACTGTAAAGTTATATATTGTAGTGTTGGACACCCTGGGCCACGAGGAATAAAAGGCAAAGTGGGTCCTCCAGGGAGAAGAGGCTCAAAAGGAGAAAAAGGCAAGTATGCATCAAAGGTAGGATTTCCAGAAGACAGCGGCATATGGAGGGTTGGGGGCATTTATGATGTGAGCAATGCGCCATTTCACTTTGATGCGTCATATGCCTTATTTACCCCTATGAGCATTCCTTTTCATTACGTGCTTATGAAATGTGACAGTGCTTATGAGGTGATTAGAGCTTACCAGAAGTCAAGTCCTTCTTTTCGTTTCTTTTTTAAAATCTTATTTATTTATTTTTATTTAAATTCAATTAGCCAACGTATAGTAGTATATCATTAGTTTTTGATGTAGTGATCAATGATTCATTAGTTGCATATCACAAAATCAAGTCCTTCTATCTGAGAGTCTAAAGGAGACACTTGCCTGCTGTGAAATTTGCCTCGGAGTGGTGACTTTTTTCATGAGGTCCTTTTTATTCCTTGAAAAAGCAGAGATAGGATAGTATGGATCTTTTATTTCCCTTTCTCTCTGTGGGTCCATATTTCCCAGACTCATCAAATGTCTCTGGCTTTAGGTTTCTCCACCCTAAAGGTTGTTTAATGCCTTTTTGACCATCTGAGATAGGTGGGTATGAGAGCATAAACACAGCTGAGTTCGACTATCCTAAAGGCATTTCTTTTAGACTGAAAGTCCCAATGATTAGAAAATGCATTGTAGTGAATTATCAATTATAATACGCAATGCACTCAATAGTCCTTTTTCACGTATTAGTTTGTTTATTTGTTTAGAGTTTATGCTCCAACCCATTTTTTTTCCTGTTTCTTCAGTAGAAACTAAATAAAAGATTTTCACACTTTAAAAAATAAGATCGCTTTTTTAAAGTTTCTTTGGTAGAGTTGGATATCAACTTTCCCCCTAGAGTTTGTCAGGATGGGTTTCTTAAGACCCCAAACACCCCATTTGTCTAAAAATGATATATCTGCCCCACACAGACCATGCCTAGAAGCCCTTGCACAGTGCCCCATGCCCTCACGTCACACATTATCAGAACCTTTTGTTCTTATTTCATTTCTGGTTTTGTTTAGTTAAAGGCTTTTTGGGGTTTTATGCAGGAGATATGACTAAGCTGCCTTTTATCCTCTGTCTAGGAAACACGGGGCTCTGTGCCTGTGAGCCCGGTCCCATGGGCCCACCAGGACCTCCGGGACTTCCTGGGAGGCAGGGTAGTAAGGGAGACTTGGGGCTCCCTGGGTGGCTTGGAGAGAAAGGTCACCCAGGCCCTCCTGGAGCTGAAGGATCTCCAGGACCACCAGTGAGTAGCTCTTATCAGTAACGAACTTTCTAGTTGGAAGAGACAGATAGAGATAAAATTCAACTGTCCTTCTTTCTGATGTATGGTGTGATATATATATTTTATGTCTTGAACCTATATATGTATGTATATTAATGACCCAAAAAATCATCTATATTCATTCATTCATTCATTCATTCATCAAACTAATATTTATTGAACACCTACTATGTTCCAGGTGCCGTTCTAGGTGCTGGGGATACAATAAGGAGCAGAACACAGTCTCTGCCCTCCTGGGGACTCCAGGGGTTGGGTGGAGACACACTATGTAACAAATAGATGAGTGTTTATGGATGATGATGATAAAGGCCATCACCATCTAGTGTGGCTTGAGGGGCAGAGCTGGAGGAGATGAACTCAGGGGAGTGGCTGGAGGTTAGGAGGGGCTGTGGAGCATGGGGTTTGGTAGGTGGGTTGGATTTGAGCTTTTGCTCTGGATGACATGGAACAGACAGTGGAAAGTTTTAAGAAGAGAGAGACATAATCTGACATTAGCTTCAAATGGATCACTCTGATAGCGCTGGTAAGAACAGATCACAGGGGACAAGGGAAGAAGTGGGGAGATGAGCTGGATGATGATTACAGTAATCTTGGTGAAATGTGATGGTAGACAGATTAATATGTTGGTGCTGGGTATGCCGAGAAGTGGTCAGATTCTCAAGATGTTTTGAGGACAGTGCTACTAGATGGGCTGTTAGGCTAGACACGGGATATTAGAAGAAAAGTAAAGGCTGAGGCCCAAATGGGGAAGACAGTGTGAGGCGTCGATGTGCAATGGGGGGAAGGAAGCAGTATTATTGGTAATAGTATTATTGGTCTTAAACCAATAATGCTATTATTGGTTTAATAATACTTTAATAATACTAACAGTATTATTGGTCTTAAATTTGAGGTGCCTGTTGGGGCGCCTGGGTGGCTCAGTCGTTAAGCGTCTGCGTTCTGCTCAGGTCATGATCCCAGCATCCTGGGATCGAGCCCTGCATCAGGCTCTCTGCTCGGCGGGAAGCCTGCTTCTCCCTCTCCCACTCCCCCTGCTTGTGTTCCCTCTTTCGCTGTGTTTCTCTCTGTCAAATAAATAAAATCTTAAAAAAAAAATTGAGGTGCCTGTTAGACCAGTCGAGGTGTTGAGTAGGTAGTGAGATGATATTCAAGTAAGGGATTCAGATGAGAGGTCCAAACTCGAGATACAAATACTGGCTTTGCCAGGTTTCTCGTGATATTTCGTGCACAGAGTAGATGGATCTGTTTTGAAATGGTTCGCATCCGCTGACCGTTATAAGTGACTCGAGTTGAGGAACAGCCTTTCAGCTACTTGGCTGCTCAGAACAAAGTCACTGCCCCATAGGGCACTCCTCTGAAGGCTAGACACTGCCCACCTGTCCCATCGTTATTGAAGAGCCTTCATCCCGGGGTGACCTGGAGCCTAACCATCAGCCCCAATGTGCTCTTTTCCGTTTTCCCCAGGGAATGCCATGAAGATAGGGCTCCAGTCGGAAAGCCTGAAGTGAGGGTGACAGTTAGGCTCTCCTTGTACCACCCTTGACACCCGTGCAAAGCACCCTGGCAAAGTCCACTCAGCAAGAAGCTAATTCCTTAATGCATGTGTGTTGAATGAACATGGCTGCAGCTGTTAAGTACTTTGTATTTTATTGCTGCTTTTTTAATTCAATGTTTTAGCATAGTCATTTTTTTATGTTGGTACTTAATCTTCTTAATGAAGAGTATACTGGCTCTAAAATATTTCTGTGGCTTCCTCTTGAGTTGCTTCTCAGGGCTAACATCTTTTCGTGTGAATGACTAGTTCATCCAGGGTTGTCCTGGCTGAGCTTTCTGCAATTCGTTTGCTCTAGGGCTCACCTCTTTGGGGAGGTTCTATTCCTAACGTCCTTTTTCTGTGTCTGATTCTGTCCATACGACTTCTCTGCATTAAATTCATCACAGGGTGGTCATAGTGAGGGACTAGGTCCATAGCATGGGCACCATGAAAGGGAAAATGGTGGAGGGAGAAGAATGGGTAGAAGGAGAGAGCACAGAGGAGCCATGGGTGATCATTGTGGGTGCTCTCACTTCCCCTGACATGTCCTCTCTCAGCATCTGGTCCCTGGCCTCAGCAGCCACAGATGGGTAGGAGAGTAGAAAAAAGAAAAGTAGGTTTAGATTCTTTGCAATTTTTTCTGTGGTTAGACCAGTGCTTTGTATTTATCACCATAGTCTGAGGATGGGGGTTTCCCACCAAGATGCTATAGTGCAAGGCACGGGGCTATAGGGGCACGTGGACCCACCTTCACATCCCAACTATGACATTGGTGAGCTCTACAGTCTTCTTGAGCTTCAGTGCCTCATTTATAATATGGATATAATGACACCTGTCTTAGAGGTTTCTTGGTAAGGATTCAATTCAGCAGTATATTTTGAGGACTGTAAGGTATACACACCAGTGAACAACCAGGGTCAGTGCCCCCAGTGAGTTGCAGAGCAAACCAAAGGTCACCAACTGACATGGGCTAAATCTGATCCACTGGCATGTTGATTTTGCCTCCGTGGTGTTTGTTTTTGTATTATTAATAAGATTTATGGCTACCCTTGAGAGATTGGAAGTTCATTAACACAGGGTCAGTGCATTCCTACAGTTTCCAGGAGCTGAGAGGTGGCCATGCCTGTGGGAGTAGGGCTGGGTGCTCATGTCCCCACGCAGTCCGTCCATCTGCTTCCCTTGGTAGGCACAGCCCCTCAGCCTCTGTGGCTAAAGTCCCTAATGTAGACCATGTTTTAAACAACCAGTACATGCCTGGCAGAGAGGGGTTCTTTGATTGCTGCTGAGATGTTGTGGTTGTATTAACACATGTATTTAGTGATCTCAGATCTTAGAACAGTGACAAGTAGCTCTTGATCCCACAGCTGCTGGGAACCTTTGGCCCAAGAACCTTTTAGACTCAACATTTGTTTCACTAAGAATCTAAGCGCCATGAAGGCAAGATGGTCTGCTGTTATCTGTTGTGTCCTTGTAATGTGTATTATTGAATATTAATCCATGTCAAAAACCTGGAAACCTACCATTTGCTTTGCACCGGTGTCAAGGGTGGTACAAGGAGAGCCTAACTGTCACCCTCACTTCAGGCTTTCCGACTGGAGCCCTATCTTCATGGCATTCCCTGGGGAAAACGGAAAAGAGCACATTGGGGCTGATGGTTAGGCTCCAGGTCACCCCGGGATGAAGGCTCTTCAATAACGATGGGACAGGTGGGCAGTGTCTAGCCTTCAGAGGAGTGCCCTATGGGGCAGTGACTTTGTTCTGAGCAGCCAAGTAGCTGAAAGGCTGTTCCTCAACTCGAGTCACTTATAACGGTCAGCGGATGCGAACCATTTCAAAACAGATCCATCTACTCTGTGCACGAAATATCACGAGAAACCTGGCAAAGCCAGTGTTTGTATCTCGAGTTTGGACCTCTCATCTGAATCCCTTACCTGCCGTTATCTGTTGTGTCCAAGTAAAGCCTGGCACTTTAGGTTCTCAGTAAATGTCTTTTTAGTGAATTCCAAAACAAGTGCTGGCTATCACTTTTTTTCCTTACCAGCTCACCTAAGTCTGTGATCTGACTCTAGTGCTTCAAATTCTGTATCTGCAGAGCATTAGAGCAATTGAGAGTACATTCTAAATCTCCAACGTGCTAACTAACAAACTGCTCAGACTCCCAGGAGCACTCCACCAGCATTGGCCTTCTGGAGTGGACTTGGCTCACAAGCTCAGTGAATGGTTTCATGTGTTGATAGTTTATCAGAAGGACATTATCATTATCTGCCTCTTGGACTGAATACTGTAGCTCTATACTTTGGCCCTGTCTGGTTGTCACTTGTGACATAGCATATACAGGAAAATTAAGAATTAAAGCAACATTCAACCCATATTAGCACTTTATAATTTCTAAAGTTCCTTTCCTGTCTAATCCAGCTATTTCTACTCGGAAATTTGTTCCACCCACCTTTTTGGTGCCTCATAAACATTGTTACACAGTATGCTATACTATAGTGATGCTTCTGGGGGCTTCGAGGGGGTGCGTGGAAATGCTTTTTCTCTACATCAAATGGCTCTCACGCATTTTTGCCATTTGGGTTTTTAAGCCTGTTGCGTACAGTTTTGGCTTCTTCTTCATTCTTACTGCTTAATACTGCCATTATGCTTATCTCTACTGGCACCTTCTTCTCTTTGTAGTTAACTGCTTGTAAAGTGCCCGTTAAGAAGGTAATTAAGCTTGCATGAACATGTTGTTAGACTGTATGAAAATAAGACAAGGTGGCATCTCTGTGAGAGAAGAATTGTTTGCTCAGTCATTTTCACCTCCATCTAAATTCTTGATTTAGAGTTTCTTGATTTTTGAGATCATGGGATGAGTAACCTTAAGCTATGTATGGTGTTCCTGTAGCTGTGTTTACTATGATGCTTGGCCACTCTAATATACTGATGGTAGGTTTCCAGGTTTTTGACATGGATTAATATTTAATAATACATAATGCTTATAAAAACCATGACCCAAATAGTCGAGTCTCAGAGCAATGTTGAGGTCAAAAGATGATGAGCCCATTGGCCAAAATTAGCTGTTTACTTGCTATAGAGAGGAAATATATGAACTATAACAAAGGTTCTTATTTTCCCTCCTCTTGCTCATCAACTTCCCGCAATATCACACACTTGTTGCTAAACCTCTCCCTTCAGCTTTAGTGGCAGCTCTTGTGGCCCTCCTCCTCTTTCCTCTACACTCTACATTAAAATGCCCAAGATAGTTAAAGATTTTATTTTGAGATAAATTTTATTTTTGACCCAAAGAGGTTGCACAATCATGCAGAGAGTTCCCATGGACCCTTCATTCAGCTTCCCCCATGATAGCATACATAACCATAGTACCTTGCCCATACCAGGGAATTGATACTGGTATACATTTCTGTTAAATCTGGTACAGACCTTTTCCAGAGTCCACAAACTTTTAAATGCAGATCAAGAGCCTCATTTTTGTAAGGTAGGACCCATGTTAGAGGGCAAGGAAGAGAATGATACTAAGAGTACCAAACCAGAATCTAGAACAGGTGATTTAGAAGGAAAGAAGAGAGAGATTAGATGTACATGAATAACTTTTACCTCATCAAAATTAAACTGATTTGTTCCTCTTATTTTCACCAAGGGGAAACATGGTGCCTCAGGACCACCTGGCAGCAAAGGAGAAAAGGGTGACATGGTTGTATCAAGAGTGAAAGGTGAGCCTAGTCAATCACGTAGCTCCCTGCCATTCAATGAATGATACAGGAACCATCCTCTTGCATTCATTTCCCTTGTGACCACAGATCAGTTCTCTAAGAGGATTCAGGATTGTTGAGATTGCTTAAAATATATTCCTTGCCCCTCCCATTTCTTGTGAGAATGTTGAGCCTCAAATCCTCTATCCCTTATTTGAAAACATAAAAAACATATCCGAGTCCTCATTATTGTGAATCTGGGTTTGACACAAGACCACCTTTGACTTGCCTACTGTTTATCCAGTGCATTATAGCATCCTGTATTAATCAAGACTATTTTGGTCAAGACAGAAACCCAGCTTGAAGTCATTTTAGAGAAAAAAAGTAATTTATTGACTCACCCAAACAAAATTTGAAGCAATAGATGTAGGGTTCACACTGGGACGGCTGGATCCAGGAGATTCTTCCTGCATTTTGCATCTTTCATTACACCATCTGCATTTCTCCCCAAGACTAGCTTTCCTGGGCTGTGGGTATGCTGCCCTTCCTGCCAAAAGCTCCAAGTTCTTACAAAAAGAAAGAGAGCTCTACCTTCTCAGTTCTAGTTTGAAAAAAAAAAAAATCAAGAAGAAGTGGACTAGGCTGGGGGCAGTGCACAACCACAGACTGCCCCCCCCCCCATTCACCACTGCCAGGGGATGGGGCACCATATTTGGTGCCATACAAGCAGGGACAGATGCTGTTGTGACTGGTGCCTCCCCACACAGCCTCCCTGGCAAATAAGAGAGTCAGTGGGTTTGGCAATTGTCATTCTCCTCTCCGACTTTTGCTTGGTTGTCTTTGCGTGACTGTAGTCGACTGAGACACTCCGAGGCGTCTCTACCAGCCCGCACAGAGGCAAGGTCATTGTTTTTATCTTTGTCCTGTGTTTCCTTCTACTTCACCCACTGCTGAGAAGGCTTGAATATCTTTTGGCCTTTGTTTCCAGGGCAGAAAGGAGAAAGAGGTCTTGATGGGCTCCCAGGATTTCCAGGACAAGAGGGACAACATGGTCAGGATGGACTTCCTGGAAAAAAGGGGGATCCAGGCCCCCCAGTATGTATCATTCTTCTTTGGCTATCGAATTTCCTTTTCTTATATGGCCATGAAGCTTCTCTTTTCCCCTTCTCAATTTAAAACTATAATGCAGTCAGTGTCAACGTGCTAGAAATCAGAGTTGCCTTCTAGTGACTGCCACGGAAAGATGATTGTTATAAAAGGTGTGACATAATTGCAGATGGTCTGAAATCCTGAGTAATGGTTTAGTTATAGCAAGACTCCCTGTCCTGTCTTCGGTCTTTGTATCATTCTCATGTTGTGTATCTGTTTCAGGGGCCCTCACATCTACGAAGCCCCCAGTGACCTCAGGCCTGTTCAGTTAACTCTATAGGACGGAGGATAGAACACAGGTCCTGATAATGACCTTCGGTTCTGTCCCCAGATGAAGAGGCACATGAGGGGAGGTCGTAAGCAAGGGAGGGTCAACTAGTGCAAATCCCCTGAATTTTTACATATTGGCTGATGGGAAATCCCACTGACAAGTGATATTTCTGCATTTTTCAAACACGTTTTGGGTGGAGACCATGTGTAGGTAACGCAGGTCATAAGAAAAGACTATGAGACATGATCCAGTGCTAAGAAACTTAAAATATCTTGGGTACATGAGGCATTTTTGATTGCTTGCAATGTCACAAGAACTGAACGAGGTGTTTCGTGCATATCATCAGTCTTCTGAAGAGCAATTCGCTTCCAGATTTTACCATCAGAAATGGAGGCTAAGGGTATGTTACTCCAGGTCACCTACCTATCAAGTAGGCTAAACTAGAGTGAAAACCCCAGTCTGTCTTACGCCAACACACTTGCTGCTTCTGTTAGACATGCTCCCTGCCATTGAGAGCATCAGGCCTTCCTTGTCCGTGAGAGTCCTGGAAACTGTTCATTCCTTTGGAGTGAATGAGATGAGCCCCACATGGGGCAGACGCAGGGGCAGCCGGGGCTTGAGAGGCTTCTTTTCCACCAGAGCACAGCTTGCGGGGACCCCACGGGGAACTTGCCAGTTCCAGGAACCACTGCTCGAGGAAGCCCCAACAAGGGCTCCACAAAGATCTTTCTAGTTTTCCAGACCAGGTTCAAGCTTTGCAGCGGGGATTGATTTTACCATAAGCAATGCTGCCTTGTGATGTACTTGACACCCTGTTTTTATGAAGTTGCCTGAGGAACAAAACTAGACGGTTAAACAAAGGTCAAATTCTTAAGCAGGAGCAGAAAGTGTTTGTCAGCCCTTGGCCTGCAGATGTGGAGGGTGGTAGAGTCTATCCCTGTGTCTCCTCATAAGAATACAGGACAACAATTTCAAATACATAAGAACTTATTTGTTCAATTTGTAAGCCTTCTACCTCCCTCAAATTATATATTTCTGTATTTCATTATTTTGGTATCAGAGAGTTGTTCTCACATAAAATTTCTCAAGTGTATTTAATATATAACACACACATGGCTTTCTGTATTTGAGGCTCAACCCCCCCCACCAGCATATAAGTGTTTGTAAATATTTATGTAAAATATGAATAAGAAGCTGAGTTAATCATTTAAAATTATGTTTGCTCTTGAGTCTCCTAGAATTATGAGGTTTTTCTATGTGTTTCTATAGCTTATGACAATGACTGCTTTGAACTCATGGACTAGCAAAGATTGCTAACTGACTCATGATGCAAACATTCCCAGGGGGATCATGAAGACGCATTACCAGGTGATGAAGGGTCTCCCGGACCGCCAGGCCTCCCGGGCAGAGCAGGACCTAGGGGGCAACCAGGTCTGGGATTTCCCGGCCCACCAGGAGAGAGAGGGCCACCAGGAGCTCCAGGCCGCCCTGGCGAGAGGGGCCTCGAGGGCTTGAAGGGTCAGAAAGGTAATTTTGAATGTTTTGTGTTACAGAATGGCAAGGGAAATAATGGAAGCTAAAGTGATCCTCTCTCCTGGGCAAAGTTATTATAGCTATGGCTAGAACCACTAAATAACATTCCTTCTAGCTGCTGTTCAAACCTTGATTGTTGTCTAACAAATAAAAACATTATAGCACAATCAATATTTAAAACAAATTCTTAAAATACTAAAATGTCTTTGTTGCTGTATTTGTCTGGCATACCAAAATTGCCTTTCATTCATTTCTCAGTACCAACTCGTGCAATCTGTATCAAATTTACATACATATTCAAAATATCTATTTGTTTACAGTCTTTTGAGACAGTGCGGTGTATCTTAATAAAAAACACTAATATTTCATTTTAAAAATACATCATTGTCCTTGAAAACCCATGTGTAAGCCTTCTAGGAAGAAAAACAAAGAAGGGATTTCAAATATATTTGACAGTTATCTGAATTTAAACAGTAAAGTGACTTGCAGTATTAGAGTGGAAAGCTTTTGGAAAGGCTGCAGAAAGATTTATTTAAGATTTTTTTCCTTTATAATATGTACATATGCCTTGGGCTACATTATTAATTGTGAAGTGTTAGAACTGAGATAGTATCATTGGTTCTTGCTTTGAAAACATAGGCAATAATTTGGTCCTCAATAAGGCTTAAGGTTATGGTTCTGGACCCATCAGAATCTAACATTATTTTTATTCAGTTGATACATTTTTGATTTGAGAGCATATGAAGCAATACATTATAATCCATTTGTTCTCTTATAAAAGAGAAATATTCCATTTCAAAGGGGGAGGGAACCAAGAGGCCCAAGCTTTGGAGTCTTCCTGTCTTCACCAGCGAAAATGGGGGGATGACAGTGACCACAGTGCAGAGTCATTAACAAAACCAAGAGACGATACATGTGAAGGCCCAGATCCATGGCAGGCCCTCCGGAAATGGCTACTGGCATTAATACCTCACCGAGTGTCCTCATCTACACAGGCCTCCCACCCCCAAACCAGGAGTCCAGTCCTCTGAGCTCACTGTTGGATGTCGCTCCTACATCAGGATTTGCTAGGTCTTCCGATTCCATTGTATTGGGTGTCACTGGGCCTGTCAATACATTATTTTTTTTTTCTAGGCTATTAAAACTGAAACTTCTTGGGATTTTTCTTATTCCCCTTATGTTCATAGCTGTCTGACAGTTGAAGCTCAGATTTCAGGACCCATCTTTTAGAAATTCAGAATAAAGGTAGTTCAGATGATCTGAGAACACTTGGGAGTCTTCTTTTCCCTTGAAATCCACATATACTATATGAAAAAATATCTTGATTGAGTTATCATTGAGATTCACTTTACGTGGGGTTATCGGTTGTGTGAATGCCGCTTTGTTTGTTTGTTTGTTTTCATTCCAGGCGATACAATTTCCTGTAACGTCACTTACCCTGGCAGGCCAGGGCCCCCAGGATTTGATGGGCCTCCAGGTAGGATCAATGAGAAATTGCTGTTTTACACATTCCCCAGAGTAAAGGAACTGGTGACAGATGAACCGATAGTTAATCATCTGGCAACTAGTGAGGATAATTATCATCAGGTTTTGAGGGACTCTGGGAAAACAGCATTTGTGGTAAGTCACACTGGGGCTCAAGTCTACTGGTTTGGACATACTCTAGGTGGGGTTGTTTGATTTATTTTTTAAATTTCTATGCAACAAAATTTACCTTGATGTGATCACATATCAGTAGAAATGTCTGCCCTTTGAGAATTTTAAAACTGTACCTTCTTTCTTTTCTTATGCCCCAAGAGTGAAAAATGATAATGTGCTTAGTGATTGTAAGTTTTACTCTATTCTTCTTTCCAAGCCTCAAGGGATGTGAACACTCAAATTTTAACTTGGCGGTTATACCTCCTTTAAAGTTATTTTAGCTGAGAGAACTTCCAGTAAGAAATCACAGAACGTTTTAAAAAAAAAAAAAAATCTCGATTCCTTTTGCAGGTGCTTCTAGCCTATACTTCCTTTGAGGGCAATATAGTAAGGTGCAGGGAAATAGATTTTGGCCTTTATCCTGGTGGTTTCTTAGCAGGCCACACGCTGGCTGCCGTCTCCTTCCTCCTACAAGGAGGAGGTTTGCTCGAATATTTGTGTTGAGACGGAGCATGGGAAGGCACCAAAAGATTCATCGGAGTGGTGATATATGTCTCAAAGGCTTTCAGGGAGAATCCTTTAAAGTATGGCTTCTGAGAAAGTGCTTTAACAAAATCACTCTCTTTGAAACACTTACTTGGAGCACACGATTCATAAAATGATTATGTAAACCAGGTGAGGCGACATCATTACTTACATAAAGTAGAAATACTCTGAAAATGACAGTGTAGATTCTTTTTAAATCACTTGATTTTGTTCTCATTTGATTTGTGTTTTATTGAGCCTGTGTTTTGTTATTATTATTTAGGACCAAAGGGATTTCCAGGTCCTCGGGGCACTCCGGGGTTGAGGTGTTTGGATGGGCAAAAAGGTCAGCGTGGCAAACCAGGAATATCAGAAATACCTGGTCCACCTGGTAAATAAGTGTTTTTCATTTAAGAATGTGTATATGCCTCCTAAACTCAATGAGCTTAGTAAGCAGATGGCCCAGGGAGCCCTACATAACGGGGGGGGGGGGGATGTTTTTTCTTGAAACCTTAAGCTCTTAGCTATGTTTTGATAACTTTTAGGTGCTGGTAATTTTGTAAATTCTCAGGGCTCCTTCCACCTGAAGCATGAGTTCCAGCCTATTATTGGTCTGTTATTTGATAGAAACTGCTCAGTCCAGACAGACTGTCAGTGAATGAAAGCAATGAGGGAAACATCGTTGGCTTCTAGGAGATACAAAATCACAATGTATTTTCTTACAAAAGGTGGCAAAGCAACATTGCCTAGTAAGTTATTCTTAATTTTAGTTAATACTCTTGTATTTTTAAAAAATGTGTTTTTATCAAAGTAGTAGCCTTCCATTTGTATTGGTTCTATATTTGTACATTTAAAAATTTAAACTCTTCTGTTCAATAGGGTTTCGTGGTGACATGGGCGATCCAGGTTTTGGAGGTGGAAAGGGGTCCTCCGTTCTCGGGCCCCCAGGCTCACCTGGTTCTCGTGGAGCAAATGGTCAGAAAGGAGTCATGGGAGACACTGCCTATGGCCAACCAGGTGCCCCAGGCAAGAGAGGTCTTTCAGGTGTGCCAGGGTCAAAAGGACACAGAGGTGACCCGGGACGTCCAGGCTTTTCAGGTATGAGGGCCGCTCTGTCCCTGTGGTCCATAAAGCTGGCTCAGCTCTGGAACAGGTCACTGAAGAGTATTTAGACTATCTAGCCATAGAAATCTAGAATGCAAGATTTCCCCCCTAAGCATCTTCCCTCCTAAATGAGCACTGGTCACATTTCAAGGAACTTGCATCTGTAGCATTGTCTTTATATTTATGGGTTGTTTTCAAATTCAGGGCAGCTCACTGTGGCTCAGTCCATTCGGGTTGATTCAGCAGCTACTGGACATCTGTCTGCTTCGGACTCAGGATAGCGTGTGAGCACTGTAAACGCCCAAGGAGCAGGCACCGGGTCACCTGCCCACTGCCAAGGCCAGGTTGAAGGAGGACAGGCTGCAAGAGGAGGGGCAGCTCAGGGGGGCAGAGCAGTGTGCGATGGTGTTCAGGGAAGCTGGCTGTGGGCTGGGCCCTGGCAGGCACACTGTGTTATTTGGACAGGTGACAGGATGGAGGCACTTTCATTCCAGCAGGGGCAGCAGGTGAGGAAGGTGGGAGGATGGTCCTGGCACTGACTTACGTCTGTTTCCAAAATCACTAAGGATTCCTCAGGATCCTCAGTACAAGTCTTTAATGTATTTAACAGTAACCCTGGGTAAGGATCCTTAAAATCATCATCTTTGGGGACCCAGTCTCAGGAATTTGATTCATTACATCAGAATTGGCTGGGTCCCAGCAGTCCAGCCCCTTGGGTGATGGTGACCAAGAGTGGACCCCAGACCAGACTTTTACAAACACTGTTCTGGTTCTTTTCGAACAGTAGATGGGCCAGTATTTATTAGGTATCCACAATAGTATCATAGTACAGGGCAAATGGAGGGCAGGGGATTAAGTCACTTTCTCTGTCACCAGGGAGCTTACTTACTCTGTAGTTGGTAAGTCAAAATATTTTTCATTGACTCACAGAATGTATTCTCCTGTTACTTTCCAACTAATTGGGGTTTTGTATATGAATATTTTGACTTAGTAATCCTACTCTCTCACTTATGACAATGTATCTAAGGAAAGTGTTCAGCAGAAAATAAAGGTTATTGTGAAAATACTCTTGTATTATCCACAGTAGATGAACAAATGGGGACAATAAAGAGAGTTAAGTAATACACACACACACACTCAAAGGAATACCATTCAGCTATTTTCAACTAAAATTATTTCAACTAAAATTATAAAGATTATAACAAAATTGAAAACATTTGCAGATTAATATGCGATGTGAAATAATCCAACAATTATGCCCTATGATTACTACTTAAAAGATGTAAACTTATGAACAGAAGTATATTGAAAACATGGAAAAATAGAATAGATTTTTAGGTTAGGGCATGGGATGATGGGGGGGATTGATTTTCTTTCCTGAAAATTATTACTCTGCCTTTCCAATATATAGAAATTTAAGAGTTCAAGGGATGAAATAGCTTACAAAAAGCACATCCATAAACTGCAAACTGGGTGTGTAAGCACTGTGGAGATTTGGTGTAATGTGAGAGGTTAATTAAAATCAAGAAGAACTTCATGGTGTTTAAATTTGCCCAAGCAACTTCTTTGTTGCCTACGGAACCATAACAAGTAACTCTATTAGTAATGCATGGTTTTCCCATTCACTTGGAGCTCACTACCATCCAGGATAAGAAAATCCTTTGAGAGACTTCACTCGTTTGAGCCCTGAGCTGGATGGAAATGCTTGTTTCTGGTATTGCTATGCATGCCCCTGTTGCGGCAGGCTGACTCCCTAGTTTCATACCAAGAGTGTCAGGAGTGCATTGTATCATTTCAGGGCCAGCTGGCAGGCCGGGATTCCCAGGTCTCAAAGGCCCCAGAGGCAGAGAGGGAAGTGCTGGGTTTCCAGGAATCCCAGGTCCACCTGGTCAGTCCTGCAAAGGAGGCGCCCCAGGGATAGCAGGACCACCCGGAGTCCCCGGGGCTCCAGGCCGGCCAGGTAAGTGTGGGCATGCGCCAAGCCCTGTGAAGAGTCTGGGCCTTGACCCTACTTCCGGAGGAATGAGCCCACCTGCTGCTCTTTTACGGACCAGCACAACCAAGACCCTGCAGCAGAGGTGAAGGACTTTCCTGTTCTAGAATGGCAAGTGGCATGCGCTTCCTGGTGGTTCGGGTCATTTCCCCTTGTCACCCTAGTCTCACGGGGACACCGAAGTGGGGCTTGGAGATGTTGCATTGCATGCACAGTGGGTCCCAGGATCTGCAGGGAGCACGGAGCCTGGGGAGCTGCTGCTTCATAGCCGCGGGCAGGACAGCCTGCTCCTTATGCTGGGGCGGGTGCTGTGTCATCCGTGGGCAGCACACACAAGCTTGAGAGCTAGCCCAGTTCTAGCCCATAAAGAGCGGCCAGGACCTTGTATTTTTGGTGCACCCAGCAAGACACGTAGGGGCTCAAGAGACCCAGGAAGAAGTGTGTCTCAACCCAAGGTGCTAGAGGGCTGTTTCCAGTGTGATCTTCATTTCACCATTTGGTTTGTCACCTATTATTTAAATCCTATTGCATTTATTCAAAAATGGCAGCAAAATGCCCTCTGAATGGATCAAAATGAGATTGGGGCAAACCCTGCCACTACAGCTTTATTTCTAGCACCAGTAAAAAGTAGATGATGTTGCTGTGATTTCTACAGTTCTCTCTGGTGAACAATCTGACCAAGTTTACTTGGCCAGAGCTGCAGGAAACATCTGGAAAGTTTACTTCCATCGGTTTCAAGAGTAAATACAAATAATATTTTTGTTCTTCACCCTTCCCCATTTTCCATTTTTAAAATGCTCTTTATAGTATTCGTGTATCTCTACTGGGAGATATTTATTCAAGTAATCTGCCTTTCCTTTTATAGCAGCCAGAAAAAGACGTTCTGAGACTGATGGAGAATTGCCACTGTGGTTTAGCTGATAAACATTGTTTGCTTCATAGGAACGGATACACAATTTAAGCTATCGGGAACTTTTTTTCCTGCCCGTGTGTGAAGCCAGTGTTCGGTCTTCACATGTTGTTGTCCTTGTGTTTTTTCTCAGGTGCCCCAGGTTGGAAAGGACAGCGAGGGGATATGGGGCCTCCTGGTCCATCTGGGATGAAGGGCCTCCCAGGAGTTCCAGGATGGCCAGGGGCACACGGTCCCTTAGGACCCCCAGGTGTCCCAGGCCCTTCAGGGGATGATGGACTGCCTGGTCTTCCAGGCCCAAAGGGTGGGTAGCACTTTTCCATTATTTACCCCTATTTTATAAACTTGAAATCCACTGCCAAGTGAAGACTATTACATATGATCATACTCTTGAATTACTGTTATTTCAGCCTGATATTGTCCTTCTCTTAGTGACAGCTCCCTTCTTCTTATCCCCTATATTTTTATTTCCAGTGGCAGAATGTTTTGGCATATGTAAATGGGAAAAGGTGGGTAGGGAGATTAAGCCCACAGAACCCCCAACACACTAGGTAGAGCAGATCAGGTGTTGGGTCAGGGCTAATGTACTTCCACATCGGATGAGCCCCCACTCGCCAGCCCCACGTCCCCCCCGCCACATCTTAAAGCGTCATGAGATCAGGACTTAGAAACATAAAGGCTCCCACTTCAGCCCTATGGGGTGGAAAGCTGAGTAGGCGAGCACAGCCAATACATGTGGTGGGGCTGATAGTGGTCGTTCACCTTCGGTACAAACTGAGGTCCGAGGGAGGGCAAATCTCCATGCCGACGACAAGGAACGCAAACCTAGGAAGCATGCTAGCCTTTAAAATGTCTTTCTACAAATTCATGTTCTCATTTCATCAGGATCCCAGGGGCTGCTTGGCTTCCCCGGTTTTCCGGGGCAAAGAGGAAAGCCTGGCCCCGAAGGACGTGCTGGCCATAAAGGGGACCCGGGAGAAGACGGTCGGCCTGGCTTCCTCGGAGACCGTGGGGTGAAAGGTGCCAAAGGTAAATGCACTTGACAGCATGATGATGCCACATTGGTGGTTTTGGTATTTGATCAGAACGTATAGAGATGGTCTTTGAAAAATAAATGGGACTATCCTGCAGCTTGGATTCCTCTTCCTTTTGGATTGCTGGTGTTTGTTTTAGAATCTTAAACCAAATTCATTTTCCAACCTTTCAGTCTTATTGCATATAACTGATAAATGAATTGCTCTATTAATAGAAAAAATAACAAGTGCTTTGATATATGGCTATTGGGTTGAAAAGAACCTTCTCACCAGTTGGGAAGGGGGTGAGGCCCCAGTCTCTGTTTCAATCTTTTCTTTCTTTTTTTTTTGTAAAAAAAAAAAAAACAACTTTTTTTTGTAAAGAGCCAGATAGTAAATATTACAGGCCCCTGTGGTCCCTGTTGAAACCACTCAGCTCAGCTTCTGCAGCATGGAAGCAGCCAGACATTGCATGGAAACATGCTAATATAACTTACGTTCCAATCGAATTTTCTTCATGGACACTGAAATTTGAGCTTCATTTATTTCACATGTCACAAAATGTTATTTATTCCCATTTTGAGTTCTATTCCCTAATAATTTTTTTTTTAAAGATTTTATTTATTTATTTGACAGAGAGAGACACAGCGAGAGAGGGAACACAAGCAGGGGGAGTGGGAGAGGGAGAAGCAGGCTCCCCGCAGAGCAGGGAGCCCGATGCGGGACTCGATCCCAGGACCCCGGGACCATGACCTGAGCCGAAGGCAGTCGCTTAACCAACTGAGCCACCCAGGCGCCCTATCCCCTAATAATTTAAAAATGTAAAAACCATAGCTCACGGATTATACGTAAACTGGTCACAGGTGGGATTTGGCTCTCAGGTTGTAACTTGCTGACCTCTGAAATAGAGTAAGTCCACTTTCATCTGAGTCATGAGTTACGCCTCCCCAGCTTCCTTTAAAGGAAGAGTTTTCAGGGCACCCTGGTGGCTCAGTCGGTTAAGTGTCTGACTCTTGATTTTGGCTTAGGTCATGATCTCGGGGTCCTGAGACCCAGCCCTGTGTCAGGCTCCAGGTTCAGTGAGCGATAAGGGGGTCCTGTTTGAGATTCTCTCCCTCTCCCTCTGCCCCTCTGCCTGCTCATGCTCTCTCTCTCTCTCTAAAATAAATAATAAATCTTTAAAAAAAATGAAAGTTTTCAAATAAATAAAATCTTAAAAAAATAGTTGTCCTTACTATTAAAAAATAAAAATTTCTAGATTACTGGTGTAAATGTTCTGTGTCTATCCCTGTTACATATTTACTTTTACCACTTAGCTAGGAGGCCATAGTGAGTGAAGGTAAAATCTCATTTCCAGTTTTGAGAATGAATGCTTGACAATTTGAGAAACAAGTTTTTTGTCCTTAAAGCCCTTTGGGTAAATAGCCTCCTATATAATTTAAATTACTTTACTTCTTAGTGGATTGATTCTACTCTTATTTTTGTTTTACTAGCCTGTAAATTTTTTTATAAAAGAATCAAGGGATCAGAGTCACTCTTAGCTAGCTTAGATTAAGTGATGTTTGCTATGCTATTATGGTCTCCAAAATAAAACAAATTTAAGAAACTGATATTACACTGTATGTTAACTAACTGGAATTTAAATAAAAACTTTTTCAAAAAATGCCCTGATTGGTGTTTGCTCCCGTGGTAGAAATACTCCCACCGTGGCTGATTTAAAGCTGCCAGCACTTTAATAACTGGTTTACAAAATTCTTGGCTTGTTAGTAATTGGCTCTCACCATGCTGGTATGAGCCCACTTGAGCACACTTCTTTCTACAACTGGACAATATTTATGAAAATCAGATAGAAATACCGTATATTCGTCCTACCTTTCAGAATTCTCTATGTGGAGAAGCAAGTTGAAATAAGTGTTCTTTTAATGTAAGGAAAATAATAGAGGGTGGCTAGGAAGGGAAAGGCAGGGAACTGTAAAATATGAGATGGGCAGTTCACGTTTTACTGGATGAAGAGACATATTTCAGATTTGGAACTTTTCAAGCTTATCTGTTTTCACCTAAGACTCAGAGACCCATTTGGCTGAATTTAGCAAGTATCCACTGATCACTGCCTGTACCCCAGACCCTGTTGCTGGACACACTGGGAGGGGGATGTAAAAAGGTGCAGCCCTTCCTTTGGGAAATCCATTGTGATATTGTGCAAGCTATAAACATAAATATGGTTTAGGAAATGAAATGTGGATTTGCAAACTGGACCTGAAGTGTCGTAACAGAAAAATCACGTGTGTGGTGCTTCTGTTTGTTCTTCTCTTTCATAATTAATATCTGAAGGGGAGAGAGGACCCCCAGGAGATGAAGGAGAGATGGCTATCATTTCCCAAAAGGGGAAAACTGGGGAACCCGGACCTCCAGGAGATGGTGGATTCCCAGGAGAAGAAGGTAGGTAAAAGCTCATTCTTTTTAACTGTATCAAATGAGTTGGCCTTTCTAGATCATTCAAAGAAGCATGCATAAGGGGCAGCTTTCCTAATAATGCTGAGATTGGAGAAGGTCACTTTTTTAATTTTTTTATTTTATTTTATTTTATTTTATTTTATTTTTTTAAAAGATTTTATTTATTTATCTGACAGAGAGAGACACAGCGAGAGAGGGAACACAAGCAGGGGGAGTGGGAGAGGGAGAAGCAGGCTTCCCGCGGAGCAGGGAGCCCGATGCAGGGCTCGATCCCAGGACCCTGGGATCATGACCTGAGCTGAAGGCAGACGCTTAACGACTGAGCCACCCAGGCACCCCAAGGTCACTTTTTTTAGATACAAATATACACGGATTAACCTCATGTTGCATTTTTCTTTGGCTTTTCCATGCCAGAACTTAGTTAAAGTTCATACGTATGTATAGGTCTGGATATTCCAAACTAGAATCAGTCCTAAGATTGTACATCTAATACCAGTACCAGCTTCCCAGTACTCCCAGTTGTGGTGACTGGTATTAAAACGAGTAACACAGTGATGACTGTCCAGGTCATTTTGACCCATGCTTCTCCATCTTCAGCATGCCCACGAACCCCTGGGGCTCTTGTGGAAATGCAGATTCTGGATTGGCACATCTGGGGCAGGCCCCACTCTTCCTTTCTAACAAGCACCCCAATGCCTGTGCTCCCCAGAAACAGCATATGGCAAGGATTTTGGCCACCACATTTGTATTCTCCTGCCCCCCAAGTTCAGGTTTAGTCTGCGTGAGGCCCGGGCTCTTGTCTTGGCTCTCTCCTTAACTAGTTGTTAGGGGGCGACTGTTTTTTAACTGAGCTAGGTAAGTTCTTCATTTGTGAGATGAGTGTGTGACAAAGCAGATGGATGACGCTGCAGGCTCATTCCTCCCTGAGTCAATTCATGGGCGCTTCTTTCCCAGTGAGGTCACTGAAGCCCAAAACCATCACGATGGGGCTTAGGGCAGGAACCAGGACTCCCCAAAACCTTGGGCTTCATCTCCTAAATAGAGGACCCAAACTCTCAGCCTCACTAGTGCTCCACCTGGGATTTCCTTGAAGAGGTTTGTCACCCTTGTAACCCCACCAGGTGATAAAGGCGATCCTGGGATGCAGGGGAGGAAAGGAGAGCCAGGAAGACACGGAGCACCCGGATTTCACAGAGGGGAGCCTGGTAGAACTGGGCAGCCAGGGCTTCCCGGCTCCCCAGGCCCCCCAGGCTCCCCTGGGCCAAGAGGGATTATTGGTTTTCCGGGATTTCCAGGTGACCAGGTAAGTGGCTTTGGTTGGGGAGGACAGAAATAATACAACCCTTTGCTCTCGGATGCCCATAGGAGTCATAATTTGCCAGTGTACATCATTGCTCTTTGACTGGCTCTTAGAATGTAAGCGAAAAGAATGGAAGCTTCTGGAAGGCCACGATGTGACTATAATTTCTAAGCAGGGCTCATGCCTGTTTTCCCATGACAGATGACAGAGTCACTTACTCCACGTACTACCCTACCCCCCCCCCCCCAAGCCTAGTTTAAACAGCTCCACAGAAACTTTCCTCGTGACTACTGGTTTATCAGAGTAAAGAATCCTCTGAAAAATAACCCGAATTCCAGTGTCTAAACCTTCCTATCTGGTTGCAGATATCACAGATTTTGCTGTAAATACATTTGGTCTTCAAAACCATGAGTAAAATACCCCACTGAGAAGCCAGGAGGTACAATATGTGTCATAGACTACATCACAACTTCTAGAAGATGGATATAATTTGCTACCCATCTTTTGGAATCAAATAGATTTTTCAAGTTTTTGGTAAAAAAAAAAGTCTTCTAACAATATTTTATTTGGTATTAATTTGCTCAATCAAATCTTAAAATTCAAATTATGTGATACATTTACTGTTTTGTAATCGTGCTACCTGTTGGTACCTCTAATTCTTCAGTTTTAGTCACTTTTAAAAAGCTAGACACATGCATTAGTATGCTGCAATGCACTTCTGATTTTCTTTACCACTGCAAATATATGGAGATGGGTTATGGAAGATTGTAACTGGATAATGTTATGAATATGTCATTTGTATTTGAAACCAAATTAAAGTCTTTTGTTACACTGTCAGGGTGAGCCAGGTTCTCCAGGGTCCCCCGGACGTTCAGGATTTGATGGAATGAGAGGACCTAAAGGTATGTTTTGGACATACAGCAGCCATCCACCAAGTTCATGTTTGTAGTATTGTGAGCATGCACATTTGGTATGAAAATTAAAGTATATCCAACAAACTGCAACCTCAAAGGGCTTCTTTTTTACTTTTTATTTTTTAAGTTTTTATTTAAATTCCAGTTAGTTAACATACAGCGTAATATTAGCTTCAGGTGTATAATATAGTGATTCAACACTTCCGTACATCACCCGGTGCTCGTCACAAGTGCCCTCCTTCATCCCCATCACCTATTTAACCCATCCCACCCCCCACCTCCCTTCTGGTAACCAGCACTTTGTTCTTTATAGGTAAGACACTGTTTTCTTGGTTTCTTGGTTTGCCCCCCCCTTCACTCTCTTTTTCCCCTTTGCTCATTTGTTTCCTAAATTCCACATATAAGTGAAATCATATGGTGTTTGTCTTTCTCTGACTGACTTATTTCACTTAGCATAATATCCTCTAGCTCCATCCATGTCGTTGCAAATGGCAAGATTTCATTCTTTTTATGGCTGAATAATGTTCCATTGTATATGTATATATATACCACATCTTCTTTATCCATTCATGAAATGCTAGATGCTTGGACTGTTTCCATAGTTTGGTTATTGTAGATAATGCTGCTATAAACATCAGGTTGCATGTATCCCTTTGAATTAGTAGTGTATTTTGGGGGTAAATACCTAGTAGTGTGATTGCTGGATCATAGGGTAGTTCTATTTTTAACTTTTTGAGGAACCTCCATACTGTTTTCCAGAGTGGCTGCACCAGTTTGCATTCCCACCAAGAGTGTAAGAGGGTTCCCCTTTCTCCACATCCCCGCCAACATCTGTCATTTCCTGACTTGTTCATTTTAGCCATTCTGACAGGTGCGAGGTGATATCTCATTGTAGTTTTGATTTGCATTTCCCTGATGATGAGTGATGTTGAGCATCTTTTCATGTATCTGTTGGCTGCCTGGATGTCTTCTTTGGAAAAATGTCTGTTCTTGTCTTCTTCCCATTTTTAAATTGGATTATTCGTTTTGGGGGGCATTGTAAGGGTTTTGATATATTTTGGATTCTAATGAATTATTCATTATGGGGGTTTTGTAAGTTCTTGATATATTTTGGGTACTAACCAAGGGGTTCTTCTTAGACTCTGTCAGACAGTCAAACACTCAAGACCCAAATCATCCACATTTGTCATTCAGATCCGAGGGTAGCAGGTAGAGAACAGCATGCTTGCGAGCACAGAGGTCTTTCTCCTCAGTGGGGGTCCTTGAGCAGTCTGTGTGGTGACTGAAGCTCCCTAAGTGGCAGCTCAAGTACAAGGAGACCAGATCCACATTGTGGGCAGCGTCTACCTTGGCTTGGAAGCCTCCTGCCCCATAGGAGGTAATGTCTCTTCTAAAGACTCTGTAGATAGGGCTTTTAGGTTCCCAGTGACAAGAGTCACAGGACACAGAGAAGGCCAGAGCCATGACTTCCCTCCGGGTGTTAATACGTCACTTAAGAATTTCTGGGCCACATTTAATTTTCAGTTGGGTTATTTTTACCATAAGCCAAGGGTCAGCAAGTGTGTTTTTTCAAGGGGTCAGATCACAGATATTTTCAGCTCTGTGGGCTCTGTTGCAGCTACTCAACTGTGCATGAAAGCAGCCAGACAATATGCAAACAAGGGGTGTGGCTGTGTTTCATTAAAAAGTTATTTACAGAAAGCTACAGGTTAGATTTGGCTTCATAGTCTTGGTTTAACTTGTGCCAAAAACAATGCTGCCTCATAACACAGCTGACATTCTACCTTAATCAGATTTGTAGGGAAACAGAAACACAAAGTTACCTGTGGATAAAAATACTCTTAGAGGTTTCATTTAACTTTTATTCAGACAAACAAGCAAACAAAAATCAGGATATCTTAAATTGTGATGTTTACGTAAACTTTTTTTTTTTTTAAAGATTTTATTTATTTATTTGACAGAGAGAGACACAGTGAGAGAGGGAACACAGCAGGGAGAGTGGGAGAGGGAGAAGCAGGCTCCCCACTGAGCAGGGAGCCCAATGTGGGGCTGGATCCCAGGACCCTGGGATCATGACCTGAGCCGAAGGCAGACGCTTAACCACTGAGCCACCCAGGAGGAGCCCCTTATGTAAACTCTTTAACATTGTTACTGTCCTTGTATACCAGTGGGTTAATATTTTTCTTTAAATCTATTTAAATATGATTCACTGTTTTAACCTTAGCTTTAACCTCACTGTCTGTGAATTCACAGGTTTGATGAGCAGTTATATTTTACTTTATACAGATGAAAATGAATAACTTTAAAATATAAAGGAGTAGGGGCACCTGGTTGGCTCAGTCAGAATAGCATGCGACTCTTGATCTCAGGGTTGTAAGTTTAAGCCCCATGTTGGGTGTAGAGATTACTTAAAAATAAAATCTTTAAAAAAAAATACAATGAACTATAAAAGAATAATTAATGAACCACCTAAAAATCTCCTCCCTTACCACAAAATGCTTTGCATTTTGAGAGACACTCCATAAGTAATAGGATAACTGCTATAAGAAAAAATGAACTGTGCAACTTATTTTTTCAGAAGGAATAATCTATATATTTTCCTCAGAAATAGTTACAAGTAGGGAAGTTCTCATATTTGAGTTGACATTTTATAGCTTCATGGTTTAAAACTCAGTCCTCTTCTAATTCCCTATGCATTTATTATAGTCCCTTTGCCTCTCTCAAAGTACAAACCTACCTCTTCTTATGTTCTTCATTCTTGTATCTGGCCATGTTTGCAAGGAACTGAAATGCACTCGTGGTCCCTGGAGTAAAAGTGGTCTCATGAAGCCCACCATAAGGCTAATGAAACCCAGCCCTTAGGCAACCCATGGTTTCTCTCTTGAGACCGTTCTGCTTTTCTTTATGGGCTGGCTTTTACTCACCTGCCAACTGGCTTCATCACCAGTATCCTTTCTGGATCTTTCTGGATATGTCTGGATTGCAAACATGCTCTGCATCGAAGCATCATGCTAATGACATCGTGATGATCCTTTTGGTCGCTGCCTCAATAACCAATGACCTCAAACTCTTGCTTTTTATCCCAACTTCTCAAGGAGAGACTTGCTGACCTGAGATGGACCAGATTTCTATCCCTCAAAGCCACAACTATGAGCAGGGTCAGGTGGAAGAGAAACTTCCACAAATGTGGGTGGGACCCCTTTGAAAGGGGTGTGGGTAGGAAGATATTATAAATCATACCTAACTGACTCTTCCTCTCTCTTATAACCCCATCTGTTGTCTTGCCCGTCCCTGCCACACCATTTTGAGACCTCCGTTTATAACTGGCCCCCAGCTAGAAGCCCTGTGTCGGGAAGAGCACAGTCACAGCGTGGCACAGCCCTGTGGTACTGTGGGGACCATTGCCTGCCGTGGCCTGCGAATGTGTGGTCTCTTGTGAAGTCATCAATAAAGTGTGCCTTTTAATTTTGTTTTTACAAGGACACTGAGTTGAACTTCCTTGCAGAGAGCTTAAAATGTGATTACAGCAGCTAAAACAGGGGCAATTTCTGCTTTTTGTTTCTAAAACACCATATAAGAATATAGTCAGTCAATCAGTACCAAATAATTTCTTAAATAGATACCTAAATTTGAAACTATTTTTGGGAACTTAAAAACTCAAACTTATTAAGAACTGTAGTTTCTTATGATGGTTATGAACTATAAAAATGGTGTGTGTGTGTGTTTAAATCACATCTTGCCTCTATGTTTCCATTTGTTTTTATATAGGAAAAAAAGCATTTCTTCAAAAACTCTTCTGTAATATTTGAAGATAAATTATAAAGACAAATATGACAGTTATTAAGTCATGTGTATGAAACAAAATTAAATTATCTTAAATAATGTTATGTGCATTTTATCACTTACAGGAGACAAAGGTGACCCTGCAAGTCAGTTTGGCTCACCTGGTCCAAAGGGTGAACCAGGTAGCCTTGGATGTCCAGGTATAGCCACATGTTTTTCTTATTAAAACAAAAAAGAATAGGGGCGACTGGATGGCTCAGTCTTGGTCTCACCCAGGTCTTGAGCTCAGGGTCATGAATTTGGGCTCCATGTTGGGCTCCACGTTGGGCATGGAGCCTACTTAAAAAGCAAGCAAACAAAACAAAACAGAATAAATTTAGTTTGAAAAATAGAGCAATTACTTTATACTCCTAGCTGGCAATACTTCTATCGGTATTTTCTTCCCCCCTTTACACACTAAGGTACATCCCGAAGGATTATGTATAAATGCTGCCGCCACATCCTTGGCCCAGAAGGACATCAGGATTATATCCCAGGGATTCTCAGGCTTTTTCCACCATGGCTTACATGACCTATGATGTTGACATAACAATCCACTCCCCTTGGCATGCCCAGATTTTGACATGGTCAGAAATGATTACGGCAAGCAACCAAAAGCTGAACTATTTCACAATCTCTAGAATTATAAATGATACATTGGCAGTAACCATTCACACTGACCACAGCCTCAGGTTGTCATTTCTGCCCTTTCTTTCCTACTCAGAAAATCATATGTGAATGCCAGTGAGGACTGCCATTGTCGAGCTATCATTGAATATCTCGTTTACTAAATATCTAATTTACTAAAAACCAAACCAAAAAAAAAAAAAAAAGTAAAATTTCACCACCAACAATGAATCTAAATTGTTCAAAACGGTACTTTATCAGTGATGATTGACATGTAATCCCTCAGAACGGATTATGATGTACCTGTGATCTTTTGCCTTCCGCTCAAGGCTGTGGCTGGGCTACAGTACATGACCCATCGTTGATGAAATATACATGCCTTTTAGCTTAGTAATTTTACTTGTAAG
The DNA here is from genome assembly GCF_002201575.2 of Neomonachus schauinslandi. Taxonomy (NCBI): domain Eukaryota; kingdom Metazoa; phylum Chordata; class Mammalia; order Carnivora; family Phocidae; genus Neomonachus; species Neomonachus schauinslandi. The sequence goes on along the minus strand of NC_058405.1, from coordinate 181,422,353 downwards.
AATTTATCTGAAGTCAATTATCAGACAAATGTATAAAGATACATGCACAGGAATATTCATTGCATGGAAAGAACAAGTGCCATCCACAAATGATAGGTTAAGGAAGTATGCACGATCTCATTCAGCTGGTAGTGGATAGGTTTCGATGCGTCCCTTGTAAGTTAAAATATCTCCTATTAATAGTTTTGTCCATTTTTTAAATTTATGTATTTGAGAGAGAGAGGGAGAGTGGGAGGAGGGCCAGAGGGAGAGGGAGAGAGAGAGAATCTCAGGCAGACTGCCCATTGGGCTTGGAGCCCGACTCGGGGCTGGATCCCAGGACCCTGAGATCATGACCTGAGCTGAAATCAAGAGTCAGCCACCCAACTGACTGAGCCACCCAGGTGCCCATCGTTTTGTGCGTTATCTTAGAATTGTCTTCGACATTAGTCATGTTTCATTACATACAACAGAAAGAATATATGAGCAGAAGTATTATCTGAAATTTTTGTTTGTTTTTATGCCATAAGATTGCTAAAATAGAAGTCCAACAGAAAAACAAGCTATTACAATGGGAAGAACTTTCCCACTCTCTTTCATATTGGTCTTTTCCCTCTGACATGGTCAAATAGATAAAGATAATAATATAGTATTTTAACCAAAGTGTGCAGCTGAAGTGTACATTTGGAAGGGAAAATAGTTTTGAGCTTAACATTATGGGGGTTCATAATAATTACCAGAGTGAGAAAGAAGCCTTAAGAAGGGAAACCAGTGGTTCAAAGTCAGTCTCCATTATTACTGTCCGTGTGGTCTTGGGCAAGTTGCTTATCATCTTTGAGCTCCGTTTCCTCACCTGTAAACTGGCCCCATGCATAATTATAGGATTGTTCTGAGGATCAAATAAGATTCCTTGAAAGCAGGGGGTAAACTGAAAATTCCACCTTTACTGATATTTTTATGTAAACCATTAAGACAGTAAGATTTTATAAGCTGAAACTAGTCCAAAATGGAAGCCTTGGTATTATCTAGTATTTTAAGTGAAAAATTATAAATCTGAGTTATTTTACACTTAGGCTAACTTTTTCAAGAAAATTTGCCTTAGCCTAATTTCCCTGGTGTCCTGCAGTTATCACCATTTAATCTGTTCCCTTTCTCATATGCCATAGCTTTAGCTTAAAATTTCCAAATTACATCATATGTTATTCACCAGCACAGAGTTTACCTAAATACACAAGTTCCATTGACTGGGAAAAGCTGCATTGATTGAATTTGAATGAGCCCAACGAGAAGGCATAGAGCTGCTGCCTGTCTCAGGGGATTTTAAATGATTGTACTGGGTTTAGTTCTACCCCCCCATCACCCCATTCAATTCAGCGAGAAAATTCGGCACAGATTAACTCAGAAGCTCTGTTCTTAACACAGGTGCAACTGGGGAGGCAAGCCTCAGTCTTTCCATTTGGAAATGAGAATAACACTGTTGTACCTTTACTGCAGAAAAGGTACCTTTTCAGGATAAATAAAATAACACACAGTGAGGCTCATAGATCTTAAAGCTGATCAGGGACCAGGTATAGACTAACACAGGCTTGTTTCATGTGTGTTCTAATAAATAATGACTGTGCCTCCCACCACGGGTTTGTAAATCCAGAGGCATATATTTTATTTGCAGATTCAACTGGCTAATTTCAGTATGGACTATTGGGTTATCCTGTAAATCTGAATTGTATCAAAGTAATACATTGTAAATAAACAAGGGGAAATAGTCATCTTCTGTAGTAATCAAAGAAATGTAACTAAAGGAAGTCTGAGTTATTTTCTTCTTACTGAATTAGCAGGAAAACAAACCAACAAACTCACAAGTCCCCAGTGAGCACAGGGCAGGCACTTACAGTTGCTGTAACCAGTTACGCGCAGTGGTGTGCATTCGGGCAGCACTTACCCAAACCACCTGGCCACCTCTGTCGAGAACAGAATGGTCTATTCTGAAAGACTAAACAGCAGCTGAACTGTTCTCGTCAGCAAGTCTCTGTCCTGAGATAGAGACTGTAGTAGATTGTTTCCTTTAACTTAAGGGATGTAGCCACCAGACACAATGTGTGTTTCTGGAATGAGAGTCAGTGTGGAGAAACCAGCTGTGAAGGACATTAAGGGCCCAAGTGGGGGAACTCAAGTATGGAATGAGTACGGGATGATATTAACAATTGGTATTAATTTTCTTGGCTGCGATGATGTTATTTTGGCCATGTAGAAAAATGGTTTTTTCAGGCATACCTCCTGAAGTATTTAGGGATGGAATTCCATGATGCCTGTGATTTACTTTAAAATACTTCAGCAGCTTAAAATGCATAAAAATGAACCAAAATATAACCTAGAAATTCTATGCCTAGGAATTTTTCCTAAGGAAATAATTTGAGAAAAATGGATTAAAAATATATAAAGATCATTATGCATAACAGCAAAGAGAAATAACTTGAATGGCTAATAGTAAGAGAAAATTAGGTTAATTAATTTAATTAAGATTAACCCAATAAGCTATCAGCTGGTCATTTCAAAACAACAATTAGAGGGGTGCCTGGGTGGCTCAGTTGGTTAAACATTTGACTCTTGATCTCAGCTCAGGTCTTGGTCTCAGGGTTGTGAATTCAAGCCCTGTGTTGGACTCCACGCTGGGCATGGAGCCTACTTTAATAATAAGAAGAAGAAGGAGGAGGAGGAGGAGGAGGAGGAGAAGAAGAAGAAAATAATAGCAAATTTGGAAAATTACTTATAATATGATGCTAATTTAAAAAATCAGAATATAAAATTGTGGGTCTTATTTGCACATTGTTATACACATGAGAAATTGTATTAAGGTGGTAGGATTAAAGGTGTTTTGTATCCTTCCTTAGTGTTATCTTTTCAACAAGTAACAAATACTACTAGAAAATAATGTCAGGTGCTGAAGTTGGAGGTTTTATAGATGCCCCGCCTCAAAGACCAATCCACAATTACTCAGATGTTTGATTCTTCTTTCTTTAGGACATCCCGGAGCACCCGGGGAGCAGGGCTTGCCCGGTGTTCAAGGGCCCACAGGACCACCAGGAAGTCCAGGACTACCTGGTACCTCCGGACCACCAGGGTGTCCAGGTATTTTGAAAGGAGCCTGGAAATTTCCAGAGCACTCATCTATCTTCTAGGTTATCAGAAAGAGCCAACCTTCGCTTAGACTCTGCCACTTCCCAGATCTGTGACTTTGGACAAGTCACTCACACTTACTGTTCCTCACCCATAGGGTGGAGCTAGTCCAATCCCAGTGGGTTGGTCTGGGAGTAAACCAAGACAACACCTGTTAAGAGCCTAGCAAGGTGCCAGGCGCAAAGTGAGGGGCTGACAGATAAAAGCTCCTTTCCATCCCTCCTTAATCCCCCTGCGACTCAGATGCTGGTTTTCTTTTCTCCTTTAGACTTAAGACACATATCACATTGACAGCACAACATGTTAATGGCTCCTCATCTTGCCGATTCAGAATATAGTGAAAGTTTAAAATTATAAATGGCAGCGGTAATCATTCCAAAGTGATTTGCTGCGTCTGAGGTTAAGTGTGCTTTTCTCTCTAGAGTTAGGCGGTCTAGGGGAAAAAAGTGATGACAATGTTCCCAATTACCCATCTGTTAAGAGCACAGATGACCTTCCCCATTAAGGTAGCTCCTATCTCATGTGGGTGTCTGCAGAACCTCCCTCTCTCATCCTCAGGTAATCAAGGGGTGCCTGGGCTGCAGGGGCCTCCAGGAGAAAGAGGGGATCCTGGGCCAAGAGGCATGAGGGGAGATCCAGGGGCCTCAGGTCTTCCAGGAATAAAAGGTGAGTGGAAAGGAAACCCCACCCATGAGGGCAAATCAACAGCGCCTTTCTTGCGCTGCATGTCACCTCTGTTGGTCATGGCTCCTTACTCTTTCCCACATGCCCATCAACTCTTTCCTCTTCTTTCTCACTCAGAGCTTCAGGCAGCTCATCTAGGCTCTCCACTTGCCTTCTACCAAAATACGGTGCTGCCTTTGTTGAGAGCATTTCCCCCAGTGTTTTCCGTAACGTTTAGGCCTCTTCACTTACTGTCTCCTTGGATAGTTAAGCTCCTATTATGTTCCAAATTGTGTGTGAGACACTAGGTGTACAATTCTGAAGAGAAGAGACCTTGTTCTTGCCTTCAGGGATCTCACAGTGTAGTCGTGGAGACGTATTAAAAACAAACGTGTAAATAAATCTACATTTACCAATTGTGATAAGTGGAAGGAAAAGAAGAAAAATGCTATGGAGAAAGAGTTACCGGTATTCTTTATCTTTGTTAGGTTAAAAAAACATTTTTTCCTGGTTGAATTTTTGGTCTTTATGGGTAATAGTAAACTGGTTATAAGTTTGGTTACAATAATACCATATATCCTATCGTACGTCATATTTATTTGTTGTTAACAAAGCTTCATGCCCCTCCATTCCTCCATAGTCCTTACTCCTCTTCAGTCCATTTTTTCCCATTTTAGAAAAAAAAAAATGTTTTTCCTGGGTACTTTGTATATACTTCTAGCGTGGCACCTATGTCCTACACATTTGTATGTTTAGAGGTCTTTCTCACCAAGTAGAATATGATTTTTGTATCCTTGGCACCCAGTGGATACCCAGTAAATCTCCTGGATGGTTATTGTAAGTATTTTTAAGTTTGTGAATAAATTAATAGAGGACTGGACAAGTAGAAGAATGGACAACTGAGCTAATAGCTATGAAGTTGAGGGTCTTCACTTGAATAAGCAGACGAAGGGTCAAGCCTTACTTAGTAGATTTCTACAACTAAGCTCCTCTCTCTCCTCCTTCCTCCCCTTAGCTTCTGCTAGGTGACTCATCCATGTACTAAATTTTGGCCAAATGGAAATTACCTCCACTCGGAAGAGTTGGAAACCCCTCCTTTGGGCTTCATTGTTTTATTGTTTTGAAAATCCAAATTAAAATTTTCCACGCTTTCATCGCTACCCTCACCAAATAGCTTTCAAATCATGTTTGTTTTCCAACACACAGTAGTGTGGTATGTGTGACATGGCAGTATTCTGCAGAGAGGGAGGCCCTTTATTTTGGAGCGCTGGTACTTATGTATTTCCATATGGCCAAATATTACTTGGCTTCTGGTTCCCATAACTAAACAAGACATCTTTGTACTGTTCTTCTCCCTCTTCATTGACATTTAATGCAAAGTCCAGTGATTTGTGATAAATTTAGGATTTCAAGCAATGCCGTAATTTTTTTAACATTAAAAGTTTATCTAGTGATTGTGGCTGTTTGCTGTCCCTGGAAAATCCCTGTAGCCTCGGTGGGGTGTCCTCGGACACTTTTTCGAGTGTCTGGACGATGAAATTGGTAAAAACCCAAAAGAAAACTTTTCCATTATTAACCACTCCTACTGCATTTCCCCTTCATCTCACCCTCCTAGTTTAATAAAAATAGCAAGGATTTTCAAACCTCTCAGTGCCATAACAATAGACACTCAGTTTGACTAAAATCACTGGGCTCAGGTTGCTGTTGTTGATTTGTCCTGCCCTTGAATTAGTTTGCATTTATCACATAATTTCACTATGATATGTTTTTTTTTTTTAAAGATTTTATTAATTTATTTGAGAGAGCGAATGAGAGACAGAGAGCATGAGAGGGAGGAGGGTCAGAGGGAGAAGCAGACTCCCTGCCGAGCAGGGAGCCCGATGCGGGACTCGATCCCGGGACTCCAGGATCATGACCTGAGCCGAAGGCAGTCGCTTAACCAACTGAGCCACCCAGGCGCCCTCACTATGATATGTTATTTAAAAACTAATAGCCAATGACGTTGACTGAGTAACAGAATTACTCGAAAAATAATCTCCAGCCACATTGGAGTTCTGTGCTATAAAATAATGAGTTTGTCACGAGAAGGTGAGGCAGTGACTCTGTCAACCCAAATACTCACCCCAACACACAGACGGACGCGGCAGTGGTGCTTCCTGGCCACGCAGGGACACTGTGTCTCTGCAAACTGCCCAATGAACGACCGGTCTTTAAAAACCCAACCCAACCCGACCAAACCGCGAATACATTCCTGAAAACAAAAACGTCCACAATATAAATCCATTGTTGCAGTTTATCATGCTGATATAAAAATGAACTGTACTCCAGCAGAAACACTTTGATCTGAGAAACTAAATATTTGAAGTATGTTCTAAATAAGTCAAGGGGACTGATTATCTTGTTTGAACAAACCAGCTGTTGAACTCCAAAGTTGTTTGTTCTGCTGGAACAGCCATGTGGATTCTGAGTCCTGCTTGTGTTCAGTCAGATTTAAACTCTAACTTAAACATATGCTAAAAAGGGCTTGATTTGTAGATTTAAATTAAGTTCAAGCACATATGCCCTCTAAAGGGAAGACACTCGGTTCCTTGTTAGGCGTTCATGAGATTGGAATAATGAAAACCTAAAGACAACTGTCTGCTCCATGGCAACAACCATAACGATGTGGATTGGGGTGTTTTGGCTGGTGGCAAGCGAAATGTTTCCTCAGAAATAAAGGCACCTAGAAATGTCGTTTATCTGGAAAGAAGTGCCATGCATGTTACAGCTGTGGAAGTCATGGGAATGTTCTCCCCTCTTCTCCATTGAGAGGAGTGTCCTTCCAGCCCTGCCCCCACAGCACTTACCGCTCCTGAAGTAATTGCCCATTTGTTCTGTCAGGTCAGGGACTGCTTCTCTCGTGCTCTCCATTGTCTTGTCAGCAGTTGTCACCGAGGACATTTGGGGACAGAAGCTCTGGGGCTTAGGAGACCATGTCTTTATGCTCTTGTGCCTCTCCTCAGTAGGCACTCATGTAGTTTCTGAACCAAAAATCATATATATCTTATTTCAGAATCTGTTTTGATATGTTTTCAACGGTGTTCGACCATTACCTGTAGTTACGTGGGTCCCTTTCCCATTGGCTTTCACGTTCGGGTGACCAGCTGTCGGGTTTGCCTGGGATGGAGGGGTGCCTCAGGATGCCAGAACTGGGCAAGTCCCCCATGCACAGGGATGAGATGGTCACCCCATTTAAAGCATAAACCTGTACAAAGGCCACCGGGGATAGAGTAGCATTTTCAGGCTTTAGAACAAAAGAAAACCTCAGTGAGAACCCAGTCTCTGAGTGGGCTGGCTAACTGGGATGGAGGCTGTGATTCCCCTTAGGGCTGGGGCAAGAGTTTCGATTCTCTGACTGGGGGGAGCGCGTGCTGTCCCATGAGCATAGGGAGGTGCAGCCTTACGTGAAGGGTGTTAAGCAGGAGGACGGCCAGAGAGGTGAATAAAAAATCCTCATTACCAAGGAATGTGCTTTGTTAGCCTAATTGCCTCTCATCTGCACTGTATATATTTTATGCATGAACAACTTTCTGATTTAGAGATGGGATTGATAAAAAGCTTTCAGTAAAAAGGAAAAATTGCCCTTAAAATCCTACCCAGATGTAGCTGCATTCGATTTAGAAAGATAACATTGGGTCAGATAAGGGTCGGCCAGTTCAACAATGGTGAGGGCCTGGGCCTGTGACAGCCCGGGATCTGGATGCGTTGATGGGACAATGGAGAGTTGGCAGAAGCTGAGACATTCCACCCCAGCTAAGTCCCCCAAGCCATCAATCTTGGTGGCTCCAGCTGGAGATCAAAACACATTGAAATAGCAAAGTGTTCTCAAAAAATTTATTATCATTTCAGATAGATTGCAATAAATATCCAGATTTGGCAGATGAAGAAGGTCTGTGTGTGCTTTTGGTGCAGACTTGAAAGGATGGCTCATTAAGAGGAAAGAGGATTGAAAAATAAACTCAGCCAGAACTGTGAAAAGTGGTTAGGAAATAAGAGCTTTAGGAAAAATAAGGGTGCATTCCCATTTTTTTTTTTTTTTTTGGGTGGGGATGAGAGAATATGGCTCATTTGCACCAATCTAAAGTTTGAGTTTAAAAATAGAATAATGTCCATTTCAAGTACTGATAATAAATAGAGTGGAACTAGCTTAGTGTTCTGTCTTTTAATAAGAAGCCCACAGAGGACTTGCGTTAATGAGTAGATAATAATTAGCACTTAAATTATTTATACACAAATGGATGCCTCTAACTTAATCAAATCTTATTCCTCCCATAAATCTACCAAAGACCATGTAACGTGCAAATAGACATTGTACCCCCTCCCTCCCACAGCTTTCTTTCCACCCATTCACGTCCCAGCCCTCCCTGTGGAAAATTTTCTCACTCACTCATTCATGCATCCACTCACCCGTTCAACCAACACGTATTGAACACCAACTGTGTGTCAGGAGACATGCTAAATGGGGGCATGGGATGACTAATAAGACTTTATTTTGCACTCAATTAATTTACCCAAGTAATCCAGTCACCCAAAGACTTGCTTGTGGCATGGTGTGCGACAGGCACCAGCAGAAGGGCATCGGGGAGCTCTGTGTAGGTATCATGGGGTAGCTGAGGGCCATTTGATGTTTGCTAAGGCATTACGATTGCAAAGGACAGGAATGTGGCCCTAAACTGAGTGAGGGGCTGGCTGGCTCTCAGCCTCCAATAAAGATCCACCAGTGAATTTGGAAGGTCACCAGGTTTGGCCAGGGGCTGGGGAGAAGATTCTTTCCCCCAAATCAGTGAGACAAGACGTGTATGAATCACCTGGCAGAGGGCTCAGCTCCCAGAAATGTTCTGTACGTCTCAGTCGTCTGCCTTCTTCCTTTCCTCCCTCTGTCCTTCCCTCTGTCTGTCCCTTGTTTCCTTCCTTTACTCCCTCCCTATAAATCTATACACTTATATATCTATATGTTATAATATAAATGTATTATAGATACTTTAAACATTTATATATTTATGAATCTATAGATTGATAGGTGTTCAGTGTTCACGTGAAGTCAGGCTGGTAGATATCTCCTTGGAGGACTACACTGATGCCTGGCAGAAAGAGATCATACCTAATTACAGAGAGAGGAATTTTCAGTGATCGTTATGAAATAAATTTAGTTTCAATAAAGAGCTATCAGAGTGGTTTGTTTTGAAAGAAGTAGTGGCAAAGAAATAGCGCCAACCAAAGTTGCCCTGCAAGCTTCTTCTTTCTGAGTAGTATGGTACTTGAAGAAAAGTTAGGTAGGTCATGTATTCCCCAGTTTGTCACAGACTCCACCTGTCCTTATTGTCTTACTACATTTACCTGACTAGATCCTGAAGAAATTAGTATCTACAGACCATGGTGGAGTGGACAGGTTCTGAGCCTGGGAGGAAGGAGGCCTGGTTTTGCTCTAGTCCAATCTCTTTTCTCTCGTCTAGGATGAGTTCATTGTCCTAGAACCGAAGGTCCCTTCCTACACCAAGATTCAGTAATTCTAGACTGTATCTGGATAGAGAGAGAGATGGTCATAAACCAAGAGAAGTATGGTAAAACCAAAGAAATGTGTTAAGCTGTCTTGCAGAAAATGTCCATCAAATGAATGTGTTAAGTAATAACCACTGGCATGGATTTAGCCTTGATAATGACATCTAGACAGTGCGACCTCATGGCTCCCGCCTGGACAATCTGTCGGTGGCCATCAGCGAGTCGTCCCCTGGGCGTGCCTGGGCCCGATGGCCGGTGAACTTCAACACTGGATCTTCCCTGGTGGGTCACAGGCCTGTGATGTGTTTCAGGTCCCTCCGGGTCACCCGGTCTGAACGGCTTACATGGCTTAAAGGGTCAGAAAGGAGCCAAAGGCACTTCAGGTAAGAGAAAATCCTTTGCAAAAGATTGAACTGCAGTCAGCAGCCTCAGATGCTGGTGGTATTCCTTCACTACACAGGATTTGGGGTGCGGAACTAAGAAATTGGCTTACCTGAGAGACACAGTATTGGACTGTTCTTAGTACTGAAGACGACTTCTCTAAAAAGGACCCCTGAGAAAACCCAATTTAAGAAGGAATAGATGGTTACCAGTGACTTCTGTTGATGTTGCTTGGGATTATCTCTCTGCTAAAAATATTCTGAATAATTGCATAGGTGGAACTCGAATTTTAAATGTTACAAATAACAGATAGTTGGGAGGTTTTGTCTTTTTGGGATTCAGTGTAGTGATGGCAAGTACGACCACGTGGGTCTAATGAGTACTTTTTGCGCCCCCAATGGGCTGCTGCTTAAACAAATGACCTGAACAAGTCGCTGTTATCTTTGCTATCCCAAACAGGCTAATCATCAACAACTGCATTGGAGCTTGTTCTGGTATCTTAATATAGTGCTCCTTTGTTGCTTAAGTGTCTCAGAAAAACAGCCCACAACCAGACAGGGCAGATGGACTCAGACATGGAGGTTTGAGGGTGCTTGGGCAGGGGGTTGGATTGTCGCACCACCGGGTTTGACGCAATTGCTGGAGAGAGACAGAATCTTGATACAGTGTGGAAGGCCAAGAATTAATTTAGATCACATTGGATTCATTTTAGAGGCTCCTCCACAGAGCCTGATAAAATGTGTGCCTCCCTCAAGAAACCAGTGATGTTCTCCCGTTTCAGTGTGAAACTCCGCAATGGTTATTTACATGCCAGTTTCCACCTTAAATTTCAAACCAGTGTATTCATAATTCCTTATGGCTGGATCTCATTTGGTTTCACTCTGGGGTAGAGGTTGGAACGTTGATACGCTGTTGTTTTTTTGGTTTTGTTTTAACCGGGGAAATAACCATAAAATAAGCCCATGGCTGACCTGCGGCTGACCTGTGGTGTGGTGGGGCGTAAGAGGGTACGTAACGGCTGACCCAGGGAGAGTTTTCAGCCTTGGGGCCACCACTGCAGCAGGTGGTCGGTCTCAGCACAACCCGTTGGGTCCCTGTCACCCCGTCTGGAAGCAGTTCTTTTCCAGGAGCCACAACAGGGACAAACAGGGAGAAGACGCAGTACTAATGCTGTTTCCCTCGCCAAGGTTTGCACGACGTGGGCCCACCTGGTCCAGTGGGTGTACCCGGGCTGAAAGGGGAGATGGGAGACCCTGGGAGCCCGGGAATTTCTCCCCCAGGCCTTTCTGGAGGAAGAGGTCCCCCCGGCCCCCCAGGTAAGACGCAGCATGCTTTGCCCCTCTTAATAACTAAATCAGAACCTTCCAAACGTGAGGAGGCTGACATCTGAACACGTCCCTCCCCAGGGAGACCTGGATCCCCTGGTCCTGCAGGTGCCGCAGGAAGAGCTCCTAAAGGGGACATTCCTGACCCAGGTCCCCCCGGAGATCAGGGACCTCCTGGCCCCGACGGTCCAAGAGGTATGAGAAAATCCTGGCAAAGGATGGTGACCCTCCCTTCCTTAGATGCCGCCAGCTCCGGAGGGACGTCGGACCAGAGAATGGCAGAGCTGAAGCCCCTTAGCAGCCCCGCCAGGCGGGCGGATGGGGAAGGCGGGGGGGTGTGGGTGCTGCGGGGCTGTCAGGCCCAGCCTGGGCCGGGGCTCTCTGGGGACGCGCTCTGACCCTCAGCGGGGCTCTCCAGGCGCCGGCGCCAGCATGGTGCTGAGCACGAGGGTGCAGAAGCCTCCGGCCGGAGGGAATCTCACGCTGCCCGGTGGTCTCTGGCACCAGCCATGAGAACCACCGCGCCCCCGGCCAGTGTGACTGTGCCCAGGTCTGGCACACACAGAAGCAGAGTCTCTTCAAGTGCGGCTCCCAGTACATGTCGTTCCTCTTGGCACTTGGCAGGGACGAAGTCCAGCAAGGCAGTATTTCCCAGAGTGGGGTCTCACTGGAGCCGGCTGGGGCTGGGGCTTTTGCAAAGGGCAGACAATCATGTTGCTAATAGCTCCTAGCGCTCCTTCAGACAGACCCAACCCCCTGCCTTTACAGCTTTAGGATTTTGGTCAGGGTGGGCTAAAAGATTATGGGATTCTATTTGACGCTGGGAAAAATTAAAATGCTCAAAAATACCCTAGGCAGTGTAGAAGCTAAGTAGGAGTAGAATTTGGACTCACTTCCTGGGTGTAGACCCCTGTTTTCAAAGAGGATTAAATATTTAATTGAGTGAATATTCCTTTTCCATCAGCCAGATTTTTCTCAAAAGCCTGTCATCTATGTGTCTGTTCGCCCGTCCATCCATCCTTCTACCTATCATATTAAAGCAGTGGGATGACAATGCAAAGAAAAGCCATAAACCCCTGCTTCCGAAAGGGCTGACTTGGAAGGGAAGGAAGGCTTTCTGTAGGCTCATTTGTCTAACAGTTACTAACACCATTTACACCGTCTCCCAGCTTGGGGGCTCCGTGAGACAATCCCTGTTTCGCTTCTGATATTGTTGACTTTTTTATTCTTCTGATTCCCTCCATCTCTTGCTTGCATTCAGTTACTTTTCTTAAGGAGCTCTCAGGTAGCCTGCAGTCACATTTGTCTTTGACTGAAAGAAGTTTTTTGCCTCCTCCCTGTGGTCAGGAGTGCCCGGGCCCCCAGGCCCCCCTGGGAGTGTCGACCTTCTGAAAGGGGAACCAGGAGACTGTGGTCTGCCGGGGCCTCCTGGTCCCCCGGGCCCACCCGGCCCTTCAGGACACAAAGGCTTCCCAGGATGTGATGGAAAAGATGGCCAGAAAGGTAGGAATGCACATTGTTCCTTAAGTAGTGCCTGAAGACTTTTGTTATTTTGCCCTTCAGGGTCTGGGTTTCTGCACCCCTGGGAGGTAACTTCATTTCCTATGGATGTAGTCACTGCATTTCTTAAGTGCCCTGAATTTCCCAAAGAGTCCTCAAGTTTGGGGAACAGTTGGACGAGTGAAAAGAAGAAACACAAGTTAATCTTCAGCCCCTAATAACATACTTGATAATCTTCTAGACCAGAACTAACAGCAGAAATAGAACACAAACTATGCATGTAATGAAAAGGCATGGTAGCCCCATTTGAAAAAGTAAAAAGAAATAAGTGACATGAACTTTCATATTTCCTTTAACAGAATATATTCAAATATTACTGCGTTATCATATCATCATTGATATAAATTACAAGTGCAACGACCAGGGCTGTTGGTACGACCTAGTCCCTCTCCCAGCTAAGACACTCCTCCTCCCCAGCTTTGAAGTCTGGTTCGTGTCTCAGCGTACAGGACACCCCAGTTTGGACGCGCTGATTCCAAGTGTTGAGTAGCCACATTGCTGTTCGTGGCTTCTGTAGTGGACAGTTCGATTTTAGACTGCTGACCTTGCTCTCTTATTTTCATGAGAGAGTCTCCATTATTGGATTCCCCCAATTTTTAAAGCCAAAATATTTTTTAATTCACTTTTACCTAACTGCTAATATTTGGGGATGTTAGCTTTTGGTCACCAGGTTTCAGAGAATTATTCAGTTCATAGAACTTTTTTGTTGAAAAGGGACCAGTAATGGTTATCATTTTGTTCCTTATGTCATAGATAAGGAAGCTGGATAGAGAAGCAACTGTCAAAGTCAGCCCAATAACTGGCACTCTGCCTGACTTCTGAACCGAATGTGAAATAAAGCAAAAGATTAGGGCAAAATGAAGATCAAAATTACCACAAGGCTGCCATGACGACAGTGCAAATGGCATCCCTGTAATGGTGCAGTGCACAACCTGCACAACAGTACACAACAACCCTCTTCAACTTTATTAGCAATAAAATCAATTTTAGAGAATGTGGCTTATACCTGCAGGTATGTGGGCTTCCAGTTATTGAACCCCAGAATTGGATAAACAGGCAAGCATGCTGGTCACCAAAGGGAAGGAAGAGGCTAGCTATATAACCTTGTTCCTTTCCCAAATAGACACTCCTTCTTCCCAGTTGCTACTCTAGAGAATGAACCTCCACCTGGAAATATTCTTCAGGATTGGGAAAATATTATGCAGTATAAGTAACAGCTACCAACAAAAGGATATACAACGACTTAGAAATATTGATGAAACCACTAAGCATGCTTCTTTTTTTTTTTTTTTTTTTTTTAAAGATTTTATTTATTTATTTGAGAGAGAGAATGAGATAGAGCATGAGAGGGGGGACGGTCAGAGGGAGAAGCAGACTCCCTGCCGAGCAGGGAGCCCGATGCGGGACTCGATCCCGGGACTCCAGGATCATGACCTGAGCCGAAGGCAGTCACTTAACCAACTGAGCCACCCAGGCGCCCCACTAAGCATGCTTCTTAACTCCCATTCCTGTGGGCGTATGGTCCAAAGAGTGTTTAACTGTGGAAAGGAGGAGGGATTTTCTTCATTTTACCTTTTCAGACTTAAACAGTGGGCAATATTTGATCTAGTCCACAAACATTTATTAGGTACCTACAGGAATTTAACAGTGAGCAGGTTTAAACAGTCCCCACTCATACTCAGTGTAGAGTTTCATTGGGGAAGACAGACATTCACACTAAAGGGTCCATCAATATAAACTGAGGCAGGTGCTCCGAGTAAGGGACACTCTTCTATGACAGCACATCAAGAGCAAATGGAGTTGGGTTGGGGCCCCAGAGAGGGTTTCCCCGAGGAAGTGAGGCTTAGTAGGCATAGAAGAAGAGAAGGAACCTCACGCATGAGGCGCTGAGTGGCTGGCGGGGATGAAACAGGAGATTGTGAGGAAGAGAGGCAGGAGCTCAGGGCCAGGAGGCACATCGTCCCACGTGGCCAAGCCCATCCCCTATTTTCCCTTCACTGCCAGTCCTCTGTCTCCAGAGAAAGTTCAGGATGACAGGGCTTTTCATTCCATTTTAGTCCTGTTTGATCATGAAACCATTTTCCTTACTCCTTTTGACGGACTCTTGTTTTTCCTTCAGACAGAGGTAGCTCTTAGCTTTACAGAAAAAGTGAGAGGCTCATCTGGATTCTAAGGCTGACTTTGCCCTGAATTTTGTTGGGGTGAATCTCTGAGTTCAGTCCGCCTGACTGTCATTGTCTTGATATTGCTCCATTCCAGTGCCCCTGTCTTTATGTTCCTTTTAGGACCAGTAGGATTCCCAGGGCTGCAGGGGCCACAAGGACTTCCTGGGCTCCCCGGGGAGAAGGGTTTACCTGGCATTCCAGGCAGACAAGGGCAACCCGGTCTTCCAGGTAAGCTCCTAACGCCTAATGATCTCACCCAGCAGCCTACAGACAGCCTTTTGTTTCAATATTTACTGTGAGGGTCGACTTGAAGCAAGTAATTTATTCTCAAAATTGCCTGCAATTTCTAAGAGTTAAGCTGTATTTATTTCAGGCCTCACTACACAATCTTATGTTTGGTAAACTAATATTTATTATTAGAATGAGTAAGTTTGCAAATTAGGAGCTGATTTTACAGAAACATTTCTAAGTTAAATAAATCTGTGTTTCCCTCACACAAGAGGCAAAGGCTGATTTGATTACTGTATGTGAGGACCATATTCATTTCTCTCCCTGAATTCCCACTGATTTTCCTAGATGTTTTATTTAACTTTTTTTTGTAAAACACATTAGTTCCTACAAAGACAAAAAGGCTATTCAATTTAAGCTCAGTCGACAGCATGTTTTCAACATAGGATCAAAATAGGCCAAGGAAAATTTGGGAGGGCAAACAGACATGCGTATTTGAGATTGGCAGAAATAATATCTTTTGAGATCCTAAACCAATATTACGGTAATGTGATGTCAGTTCGGAATATTTTGCAATCTCCTAAATTAGTGCTTTAGTCCAAAGAATAAATAAATTGCACCGCTTTACGACGGATCACAGAACAACATGACAAATAGCTTATACTTGGATTCATCTCATATTTCCTTTCTGTGCATAACCTATAAACCTTGGCTAAATAATACGAAATTTTCAGAAGCCTGCCTATGGAACGGAATTTCTATATATGTAAAATTAGGGTATATTTGCTATAAGAAATCAATTCATTTTATATTGTACAAGAGAGCTTCATTTCACATTTTTCTAGATGTGAAAGCTCTATTATTAAATCAGAGCTGTTCTTGTCAGTAACATTGATGTGGACTTAGTTATGTAAATAAGATGCTGTCATTTTGCTCATCATTGATGCCATCCTCAGGTTATTATGTATATTCTCAAATAACCCATGTCACTTTTGCCCTAATTGACAAATTCAAAATCTCTTTCCACCATATGAAAATCGTTGCGTGGCTTCAATTTTTGACTTTGGATCGCTCCAGGTCCCAGAGGTAAGTGCTGTTATAAAATCAGTAATTTCCTCTACATCTGGCTTCTACTTATTTCTATACTGGCCTTTTTCACTGTACTTGTGAGTTATACTTTGTTACATTTTCATAGATGGGATGCTGTAATTATATGAGGCGTCAGTGCCCTCGCTTCCTCATTACAGATATGGTAACCACATATTAGAGCATTCTAAAGCCGAGTCTCATTAAAGGTTGTCAGGGCAGAGTAGACACTCAGCTTACATAATTTCAATTCAGGTGCAGAGTGTGAGTGCTTTCTCTGTCAAATGCTACAGCACATACCCATATAAGTTTCTTTTATAAATTCTACAATATAAATACTAGAACATCCCTAAGATAAGTAGTATCAACAACCTGAAAAGATGGGTACTTCACACCCAGTAAGGGGCTGTGACAAGGTTTTCCTATAACATCGAAGTCCATTTCCAAGGAACAAATTTCTTTGCGTGTTACAAGGAAAATGCTGTTATTCTTTTCAACTAAGTGTTCACCACAATGCAGAAACAACATATTATTTCATGTCTGGAGTTTCCAAAGAGACTAAAAAGAGTTTCTTAAAAGAAAAAAAGAAACTCAGTGAGTGTACACATTTTTGTTCTTTCCAGGCATCTCTTTATTAACCCTAATGAAAATTTGCCCTGAATGCAGGGTCCTTACACAAGAGACACTTTGGCCCCTTTCATTCAGCTTCTGGTTTATTAAAAAGTAAAGAAAAGCAAAATCAGAATTTAAAAAGAATCCTACTCTTTTAAATGTTTCTATTTAAAAATTACAGTTGCAGGATGCCTGGGTGGCTCAGTTGGGTAAGTGTCTGCCTTTGGCTCAGGTCATGATCCTGGGGTCCTGGGATGGAGTCCCGCATCAGGCTCTTTGCTGGGTGGGGAGCCTGCTTCTCCCTCTGCCTGCCACCCCCCTGCTCGTGCGTACGCTCTCTCTCTGCCAAATAAATAAATAAAATCTTTTAAAAAATAAAAATTACAGTTTCATATTTAATGTTTCCACTTCCATCCTTTTAGCGTCTCTCTGTGTTTGCATGTATAAACTCATTTGAAGATAACATTAGAATCCTAACTATGAAGCACCAGCCAAATGCCTACCCTCCCCCCACCCCCCCACCCCCCCGTTCCCTTACCTGCTTCCTTCGCTCCACCAGAATCCACAAGGTGATTCAGGGAAAATAGGAAATATTCATATGCATCTCCCTCAAGTCACCGAGAGTGGAAAAGCCACATTTTACGTTAAACTGTATGTACTGTAAAAATACACATGTGGTGTTATACAATATTTTATAAGAGATTAAATTCCAAACAGCTGACAAGGGTTCAAGTCTGTTTTTTTTTTTAAAGATTTATTTATTTATTTGAGAGCAAGAGAGAGAGCATGAGCTGGAGGAGGGGCAGAAGGAGAGGGAGAGAGAGAGAGAGAATCCTCAGGCAGGCTCCGCACTGAGCGCGGAGCCGGATGCGGCACTCGATCTCAGGACCCTGAAATCATGACCTGAGCTGAAATCAAGAGCCGGACGCTCAACCAACTAAGCCACACGGGTGCCCTGGGTTCGAGTCTGTTTTGCACAGACATACTAACTACTGGGTCACCTACGTTGTCACTATGGCCAGATTTTCTACAGTTTTCTTGCTGCCGAATCACTGCTGTTCTTACACTTATTTTGCACATTTGCATGAGTTTTAACAAAACCACAACTGATAAGCAGTGTGTTTTTAAAATATGTTGTATTTCTTGGAATTCATCACGCAGATGTGAAGAGTTCTGTAGGCCTTATGGTGTCCTGGTTACGGCTACAGGTTTAGACCCAGGCCATCTTTGATTTAATTTAGACTCTGCCACGTGTTAGCTGTGTGACCTTAGATATGTCACTTATTTACCTGAGCCTGGGTTTTCTTACCTGTAATACTCTAATAATAGCGGCGCATACACACACAGGCTTGTTGGGAGCCTTTCATTGTAAAGCACTTAGCACGGGACCTCGCACATGATAAGGCATTCAAGAAGTGTTAGCTGTTATCATTATTGATTAGTGTTATTATGATTTCTTTTCCCTTGTGGAGTATTTGCAGGGTGACTGAATGAAGCTTTAGGAAAAAATATCTTAAAGATGTGAACATAACCAAGAAGGAAAAACACGCAAATCTTTAGAGCAGTGATTCTCCAATAAGATCTGCAGATCAGCACCGTTAGCCTCACCCGGGAACATGTTACACTAGCCCAGACCTATGTGCTCAGAAACTCTGGGCTCTGACCAGCCGGCCAGATGATTGTGATGCGCTGAAGTCAGAACTAGAGCTTCTTAGCGCTGAACAGTGAGGGAGCCCTGGCTGACACTGGAGTCATCTGGGGAGCTCTCCCACTGCTACCTGTGACCGGCGCCCGAAGATCAGAAATCCAGTGAAGGTCACCAAACTATTGCTGCCCCAACCAGCCTTCACTATTCTGTTCTTGTTTGGCTTCCTCTGAGATCCCATTCACTCACTCACTCACTCAGTCATGTATTTAACACAGTGCTTTCTGGAAGTTTCTCACGCGCCCCCCAGTGAACAGAAGTCCTGTTTTCATGGAGCTTATTTTGGGCTGTTGAACACTCTGGAGGGAACAGAAGGAGCTTGTTTGTAAGGTTGGAATCTGTCACACAAGTGGTGATTGCAATTTCAGGTGAACCAGGGCCACCTGCCGATGTGGAGTCCTGCCCCCGAATCCCTGGGCTTCCCGGGATACCAGGCCCAAGAGGACCAGAAGGAGCCATGGGGGTCCCTGGAGCAAGAGGGCCTCCAGGACCAGGTATGAGGCTCACACTGGTTGTTCATTTATCTGCATCAGATGCTGTTGGAAGGAAAATCTAGGTGTCTTGCTATGTAGTTTTTAGCATGGAGCCTAAACACCTCATGAGTAGGAAGCAATGTAATCTCCTTCCTCTTACACATTTTTCTACATTTCTTCCAAGGTTTGCTCATGTCCTCACTGGATCGGCACAAGCCTACTATTTTTATGTTGAACTCCTGCTTGAATCTCTCCTACGTGGGCAGCTTTTGGGGCACAAGGTTTTGAAGCCTCTTGTAGGACAGAGTAGATGCTCTATTAATAGTCATGAATAGCTGTTGACTTGATTTTGAATTACAAACACTTGAATTGAGACTCAGTGGAGCAGAAACAGCCTAGGAGAAGGGGGGAAGGAAGTGCCTCGCTTGGAGGAAGGACAGAGAAAGGGGAAGGGTCGTTCTAAATTATGGTCATGACCGGAGTGTTCATTTAATTGATTTGCTCATTGCTCATTGTCAGGGTAGCAGGATCCTTATTTAAGCACTCCGACCAAACCATTCCTTTAAAAACTATCTTCCAGATGCTTTATTTTCTCTTCACAGATCCCCATCACACTGGTCACTGACAAAGAAATTAGGGAGTCCAGGCTGGCAGCTCAAGGTCACTGATCTCTTCAGACCAATTGGCAGTGCCCGGGATTCTAGATAGCCTGTGTGCAAATTACCCGAGGAGGCAGGAGGCCATTCTCTCTCCTGGCTTCCCACTGCCCAGGTGTGGCCTTGGCTCTTTCTGGTTCGGGGACAAAGGAATTGGAAATAGAACTTGAGTTTTGCATCACCTGTTTGTGTGTGTGTGTGTGTGTGTGTGTTATCCAAAGCCAAATAGCTAAGGGCCCAAAAGATATCCCCTCTGTTGGCGTCTGAGAAGTTGTTGGGTAGCGTCCAGAACCTGGAGCCTCCCTCATAGTGGTAGTGGTTTTGGTTTGTTTGTGTTTGCTGCACTGCATCTGTGTTTATGCACTAAGTTAAGTGGGTGTCACTTGGAGCAACTTCCATTAACAGCGTGGGGGACACTGGGAAGTGAGCATAGGTCTTTGTCACTCACTGCATGGATCAAGCTCTGCGTCCGTCAGAATCATTCGTCACTCAACCTACTTTTTGTGTGTGTGTGTGGTTTTATACCTTTATTTGACAATCAGCGATTAGTTTTCATCCACATTAACTGTCTGTAGATTTTTGAAAGTGGAGACAGGTACGTAGGTAACCAGTGTGTAGAGCTTGTTTGGTGAATCTTCCTCCTCGTTATGTTTTCTGGACAACCACATAGGGATACGGTATGGAACATTCCTTATTCCTTTGGCCCAGACAGCTTTGTTGAGCCTGGTGTCAATGTGCTCATCTGGAGCTCCCATCTCCTTCATGACAAATTTCTGGATCTCTTTGAGTGCCCGAGGGGCACGCTTCCTGAAACCCACTCCATGGATGTGCTTGTGAATGTTGATGGTGTATTCTCTGGTCACTGCCTTGTTGGTGGCAGAACGGCCCTTCTTCTTGCCACCCTTCTTCGCGGGAGCCATTCTGCCGGGGCCCCGGTTGGAAAGGAAGCCACTCAACCTACTTTTCAAACCAACCCCCTTGTTATGTATACAGTTGCAACTGGGGGCTGGGACCCCCCCCCCCCACACACATATATACACACCCCTTTAAAAAAATCTACTTTCAAGTAGACGATATGGCCAGTACTGGGGTTCTGCAAATTTATTTCAGTAAATACTTCCAGATCCTCTGTGCTCTTTAGAAAGTATGGTACTAGGTGTTGTGGGCAATACAAACATGAGTAAGATGTGTTTTTCCCCCTCCAGTGCCTCACAACCTCATGGCAGAAATAGCTGGCCGAACATAAGTAACTCTAAATAATGGGAGTTCATAGTCTGTGTTTTCGAGGAGTTTCTGGCAAAGGCCTGAGGACAATGGGACCGGAGAGGTGAACTTTAGTGTGGAGGGCTGCAGGACTGCTGAGACCGAGGCAAGAGCCGGCCTTTGAACAGAGCCTATAAGGAGAGACGGGGCTTTGAGGAACCAGACTTTCCAACAGGGAGATGGCGGGGGCACAGGTGGGGTAGGTCAGCTGCATCCTTGCTACTCAAAGTGTGGTCCAAGGACCAGTAGCCACTCAGGCACAGACCTACCAAGTTAAAATCTGCATTTTAACAAGATCCCAGAATATTTATATGTATATTCAAGTTTGAGAAACCCTAACCATATTATATGAGTGCTGTCCTTAAAAGAGTCAGCTAAGAGCGACGCCATCCCTAGGGACTCAGTCCTCGCTATGGAGGGGCTGGAAACGAGAGCGATGCCTCCTCCCAGACCAATGGGATGCAGAAGGAGGAAGACCCCGAGGATCAGTGTTTTGGAAAAGCTCCCCAGATGACCCGCTGCTGCCCCCAATACCAGTTGAGACCAGTTGGGCGGTTGGGCTCACCCATTGCGGTGGCTTTGGAAAAGAACCAAAGAAAGTGACTGAGAAGAAAAAAACAAATGGGCAAATAGTTATCTTGGGCACATTCAGGATTCTCTGTCCATAGATTGTGGGTTTCTGAAAGAGCGCTGATAGGTGACGCTACATGGGCCCAGCTGCGACTGATCACCTGTCATCTCTCGTTCTGCCCAACTTGGGGTCGGATGAGCTTATCTGGTTGCAGGTGGCCTCAGAAGGTCTTCTCTGGCTTCCTGTGCCCTCTCCTTATTGATGTCACTGACCCTGCCTGCTGGCAGTGGGGGCACCTGAGGCTACCGTTGCGCCACAAAATGTGACAGTTATGTTAAAAAAAAAAGACAATTGCACAGCCCTTCCCGCGAGGTGCCACCCATTGGTCTCACAGCGGTGCTGCGCTGCTCCATGGCTCAGCTTCCCTGGAGCTCCTTTCTGCCCTCCCCCCAAGCACCCACTCCCATGCCAGTGTTCCCTTTTGGCTCCCTCTTCTCTGACATGGGCCTCCAGCTCTTGCTATAAAGGACCCTCTTTGCCTGCAGTATATTCCTTGGCCCCCTTCCCTTGCCTGTTTCTGTTGGCCACCCTGGATACATTGGCCACACTGTCCAGTTGCTGAAAAGCAGTAAGTCTATCCTGAGGGTCCAAAGCGGCTGAACCCTGGCTGACTTGGGTCATCTTCAGGGCATGTGGCTCGTCATCTGTCCTCTCCTGAAGGTGATTCTTTCAGCTCGGTGTTGGGGGTCGTATGTGCTGCCCCCGAGGTCGGTTGCGAAGGATCAGCTGCCACTGGGAAGGACCACCTCCACTTCAAATGACGTTGTTGGCTTCTTCTTGTTTTCCCTTCCGAACCTCTTTCATTGCTAAGCTGATTTTGTAACCTGGTGCTGTAGCCGAGATCTATACAGAAAAAAACAAAGTTCTGGCTCTTTGCTGAGTGTGAGTGTGTAACAGTGTGAGTGGGTAACAGCCACACTAAATATAATTTGTTTCTGTTAAGAGTCCTCCACCATGGAAGGCCTCCAGTTTTTCTGCTCGCACGTCTCTTTGATCTATAACTTTTCCTTCCCGGGGGGCCCTCAAAGGCTGGGGCTTCCTGGGATGAACACAAAGGTGGTTTCCATATCGGTTTGAACTGTTACCGCCTAATGGACATCTCCACATCCTGTTAGAGTGTGTTTAATCCTCAAGTCAACATGTGACGCTCTCCGAGGAGGTAATCCATCAAACACTGGAGGGCTTTTAGATGTAGCTCTAGTCCTTGAAACAAGTTCCAAGTGGAGAACAAGTCCACATAGGGAAAGACGTAGGCACACAACTCGGTTAAAAAGGCCTTCCTTCCTATCTCTGGAAATTGCCTGACAATTTCTCCAAAGGGAACAAAGCCTATATTTCAACATCTTGTGGGGGAGCTCTTTCCCCAGATCGACAGTGATCCTGCCGCACGCTGATATTTCAGGAAGATGCCTGTGGCCTTTTCAATGATCAGACCGTTTGTTGGCTTGTCAACACTTGGGCAGCCCTTTCCAGAACAGCACAGTGGCCCCATGTTGCAATCATCTCGTGGGGTGGGAGAGATAAAAGAATGCTCTGAGCTCACCATCAGGGCCCTGTGTTCCTTCCGAAGTAACTGATGTTCCCTTTGAAGCTGGTGGCACGGAATATGCCAGCCAGCGCACAGCAGCCCCCACCCGGAAAGAGGTTTCTGCCCAGTTACTGGAAAGGAGAGGGCATCTCTCACCCAGATGGGGAGGGGGAGAGGTTTCCTTTCTCACCTCCTGAATGATGATCATGGACAGAATGCAGTCCAGGAACTGCATGACAATCCAAGAGAATTTGTTTAAAACCCAAGGAAGCGGAAAGAGAAATGACAGTACCCCAAAAGCCAGGCATACTGGGGATACCAGCATGGGATGTGGAGGGGACGGACTGGCTGTTGGTGGGGACAGAGGAGGTTTGCATGGGACACTCTCAAGCAGGAAATATTAGAACAGGATTTCAAAAGCAGTGAGGTTTGGAGGGGCATGCATTTCAAATGGCTGTAAGAGGGGGTTCTGTGGGAGACAGGAAACCGAGTGGGACATCCAGCTGATCACCTGAGCATCCAGTCCCCTGCTCTCAACCCTCAGGTAGCTCCCCACTCCCTTGAAGAACAAGTCCAAGAGTGAAAACGTGAGCCCTCTCTGACTTCATGGTTCGTTTTAGGCTAATTCGTGGCAGAGAGAAAGATAGAACAGAGAGAGCGGGAAAGGGAGAGCGAAGAACAGGTAGAAACCAGAACCCTTGGGGGGCTAGTAATGCAGGGAATTCAGGCTAATGGCAAAACACTCCTCCACAGCCAAGGACCCTATCTGCTACTCATGAGAGGAGATTGTGGCTAATGATTTGATGCCTCGGACATAAGGAACCAAACATTGAACCCCTCGAGTATCCGTGTGACTGCTGCCAGGCCCCCAGTTTACGTCCTCCAGGGGGCGCACCTGAGCTCCGCAGCTTGTCATGAAGCCTGCCTGGGCGCGGTTCCTCAACACGCAGGACCGGCTCTGTCACCTTCCTGACCCTCAGTCTCCCCACTGGCAGGCTGGCATACGAGAGCGCCTGGTCATGTGGCTGTTGAGAAGACCAAATTGGCTAATCCACGTAAAGGGTGGTACCTCCCACCTTGTGAACCCTCAATTATTATTTTAAAAAACTGCTGCTCTTATCTTGCTCCAAATGTAACTTGACTCCCAATGAATCCTATTAAGTTTTACTTATTCCTCCACTCAGCTTTCTTAAAAAAATCATTAATAAGGCTAATATTGAATTATAGACATCAGATATGTTTGATATTAAAAAAATTAAATATACAAGAATATGAAGAAACGTGAAGACCTCTCTTCCAACATCTCCCTGGTCTGGCTCCAAATCCTGGCTCTGCCCATTACTGGCTTATTACTTAAGCAAATGGCTTGATCTCTCAGAGCCTAATGACCCCACCACCAAGCCGACATAGTACAATCCCAACTCCATGTATCTGGGAAGACGACGTGAGTGAATGCAGTGTAGTCCGAAGGGGGAGCCCCGGGCCGGAAGGGCTAGCCCGTGTCCTGCTGTTCTCACCAATGCCGTCGTGAACTCTCATGCAGGGTGCAAAGGAGAGTCTGGGCCGGATGGCAGGAGGGGTGAGGATGGACTCCCAGGGTCCCCTGGGCCTCCTGGAAGCAAAGGGGACGCGGGAGAAGCCGGCTGCCCTGGAGTACCAGGTAAAAATTTTCAGCTTCTCTTCTTTTCATTGACACCATAGATCTGGGAACTGTGTATGAGATCCCTGGCCTCTCAAGCGGCTTTCCAAACTGATCCTATAAAAGCATTTGCCTTAGATGTGGACTCACCAGGTATTAGGGAGGCAGAAGCAGCAAGAGTGGAACAGGATGAATCCCCCACGTTCTGACTGATCCTCAACCACCAAAAAGATGAGTCCAGGCCTTCTTCCCCCGTTTAGTATTTCCCCAAACCACTATGCATTACCATAAAAGACTCAGCCTTTCCCAAGGCAAGCCTGGCATTGTGTGTGATCGCTACTGAGAGGCCGTGAGGAAGATGAGGGTGGCAGGGGCGTTCTCACCCGCCACGACTGGCCGAATCACTTGGCCTCTGTTTTCTGAGTTCCCTTCATCTTATTGCACAACTGTGGATGCATTTATATAGAATACAAGGCTCCTTCTTAAGAAAAAAATTGGGGAGTAGGCATTGGGTGAGGAGAGAGGTAAGACATGACAGAATAGTAATTTGAAATATAACGCGCCAGGTAACATTGCTGGATGCTGGGGACCCCAAGACTCCCAGGTACAGTCTCATCTTCGCGGAGGATCTCCCAGGTTGTTAATGAGGAGTGAAGGGGGCCGGTGATGTCTGTAACAAAACGGAGCCTACAGCTCAGCCTCAGCCAATTGCTGTGTGTAGAGGGGAGAGTTCCATGCTGCCTACGCTCTGCTTTCCAAGTCCAAGACCCCCGCCGTGCAGTCTGGACTGGTCAAATGGAACAGGGGATCAGGCCAGATCCAGAGTACAAGCTACCACGTTGTAACCTCTGGTTTACAGTATAGATGGGGAGAGCCTGCCAATCTTCCAGAAATGAGTTTTAAAAAAAATAAACAACTTTTGGTTTCCCCTTGGCTCTTGGCAATTAGAAGTAGCCATTGGCTTCCTTCAGTGGGCCAGCCCCTTAGACATGCCACAGGAGACAGACCCTGCTCGCATCGTGCAGAGCTACTCAATTCCCACCTGCCGGCAAGAATGCCGGAACTAGGGCTTCCTTCCTCCTCCCTGTCTCCTAAAAGAAGGTCCAAGTGGTGCATGTGGGTCCCAATCCCCTGGATATGCCAGAACTGTGGGAGAGGTCTGGGAGGGATAAGGAAGACCCGCTTTGACAATCACCAGGCTCCCAGTCCGGTCTGAGAAGGTCACACATATCTGGGAGGTCACACGGCAGGGGTGACACCACCCCATCTTTTTCTTCTCAGCATTTATCACTTCCTAACACATTTTATGGTTTGTCATTTCTCTTGTTCAAGTAGAATGTAAGCTCTAGGAAGGCAGGGAGTTTTGTCTGTTCACTATTTTCTTTTTGTTTTGTTTTTTGTAGTTTCAAGTTCTTATTTAAATCCCAGCTGGTTAACATACAGTGTAACATTAGTTTCAGGAGTAGAAGTTAGTGATCCATCACTTACGTGTAACACCCAGGGCTCTTCCCAACAAGTGCCCTCCTTAATCCCCATCAGCCATTTAACCCATCCCCCCTTCACCTCCCCTCCCGCATCTGTTTTTATGCTAAATTAATCTGACCACCTGGGAGATGCTTGGAATAAATACTTGCTGAGTGAGTTGTTTGTATATATTGCAGTCCTGTCAGGGGCCATTCCTGAGACCGGCCCTGTCATGCTCCTCTCTGCTCCCTGAGTGCTCAGAACGGAGGTGCTCAGAAGTGCTTGTTAAAGCAACCCCCTTAACCTGCCTCCATTTTTTTTTCTTTATTCCTCCAGGCCCTCCTGGGCCCATTGGGGACCCTGGGCCCAAAGGGTTTGGGCCTGGATACCTCAGTGGCTTCCTCCTGGTTCTCCACAGTCAGACGGATGGCGAACCCGCCTGCCCCGCGGGCATGCCCAGGCTCTGGACGGGCTACAGCCTCTTATACCTGGAAGGACAGGAGAAGGCGCACAATCAAGACCTTGGTATGTGTGGAGCACGTGGTCATCCACGTCCATCGCTTAGGAGGACAGCTTTTGGGTTAATTTTACAGACTCATCAACATCTTCAGGGATCACTCCTCTCCTGTGGAGTTTTTTCTTTTGAAACAATCATGCTAATTGCCAGTGAATTCTATGAAAGCAGCGATCCTGTGGGGCACCAGAGCAGCTCAATCTGGCTACAGTAGTTATCATCCGGCTACTGACTCATTTTTAAAAAATGATCCTTCCTCAGCAGGTTAAATTTAACTCTTATATAAAGTGTAGTTTTTACCTCCCAAAGTACATTATTTAATCAGGCCATGGTCAGTTCCTGTGTTTACATGTCAAATGGCGCATCCACAGCGGCCGGGGGCGGTTAGATGATGTGCAATTAGCTGGTACTAGCTCCCCGCCCCACTCCAGCTGGTTTTTTAAATTATAGAACTTGATTCTGGGAGTCATCCCTTGCTGCTGCTTGTCTGTTTCCTTATTTATTTGAGAGAGTATGCGCAGGCACACATGGGAGTCAGGCGAGGGGCAGAGGGAGAGAAACTCAAGCTGACTCCCCGCGGAGCCAGGAGCCTGACATGGGTTGATCCCAGGACCCTGAGACCAGGACCTGAGCCGAAACCAAGTCAGACGCTTAACTGACCGAGCCACTCAGGCGCCCCACTTGTCCATTTTCATTAGTAGATTGGTAAGCTGCAAGGACTGATTTCGAGTCAGTTTACCCAGGTGCTGGCAAACGCCGTCTCGCCCAGTTGGTGATGGTTGGGTAGTGGGCACAGGAGGGACATGACAGCAGGGGGCGCTGATGGAGGGGGAGCCTCCTCACTGCCCTCACTGGGCTATGACCCCCTGCTGTTAGCAGGGGTGGGCAGGAGCGCAGGCCTAGCTGTGACAGTTGCTTACAGGTCGTTCCCCGTTGGGCTTAGCCGTGGACCTTCCCAGTAGAGGGCCTGGGGTCAGGGGGAAGGAAGAAGTAATGTTTAGTATTTTGGCTCTTGGACTTCTCGCCTCCTCGCGACCCCCTTGCCTGGCCTCTGTTCCATCCGTCTCCTCCCACCCCGGTCTAGCCAGAGCCTCCTCACAAAGCTCTGCAGAGCCCTGGGGTAAAATCTAAGCTCCTTACAAGACAGACAAAACCCGCAGCCTCTGGTCTGACTTCTCTCTGGACCCCCTGAGACACACAGACACACAGACGTCCCCCCACCCCTCGCCCCCCGGAATTCCTTTGATTTCTTTGAGTTCCACACTCCCTCACCTCTGGCCCTCTCTCCTCCTCTGAAGAGTCACCATCTTCAAACCTGGCCAAATCCCGGTCGTATTTCAGGTCCTAGCATAGATTCATTCTTCCGGGTATCCTCTCCGAAGTCCCCGTGCGCCTGCCTTCTCACTCCTAGGGCTGGCCATGCTGTGTGTTGACGGCCCCAATGCCCAGCCGTCTCCCCAGCCGAGCCAGGGCATGAGCTTTGTGGAGACAGAGCTGGACTAACCGCACCCCTCCAGCGGCTGGCCCATTGCTCGGTTCAGTTCCCGAGGGAATGAGGAGTGAATGAGTGGATGAGGGCTGGCCCCGGGGCCAGGGAGATGGCAGAACGGTCAGCGCGTACCCTGCGCTCCCCGCCTGCCCCAGAAGCGGGCTTTGGCAGGTGCATCTGGGCGGCGGAACGCGTGGCTGCGGAGGGCGCGCGCGGGCAAGGTCCCTGCGCACCGCCGGCCTGGCGCCTCGCCCACCACCTTGCCTCGTGTTCCCTCCCAAG
Organism: Neomonachus schauinslandi; assembly: GCF_002201575.2. Lineage (NCBI taxonomy): Eukaryota > Metazoa > Chordata > Mammalia > Carnivora > Phocidae > Neomonachus > Neomonachus schauinslandi. The sequence continues at coordinate 181,393,998 of NC_058405.1, read as the reverse complement.
GGCTGGCAGGGTCTTGCCTCCCCATGTTTAGCACGCTGCCCTTCGCCTACTGCAACATCCACCAAGTGTGCCACTACGGCCAGAGGAACGACCGGTCCTACTGGCTGGCGAGCGCCGCGCCGCTGCCCGGGACGCCGCTGTCGGAGGAGGAGATCCGCCCCTACATCAGCCGCTGTGCGGTGTGCGAGGCCCCGGCGCCCGTGGTGGCTCTGCACAGCCAGGACCAGTCCATCCCCCCGTGCCCGCGGACCTGGAGGAGCCTGTGGATCGGGTACTCGTTCCTGATGGTGAGCCCCTGCACGCCCCCCGCGCCCCCCGGGGACTCCAGGAGCTCTGCAGAGGGACAGACGGCCCTAGGACGTGGGGTCGTAAGCCCACCCCAAACCCTAGCCTGTCCAGATGCGGGGCCGTTCCTTCTTACTGCCGATCCGGTTTGGTTGGTTGGTTGGTTGGTTGGTTTGTTTTTATGATTCTGCGAGGGTGTAGACTTTGGATTTGTCTCAGTCCCCCCAGAGAAAGTGGTTTCATTTTGTGTCCCCCACTCCTTTCCTCGGGGGATCCTAGTCAGCTATTCCTGGGAGCCCTCCATGTGGCACGGACTGGGCCTGGGGTCGTCTGCCCGTGTCTGAGCCCTAACTCTGTCTTGTCCTGGCAGCACACAGGGGCCGGGGACCAGGGAGGAGGGCAGGCCCTCATGTCCCCTGGCAGCTGTCTGGAAGATTTCCGAGCCGCACCGTTCCTCGAATGCCAAGGCAGGCAGGGAACTTGCCACTTTTTTGCAAACGAGTATAGCTTCTGGCTGACGACAGTGAGACCTGACTTGCAGTTTTCCTCGGCGCCCTCGCCAGACACCTTAAAAGAGAGCCAGGCCCAGCGCCAGAGGATCAGCAGGTGCCAGGTGTGCATGAAGCACAGCTAGAGAACCCACAGCTGGCCAACATGTGGCCAGGAGAAACTTCCTCGGGGCCTCCGGGGGGCCCAGGCTGCGCTAAGAGATTAATGGTGCTCATTTCAGACTCCGGGTTCAGCTGCCCCTTCCGTGTATGTGGTTTTTCCCACTGACCTCTCATCCCTTCCTCTGTTCGGGGCAGATTAAGCAAATGCTCCTCGTATGGATTTGTTTGGACCTACCAATCTTGATGAAACCCAGATATCCTTATGTTTTTGAGGATGATGGAAGAGCCAGCTTTATTTAAAATGATGCTAATTCACAGGAAGGCAAAGAGATGATAAAGGCCAGATTACAAATTACATTACTGAGAACTTCACTCATTGGTTAATAGCACCTCAAACAATTGAAGTCAATTACTCTGTAATACAGTGGGCTTCCGGATGGATTTTTATAGGAAAAAAAAAATAGGTCGACAAATGAAACTAGAAAGTAGAGATTTCCAACATCTCAAAATGATTTCTTCTGTAATCTGTTTCCCCATGCACTTTAAATAATTGTGAAACCGTGACCCAAGAAGATGTAAAAAAAAAAAAAAAGAAGAAGAAAGAAAGAAAGAAAGAAAGAAAGAAAGAAAGAAAGAAAGAAAGAAAAAACCCACACAGCCAGTGTTAACAGTTCATTTCAAAGCAGAATGAATCATTATGCCAGGAAGGACCCCAGTGGCTGGATTCCGGAGATGCTACATTAGCATAAATACATCACAGAGGAACATAAAATGTGTTCTCTTCTGCATTTTTCAGAGAATGGAAATGCCTACTTTGGCAACCCTTTTTGAAAAGTAGCATTTATGGAAAAAATTATATTCAATAAGGGATTAAGAGCCTTAGAGCTATTAATGAATATTAAGGCAGTGATTCACAAAAATGGACTCCCCATTGCAGTGAACTTCCAAACAGACGGCATTTGCCCAGTCGGGGTCCAGCTAGTCTTCGGTGTGCGCGCGCTAATGGGACTGAAGCCACATGGGGCTCACTCAGACGCACCAGCTCACACAAAGCATCCTGCTCCCCTCCTCAGGAGCGCCTGCAGAGCTGCCTCGAACGAAGCCTGCCACGGACGCTTTTCCTCCAAAACATAATGGCATTTCATACCGGGAAGTGACAGAGCTATCATTATGCACTTGGGAGAAAATTAAGGGCCAGCTTAATTAAACTTAGGTAAGAAGATTCATTTAAGTCATGGTCACCCCGCCAGGAAGATATGGTGCTATTTTAGAAAAAAATAAAAAATAAAAACAACCTACAATTTGAATTTTATGTGCCTGTTACTGGTTTTTACAGAAGCATCTTGTTTTTCCAATTTTAAAAAATTCCTCTATTTTTTGTCAGTATCCTACCAAGGCAGCAGTTTGACATTTGGTATTAATATTTTCTATAAAAGTTTAGAAGATATGTCAATTTAGAATGAGTAGTTTTCTGAATAGCAAAAGATACATTTCCTATTCTGATAGGGATTCAGTGGTCTAATCCTAAAAGTCAGAAACCTTGTTGGAAATAAATTGGAGGAAACCTGCCTTCCTTATTTAAAAACACGTCATCTTAGAAAAAAACTAAAGAAATTTCTCATGAGCAAGTGACACTCATTTTCGTGCTTAGTTTCAACGCGCTTAAAAATAATTGAGAGAAGAAAAACGTAATAAAATTTTGTTTATAAGATGTTTTCCTTGCCAAACATTGATTAGCAATGAGCTCTTATATGTAGAACATATTTCAAATGAGCCTTGTTATGGGCTACTCCCGGGATGGCAATTTATTTTAATACTTTCCAGTAAAAAGAAAAAAAAATGTACATTTTAAGATGAAAACAGAGTATTTCCCAGTTCATTTGACCCATTTATTGATTGTTTTTAATCGTGCTATGGCATGTTACGTATTTTTGAGCACCTGAAATTAAGCCAATTTCAACCTCGCTTATAATTATTACACTTTTCTGTTTCCCAAGTTTTGTTATGTGTTACCAAATGTCAAGCCTTCTAAAATTTCATCTTGTTCATTCATGAATTTGGTCTGAGAACATTTTCTGGGAAGAGATAAGGGTGAGAAATAGAACGTTAGAGACGTACCTTGCTTGCTGAAGTATTTTATGCACATTAGAATATTATCTTAGTAAGCTTGCCAGATACATCTTAAAACACAGGCTGAATTAAGTGGACAATTTACTCACGGTGAGCCTGGGATTGTGTTTGAGACTGTCCAAAATACTGATATTGCAAGAACCCCTCTCTAAATGCTGCACAATTGTTGCCTTCCAATTTTGGAAAATTATTTTAACTGGTCTAAAGGGCAAAACTGTGGAACAGATAACTCCTCAGATTAGAAGACTCTGCTTTCTTCACCTGGTACTTTGAAATGTCCTTTCTCTGTGAAGGATGAACAAAGCTTAGTGGTGGCTAATCCATGACTGGTGATGATCCTTATCAAAATTTCCTTCCCAGGAAGCCCCTTGGTTAGAAAGCATATACACTGTCCAGTGGGCATTGCTCTGGGTCACGCGGGGGAGGATGGGATGTTTCCTCCTGGGTTCTTGTTCCCAGTGAGTGGAGCCCCATCCATACAGGTGTCCAGGTACCCAGGTCTCTGTGCTGCCAGTAGTGGGTGGCTCATTCCTTGTCCTCTCATATTTCCCAGACCGAAACTCAGAGACCACTTCCTATGGATTGCCACCTTCCCCTCTGGTCTCAGTGCCTTAATGCAGCCTTTGTCTTTCCCCCATACTTTTGATGGTAAACAGCTCCCAACTGACGCCTCCACTTTTCAAATCCCAGTCGTTCCTCCAAGATGCAAACTTGTTCTTGTTTTTCTTGGGCTTAAAAAATCGTTCAATGTCTCCTGTGCCTGTGAGGTCCAAGTGACTTCCGGTGGGGTGACAGGCTGCCCGCAGCTCTCCTGTGCACACACCCCAGAGGCCTGTTCCCAGCTCTGTGACCCGGCTCCTGCTCTTTCTCCCAGTGACGTCCCCGCTCAGGGAAGTCCCCTGGAATGCAACAGCTACTTGACAGAGGGAATGAGCTAGAGGGGAGAGGTGGGTGCGAATTTCCCCAGGGAGACTCGGACTCCCTTCCACTGCTCCCAGGGCAACAGATGGGCCTGGCCACTCTCCCATGCCGCCTCTTCGCCCCGGTAAGGTCTGCTCACACTTCCTCCATGCTCTCTGGTCCAGTGCAGGCCCCTGGAGGGCAGGGCCAAGCTTCACTCAACTGTACACCCAGTGCCTACACAGAGCTGAGTGCATTACTGATAATTCTGCTTTCAGTGACAGTTCAATAAGTACCATTAGGCGTTAGGTGCATGTAGGGCTCTCGTGGACAAAACGGTAACAAGTATAAACCATTTCTTACTTCAAAATATGTGAATGCGCCCACAGATCTGCACACCCACCATCTCCTCTTAACAGTTACTGACAGAAAGCCAACTGATAAGCGGTAACCCTTACCCCCTCCTGAAATACAGCTTACTTTTCCAAAACTGAAATTTCAGAAAGGATAAGATCCTTGAGATTTGGCTGAGAGAAGGCTCTTCACTGAAATGTGACAAGACTAAACTCATGCCCTAACCTGTACTCCCTCCCTCATCACGTGAGAGCTTCCTAGTACAAGACCACATCGACGAAGCTTGTATACATGTTTTCTGTGCTTAGAAAAAGAGTCAACGGAATGGTCCACTAAAACTGGATTGTATCAGATTTTATTTTGAGCCTCTTGTAGATTATAATAAAGCAAACCATTCTGTGCATTCCAGGAAATTGCATTAGGTTTGTTTCGATCAGCTCGCCAAACGAATTTGATAATTTTTACTTTTATTTTGTACGACTGCAGGAATAGTGGGAAAATGTGGACTTTGGAGTTGGTTTGAAGCTGGCTCTGTCACTTCCCCGCTGTGTCACCCGGGGTGAGTTACACCTACTCTCTGAACCCCATTTTCCTCATTTATAAAATGGGACGTAACACCTACTCTTATATCGAAAATTAAGTTAGATTATACGTCTAGCACATAACAATCATTGTGCATTTATTCTGGTCACATCTTCTATTTAAAACAATTTAATATGAAAAAACATTTCTTGGGTTTTTCTCCGTAGTTGAATTATATTATGATTCTTACAGGGCATATAAATTACTGATTAGAATTATTATACCTGGCAATTCTTCGTGTCTTTGGGAATGTTATTTTATTTCAATTCTCAAAGTTACTGTAACCTGCCCCCCCCCCCCTCCATGCACACACAAAATCACAATTTCCTACAGGGACATTATCAGGAAGTTCTGCAGGGGACAAAACAATTGACATTAAAAATCAGTACTCTGCAGTTGTCACTGTTATTATCTGCCAGAGACTCTGCATAATGCATTTTAAACCGCCAAGGCTGGCTGCCACATCCATGTGAAATGCTTGAATTTTATGGTGCTTAAATATTTAATGGTTCATAGGAAAAAATGTGAGATGTGTCCAATAAATTGCATCCCTCTCTCTAACCTATGGTTGTAAAGTATAAAGATTTTTAACCATGTAACACTTGCAAGATACCTGGTCTGCTATTGTCACCTAAATCTTGGTTGTATTATAAGTTATAATATTGTTCATTATATATAAAATTCTGTGATGACCTCCAAAAACAGCTGTTTTATCTGGTGCATTTATTTTCTTTCAAGCTAGAGTCAGTTTACTTTCTGATGTACCTCACTCCTACTGTGGCTCGTTTTGGAGCTGGCTTAGTGGGGAGAATGGGTTACATGGTCAAGGTATAGACTGTAGGGGGGAAGAGCATGGGCAGAGTGTAGGAAGTGCCCCCTTTGAGGAAAGGATAGGATTCGGAGGCTCTGGGAAGTGTTTGCTGCACACAGTGACGGGGAGGGTCATGGACAAGGAACCAGGTCTCAGGGCCAAAGGGTCTGAGTTGTGTGGGTAGTAGCCCGGGGGCTCAGACCCTGCGGACCTCAGTTGTCCTACTAGTTGAAGGAGAATGAGACCACCTGCTTCACAGGGTTGTCCTGAGGATTAAAAGTTAGAGATACAACTACAAAGAGAAAAAAATGGAAGGTACTGTCACTGATAACCATAGTAACTGGAAGTTAGGGGTTAGGCATTGATAGTCAATAACTTTTCATGGAGAAAGAACAGTATTTAGCATTTCTTGAGCACCTGCTAAATGACAGGAACTGTATTGACCCTGTTGTATGTGCTCCCCGCAACGTCCCAACGATCCTATTTTACAGACAAGAAGACTGAAGTTTAGGGAGAATAAGTAACTTGCTCAAGGTCACAGTCAGCACCCAGGGGAACATGAACCCTGGTCTGTCACTAAAGATTGTGCTCTTACCTGTTAAACCATCACCTCCCAGAAGCTTCCCCCTTTGTAGGTTGGCTAGTAAATGAAGGGTCTCATGTAGATGTCACTGTGAACTGTTGCTATCACTGGAAAGTCCCAGTCCTTAGGCAGTCTGCCCAGCTCGATGTGGAGACGGTCTTCAACTGTCCTTGGAGGGAGGGAGGTGGGGGGAACCAATGAGGGCAGAGTGATCTGGGGGGAGCCCGAAAGGCCCACTGTATCTCAGGGTCTGCTGAAAACTGGCCAGGCCTCCGGAGCCCCTGGATGTCCATTCCAGTTCAGCCATTCAGGAGAACTTCTCTGAGTTGGAGAAATAAGTATCTGGAGGTCCTTCCCTGGAGGCTCGGTCGCTGTGGCACCAGCCAACTTAGCTGTTTTCATTCTCCTGTTTGCCAGCAAGGCACTTTCTGTGACACATTATTCTGGGCTTGCACCCTCAATGATAAAATACCTAGGCTTTATAATTTTATCAGCTAACTGTGCAATTCTCAACCAGTAATCATTTTCATCTCAACCAGTAATCTTTTCATCTCTTTTTCATCTGTTTACTCTTAAAAGTAAGACAATTTTAAAAATGAATAAAAAGCTTTGGTCGCCAAGTAGCCCCTCTGCTTTGCGATACACACAATACCCGGGGATCACCAACCTGTGAGCACGTGTGCAGGCTGGATCCACCGTTTATGCTGCTCTCACAATAAACCAGGAGTAACCAGCACCTTGCACATCTAGAGTACATCAGGGCGGTCCGGTTCGGACCCCACAGCTCTGCGCACAAGTACTTCTGATTGGTACCTTGCGTGCAAGAGGGAGGTGGTATGTGGCTGCAAGTAAGTTCTTCCCCTCGGGCTCCCTTCTGCTGAGACCAAGCCCTCTCTTTCCTGCTCCACACAACAGAAACAGCAGGGGGTGTTGCCAGGTACTGGCTGCTGACTCCGGGGTCCCTCACCTCACCCCTTGGAGCCTCAGGATCCCAGTTGAAAACAGGGTGCCTGGTTCTCGGACAGGATGGTTGTCACAATCCTAGCAGATAACGGATGATCATCTCTCTCGCTTTTTAAAGGTTTTATTTATTTAGGAGAGAATGGGGGGGGGGAGGAGCAGGGGAGGGACAAGCAGACTCCACACTGAGCACAGAGCCCGGCACGGGCTCGATCCCACGACCCTGAGATCATGACCTGAGCCGAAACCAGGAGTCTGACGCTTCGCCGACTGAGCCACCCAGGCGCGCCCCCCCGATGATCATCTTCAAATGCATTTGTGCACACTGAAATTTGAGAAGGATTTTGGTGCCTATAAACTACTTGAGACCAGTTTTTTTTTTCTCCCCCCCCCCCCCCTTCTACCTCCATAGTCTCATTATTTTTCCCTGGGGATGAGAACCATTAAGACCCACTTTCTTAGCAAATTTCAAGTATACAATACAGTGTTATTAACTACAGTCACCGTGCTGTTAAGATACCCAGAAGTCATTCATCTTGTAACTGAAAGCTTCTGTCATCATCTTCCCATTCTCCCCACCCCCTGGTAACCGCCATTCTATTCTGTTTCTGGGTTGGATTTTTTTTTCTTTTTCTAAGATTCCACACATAAAAGAGATCATGGAGTATTTGTCTTATTTCACTTAGCATAATGTCCATCCTTGTTGTCACAAATGGCAGGATTTGCTCCTTTCTCATGGCTGAATAATATCCCGTTGTAAATGTATACCACATCGTCTTTATCCACTCATGCACACGTGGGACCTATTAAAATGCAGATTATGATTCATTTGGTCTGGCAACAGGAGTCAGAATTTCTAGGGAGTTCTAGGTGCTGCTGGATGTGCTGGCCCAGGGCCCACAGTCTGAATAGCCGGAAAGTTGGCCCTGGTGTTATTCTTTAATGAGATTCTCAAGACCTTGTTCAGTTGTCTTAAGAATCATCTGCTACTACTAAGGACGTGCAGGATATTTTTAAATTATTGATGGGGGGGGGATCTTACAAAGAGACCACAGCTCAAGGTTAAAGTCAGACAATAACTTTTAAGGACCTCAAATAAATACCAAGAATCTATGAAGTCACATACTTTGATTTGTTCTTGCTTTTAACACTCGCCTCCAGACACTACACTGGGTATTCAGGAGGGAATAAATTGAGAGAAACAACTTCGCCACTTCCTGGCAGGAAGCTCGGCCAGTGGGTGAACAGCTTGTTCCAATGTTTAGGAAAGGGACCTGCATCAGTTGTGTTTACAGGGAGCCATGCGGTGGGGTGCTGTTTCTTGGGTTCTGCTTGTGTGTGCCCCAGATACCAAGAGCCTCTTAAGCCACACGATACTATTGATCATCCCAGTCTCTTCCCAAGCACCAATATGTATTACTACCAAATTTAATGATTTCTACTGGCCATGTTCTAGTTTTTGCTGATAAAGCATAAATCACACGTTCAAATCGGCCAGTTCATTTCTGTCATCTGAACAAGATGTCAAGATCACTCTCCCCTCCCCCTAACTACAATAGAAAGAAAAAAGGTTAATATGGACACATCAAAAGCATTCCTGCAAAGTATAATGACCCGATTTGTTGGTACACACACAGAGGGCTCAGTGACGTTTTTTGGATGTACTGGGATCTTGAATGTTGTGCCGTGACGTGGGGTGTGTCTTCAGACAGACTCATGAGGGTGGTGATCCCTCCCCACCTTCTGATCAGTAAGCGAGCTATCTTACGAAGCCTGGGAAAAGCCTGAAATTCTTTCTAGGGGCAAATCCTCTCCTTCAAGTTATTCCTTCCTTGATGGGATTCAAGAAAACACCAAAAAACCACAACAGTATCAATTAGCAACATGCATATCTTTTTATATGTGCCACTGTTGATGGTATCAATGAATTTCTGTTTCAATCTACAGGCATTTATTGGTTCTGAATTCCAGACAGAGCATTGCTCGAGGTACTGTGAGGAGATACACAGAAACGGCCATGGTCCCTGCCCTCATGAAGCTTACAATCTAGAGAGAAAAATTCTCTCACTGCAGGATACCTAGCAGTTCCAAGAGGCTGTGGAAACTATGACCAGCAGCCAACAAGAGCAGTAGATCATTCTGGGCTGTGGTATCTGGGGGCAGGATGGGAAGGTCTGGATGGGCTGAGAGAGAGGAAAAGACTGTCCCACGTCAAAGCACGTCACAGTTAAGTCACAGGGTCAGGAAAGCTCATGCCTTAGACGGGGAGACCCGTGAGTAGAAGTGCAGACTCTGTTACGGATAACTGGGAATGAGGTCTAAAGCTTGGCTGTTGAGTTTGATCTTCGTGCTTTGCCCAAAAGAGACAATAAAGGGTATGGAGATGAGTGCTCAGCACAAGGGTCAATTTTGGAAGATGAGCTAGCAGAGCTGGTAGAGCTGAGTGAAGAGGTATTTTAAGTATCGAGTAGAGCAATGAATTGGGACATGTTAAGGTCCTTTAAGTAGAGAGTCTGTGGTTCTAAGATACAAGAGTGGGGCAAAAACAAAAACAAAAACCAAAAAACCAAGAAAGGATTGCAATACCTCATAGGAAGAGAAAGGAAGAGCTGTATATACAAGGTTTGATAAAAATGACCAACTGAATATAATTCTTTACTGAATACTGAACCTCTCAAGAGGCACAAAGCCTGGGAACGAGGAGGCCAGGGCTGCCACACCCTGTCTTACGGGCTGTTCTGGGTGGCGGGTCTCATCTCTTCTATACCCGCTCCCGCAGTGGCAGAACGGGTGTTAGATACGTAGGCTGGCCCTGCTCCTACCAAACCCTGCCACTCACTGCAGGCCCATGCCTCGGCAGCACACGGCTCAAAGGAATGAAGGCGCCCGAGCTAGCAATGGAGGACTTTGGAATCACAGGCAGTGCACTCAAGATCATTACAAGCCACTGTAACCGTTCCCTCAGCTTCAGAAAGATTCTGAATTGAGAGGTCTCCTAAGGGGGCTGATCAGAACCAAAGTATGGCGACTGGATGCTTAATAGACAGTCAGGAACTTGCTATTAACCAAACTACCAACCAAATTTTAAAAAGAGCCCGAAATGCTTATTCTCTCTTAGAGGTAATTCGTCTAATACACTTGCTTTTGTTCGTCTTCCTCCGCCCAATTCCAGTTCGTTGACACAAACTGTGGGGATTCCTTATTGCAGGAAAAAAAAAATAAGATGGACACTTGAAATTAATAAGCATTGGTCACAGGCCAGTCTATCAGCAACAAAGTAATTATAATGATTTCCAGAACACCTTCGTTGTTGCGCTGAGATATTTGGTTTGTATTTGTAACTAAGACCACCTTTCCCACATCTCTGAAGTTGAGTGATGTTCCACTCCATAAATAAAGAAGGTTATATTACTTATACCATTCAAAATCCAATTCCGGTGTCTTTGCATCTATTTGTTTAGGAACGGAGCAAGGAGCTATTACTACCGGACTCAACAGCCGTTAAGAAAAATACTTCCAGATACAGAGGTTGGACTTGAATGTCATAAAAAGAACAGTTTGGGAAAACATTCAGGGAGTGCGTCCCAGGAGCCAGGGCTCCTGGTGGCAGGGGAGAGAGGGACAGTGCAGCAAGATAAGACACAGTCCTTGTCCCTGAGCCATTCGCAGTCCACGCTCCCCGGGCAGAAGTCACGCTTTTGTGTAGCTGTGCACAAATAGTAACAGGGCAAGACATCAGAGAAGACAGTGTAAGAACTGGGGGAACTGGGAGAGAAATCCGGAGAGTTTGGGAGTGAGAGAAATGACATTTAACTTGAACATTTTAACCTGTTTAAGGCAACCAGACTCACAGACACGACTCATTATTACAAACAAGCTGCGTGTAGCTTCACATCGATTATAAATGAACCCTCGGAGCTCAGGTATCCCTGTCCAGGTCAGAACGGGCCCCAGGACCTGAGGGTTTTCTTAGCTCCTCTGGATGCAGGTGTCAGAGCCTCTCCCAGATCAATTCAGATGAGAAAGTGCATACGAAACCGCATGGCTGGTATGCTCCAAGTTTGTCAAATGTGTACAAAGATGAGAAAGTCGTGCCCCCAAAATGTTAACCCTGGGTACCTACAAATGGTGAGAATACAGCTGATTTTAATACTGTACATGTATTTATTTGTACTTTTTATATTGTGAATCTTCTCAGTGCCGACATAGTACTTATTAAGTGTATTTTCCTGATTATATAGTTCTTGCTTTATTGTTACATAAATCAGTTGTCCTGATTGCAAATGCAATACACATACATACAAATACACACATTTGAAAAAGACTGCAATATAAAACTGTAAAAAACCAGAAAGCAAAATCCTATGTGCTCTACCCCCAAAGATAACTTTAGTTAACGTATGGGCATAATTCCTTCAGGTGTTTGCTTTGTGCATATAGAAGGCATATATATTACTTTCATTATCAGAAAACTAGATATAAATGCTAGGAATATAAATGAAAATAGGAGGATCCTTTTCTGCTTCCAGTGCTCTTTAAACACAAGTATCTCAGTGACAGTAAGACAGCAGAGATATCGGACTTTGTCTTTTTATTCATGGAACCCAAGCGCCAGGAGTGACCTGGACGGCCTGTGGGCTGATGCTGCAGGGGTCCTGGGCCTGGACAAGACAAGTGGCTGTTACCGTGGCCATTTAAAAGGCACTTTTTATGAGGAAAAAATACCTCCTCCGGAGGGATTTCTCAGTGACCAGCGCACCAGACGAGTCTGCTTTCCTCTGCCCGTCGGACCTGCTGGCTGCTTCACTAACACATGTCACAGTTCTGGGAACCCGTCCTGTCACCGGAGGGGCTGGTGCGAGCCCCAAATGTCGGTGCCACCTGGCTTCTAACGGAGTGTGTGGGTGGCCTCCCCACCTGAGATCTTACCCAAGCTTTTTCAGCCAAACCGTAAAGGCAGGGCCACGTACGAACGGAGAGAGGACGCGGTGAGCGCCACCCAGACGTAGGGGCGCAGGAGCCGGGGCGCCTGGGCAGGGGTGACCACAAAACGTCCTGTTACGGTGGCCACCTTGTGTTCCCGGGAGGTCACCAGGGCAGCGTGTCAGGAGGCCCAGGGACGGCTTCTCACTTCCTGCCAGCGAGCCGGGGCGCGCCGGGCACGGCGGGGGTCGGGGGCGCTGATCTTCCAGGCTGGTGAAAGTCACGGTCTTTGTGGACCGAACGAGGCAGGGGCGCCGCGGAGTGAGCATCAGGAGAGAGGTGTGTGGAGGAGGCTGGTGCCTGCGAGGTGGAACCGCCCTTCGGCGTGTGGGGCGGACGGCGGGGGGGGGCGGGCAGGAGAAGGGCCACTCCCCGACAGCTGTGAACTGCACCCAGAAGGCTGGTTTCAAGGCAAGTCAAAGTGGCCGTGCGCGGAGACCCACGGGGGCCATGGGACGGCGGGCCGAAGCCGACGGCAGAGCAGGCTGCACTCGGCTTCGGTGCAGAGTCAGGGCTCGGGGGACGAACCACGTGGGCAGTAATCCCGCAACTGGACCCCTCACTGGTGGTCAAATCTGCGCAGCCGCTGCCTTCTCATTTCTTCTTCTGCTGAGAGATGGAACCCGTAGGGCGGGGGGCTCGGCTGGCTGGTTCCTGTCGGGAGAAAGCACAGGGGAAAAACGTCAAGCGCTGCTCATCCATTGTTCTGGCATTTACAGGGCACTGTTTCCAAGGATTTCAAGGGGGAAGAAAGACTGATGGCTTGGGTGTCTTTATTTTAGCACGAAGCAGAAACATAACAAACATATTTCAACCTCTGCTGTCAATACTCAATTTCAACATCAAGTAAATATTTTTGGTGTGGTCCAGTCTACGAATCTAATCCACTCATTTCGAAGATTCTTGACAAAACTCCCCACTTTTATTTTTTTTTCCATCATGCTTTGTAATTGACATCATCTAATGTCTACAAGGTCCCCAGGGCTTATTTATTTATGCCCAGAAGTAACTCGTTGCTGTTTCTAACTTCCCCACCAAGTATACAGTTTGGTGTCTCTTCCTCAGCCCCAGGTCCTCCCTTTTCCTCCCTCTGCCCCGCGGCCTCCTGCAGCCCCCCACGCCCAGCCCAGCCAGACACAATCACGTGTGCTTGAAGCACACACGCACCACAGAATACCAGGGGCCACAGAGCGGCGGCTCTGTTACTGTGATGACCAATATCTGGGCAGGCAGACAAAAATGCAGGCGTAACATCTGAAAATCACATGAAGGACCATGGACACCATTCCTGGAAAGGGTTTTCTGCTCATTCTCCAAGAGCAGTGCCTTTTCAAAGACGTTCCCAGGTCATAGGTTTTGATAGGATGATTGTTAAGAAACACTATGGTGAAAAAAATGTTAGAGAAAGCCCAGGAAACTAAGTCAGCCTTCTCCCAAAGGAAGACAAACACCGTAGGACGTCACCTACACGTGGAACTGGAAAAACCGAGCATGGGAAAGCAGAGAGTGGAATGGCAGCTCCCCGGGGCTGTGGGAGGAGGTGTTGGGGAGCTTCTGTTTAAGGGCACAAACTTGTAACTCGTAGATAAGATCTGGAGATCTAATGCACAACACTGTGATTACAGTCAAGAATACGGTATTACAAACTCTGAGGTTGCTAGGAGACTAGATCAACTGTTTTCAACACAAAAAAGGAGCTGGTAAGTATGTGACATGTACAAGTCCTGGTTGACACCCCTGTAGTAATCATACCGCAATGTACAAATGTATTAAACCAGCACGTACATGCCTTATGTTTACACGATGTTGTATGTCAGTTACAATGGATAAAAAAAAATTGATAAAAAAATCAGTCTGCTCAGTCCACCACTGGAACTTCAGAGGTCAGAAGACAAGAAATTTTTTAAAAGGCAGGCAAAAGGTAACCCTGCTTTCATTCTGTTGCTTCCCTAACACTTACCCTTGTTTGGTTCTCCTTTCTTTTGGAGACCATGGGAGAAGTACCCCCCAGAAACCCTGCAGCCTTTCCGGCCCAGGAACCCACACATGAGCTGGGCAGGCCTGGCCCCATGCTCACTCCTGCTGGCTACACTCTCCTCCAAGAGTTTTTGGGACAGTGTAACCTATGTCGATTCATCAACCTTCATTAAAGATGACATTCAAACATAGAACGGGCTTATAAGACTTTCACCATAAAGAGTTTATGAATACTATTAAGACTGAAGTTTAACTGGATACAGTTTTGACTGTATATATTTAAAAAGGAATTTCTCTTTTAACAAAGAGGCAAATGCCTTGAAATTACAGAAAGGGGCACCTGGGTGGCTCAATCGCTTAAGCATCTGAACTCTTGATTTTGGCTCAGGTTGTGATCTCAGGGTGGTGAGATCGAGCCCTGTGTTGGGAGGGAGAGCTGTGGGCAGAGCCAGAGGCAAGCTCGATGTGGCATGTTGAGTCTGGGCTACGGGCCACAAGCCCGTGGAAGCTGCAGGAGCACTCAGACTCCCAAAGTGAATCACAGTGTTGCAAGAGAAAGCCCGAGGATGAACATTTCCATGGAGGGAGGGACTTAGAGCTGCGGACTGTGAAGGCTCCTGGGGTCCAGCTCTCAAAATGAGCAGCCCGCACACATGCACTTCGGACCCGCTCACAGGGCATTTGGGGAGAATGGGGCTGAGCCAAGGGAAGTGCCACGTATTGAAGCCAATAACCACATCAAGGAGCAATGATCACTCTTTTGCTCACAGAGCCCTTTTAAGGTGCCCTAGGTCAGTCAGCTCGCACTCCCAATTTTGTGATCCCAAGTTTACAGACGAGGGAGCGGAGGCTAAGAGAGCGTTAGGGACATACATGAGGTCATGAAGCCAGCCCAAGCGGCAGCCAAATCTTGCACCTGGGGCTCCCACCCACTGTCCCCACGACCCCACATCGTTGTCATCACCTCTGGCATTTTGCCATCCCGTGCGCAACTGCCCAAACCTAGACGGGTATGTGCAGAGCTCATGCGATCTGGAAAGAGGAGATCCAGCCGAAAGCTGTCAACTCGGCAGGACTCTGCTGTCATCACAGACACGACTACAACGTTCCCACATGGGTCCCCTTAAGTTCCTGGCTTTCCAGAACCAGCAGAGGGCCCTGGTTCTAACAGTAACACAACAACAACACCTGATTTGTAATCAGGCCTGATGTTGTGGGTATTTAAAATCCTTCAAACTCAGTGTTTCTGGTATCATCAAAGCCACCCCACTCTCTGAAGAATGCCTTATTTGCTTCATTTCAGGCTCTGAACACTACACTGTCCTTAATCCCAGTGCTTAATTTTTTTGGAAAGTTCTCAAGTGTAAATTAATCTTTGCTGTTTTGGAGACAGTAACACATTTGATGTCAGTCATGAAAGATGACACCATTTGTCACGTCAGTACTTTTGGTCAGTGCCACCCTGGGGACGAGACCTCTGCTGTCCCATTCAAGTCTCAGCTAAGCTCTGTCTTCCAATCCCCTGCTATTCACTCACTTTTAAATGCGCTTCTGTTTCTATAGTTTTCAGTTGTGTCACATGATCTATCACTTCCCTCCGCAGCCTCCAGGATCCTCTGCAGGCATTTCTCAAAGGGTCTTAGAAGTGGTTTTGATATGTACTTACATTTATTAAGCACTTGGAAAAGATGTGGACAGGCCTCTGCTGGGTGTAGGAGGAGACGCAATCCGCTCCCCGGGGACGTCATGGGAAAGGTGCTGGGAGGGCATCAGGCAATGCTTCCAGCCCTACCTGGAACCAGAGGGTAGAGCCCAGGCAAGTCTCTGTTCTGCAGCTTCTTGGGGGGGGGGGGGGGCTCATGTGTGAGGGGAGGCTGCGCAGCAAGGTGACTGCTGGGTCCCTCTCAGCACGGTGTGGTCCGATCACCTGGGACTAAATCCCAACCCCTCTACTTTTAACTGCACATCCTGAAGCAAGCTGGTTACCTACATTTGGTCTTAGTTTCCCTATCTATAAAAAAGGACTAAAGAGGAATTCCTTCCCTGGATTGTTGAGAGGCAAGAAGAGAAATGTTGCTCATGAAATGCTTAGCTGAGCGCCAGGCATGCAGTGAGTGCCTGATGAGGGCTGGATGTTATCATTTTTCATCTCTAACATCATCATGAATCATGTGTCAGATGTCTACTCGTTAGCATCGTGAACTAACTTGGTAGAAGATACAAAATAAAATGACAAAAACAGTAACTGCTCAGAAGACAGAGCCCAATTCTGTCTGAAGCCCATTTGGCAGGGTTTCGTACAAAATGTGGAGCTGCTGCTTACTGAAGATTTGCTTTCTAAGAAACAGATACCGACAAAAGGTAATGATGAATAGCCTCCCATTCGCAGCAGCTTTTGTAACACGGAGGAGCCTTGCAGTCACTGGGAAAGCTGGTGGCCCAGCCAAGACCTCCTTCTCTCTGCCGAGTTAAAGCATGCACTGAACATTTACAGGCCTGGCTGAGACAGCCCTGCTCCGGTGAACCTGGTACAGAATATTAGTATTTATGAGCCTTGCCTCCGCGTCCCTGTAAATGGAGGTCAGTCCTCAATGTAACTCAAAGAAACGGTGAGCATGCTTCAAAGAACCTCAGGAACAGTGCCCATTTTAAGACGATTTAGCTCAATTATAGCACCAGAAGTGCGATCATAAGATTTACTGATTCGTGGCTCTTGATGGAAAAATTTTCAGTTCTCTACCCTTATGTATAATGCAGTAACCTCTGCATTTTACATCAAAGGGAGGAGAAGCAATTTCATCCAGATAAGAATTGCTAAAAAGAGCACCAAGAGTTGATAGCCATTTTCCCTCCTGTCCGCCAGCCCTGTAAATAGAGATGTTTAATTTGCTGGTATTCACAGACCTTGCCCATGATCTGATGAGCACTCTATACCATTCAGTGAAATCATACTGATGTGAGTCACAGGATGGCATATCATTCCCTTGTATTAGGAAGCTAAAGAGGCAATCACTTTTTTTTTTTTTAACCAGGAAACCTCTAAATAAATCACCAGTGTTCTCAGGGATTTCTACTGTCAAATGAGGGCAGAAGCATGGGACCCACATTCTCTCTTTTAAGAAGGTTACTTTATTAGAATTCCATGAATTACAAAGCTCCCAAAATGCCTTCTGAAAGGATGGTTGCTAAGTCATTAACTGACAAAGACCAAAAAGGTGGAAGAAATTCCAAGTCCAACAATTTGGCAAGACATTCTTTGAAAAGGGGAGATATTTAAGGACATAAGACCACTTTACTTTTGAGTCACTAATTGTAACATCTCTCTATCCATCTATCTCTTTAAAAGGAGTTTGAAATTCACCTAAAACCTCCTAACTCCATACAAAGGGAAGCTTTGTTACAGTTTACAGGAAAGGTAACATTTAGAAGTGACCTGAGAGAGAAAATAATCCCATTTCTACTCCTCAACCAATCAAGTCAGCCACAGTGGGGATATTTCTTTGTTCTGAAATAGTACCTGGAATCTCAAAAGGAGAAGCTTTGAAATGGAGACCCACTCAGTTGCTACAACATTACCTGTTGTCCTTTTCTCTCTGATCTCAAGTCAGTTAATTTGGGAAATCTTTATGGCTACAATGAACTTAAAATAAATAGAGTATTACCCAGTTAGCAATTCAAGTAACCTAAAATATTGGGTCTACTGTGTCTGTTTTCTTGCAGTATGAACAATGTATGGTCTGACCTCTGGAACAAAGAGAAAGTTCCAGAGACAAGGGATGTCTGCTGGACCACTGCTACATGCTCACTTAGTCTCTCTACTTTTAAACAAGTGCACAGCTTAATTAATTTTCATGAACTCAACATGTGGTACCAATATCCAGATCAAGATACAGAACATTTCCAGCATTCACAAACCTCTACGTGTACCCTTCTAGTCACGGCTCCACACTCAACAATACCCACTATCCTGATTTCCAACGGTGTGGATTCCTTGGTCTATTTTTGCGCCTAAATGGGTTCATATAATATGCAACCTTTGTGAGTGGCTTCATTTTGTTTTGTGATCCATATTGCTCTATGTGGTTTTTACTCTACTTACCCCTCCAAGTAAGAACTTCCTCATCTATTTACAGACAGAGGAACTGAGGCTTAAAGATTTCAAGTACCTTGCCAAGGACCCATAGTCAGGCAGTGAGTGGCTGAGTCAAGACTCAAACCCAGATGGATCCCTTTCTACTCTGCTCCAGATTTGAGGTGTGTGAGTTGTCTTCCTTAATCCCAAACCAGACTTTGTAAACCTAAACAATACTATTGCTTTAATCATGACTTGGAGGCAGGATCTGAAGTTTGCCTTCTGCTGTAGATAGGGCTCGTGGCCAGAAGTAACCTTTCTTGGGTAATTGGAGGGATCTGGGATTAGGATTTCCTTTGATGAGGCATGTAGATTTAGCAACAGGCCCAGCGCTCAAGGGCAGACTTGGTAGTTCCCTATCAAGTTGTTTTGTTTTTTTTTTTTTTTAACAGAGAACAGTTTATAACTTCTTGCAGAAATAGTTCTTGGTGCACTTTCTCCCTCACTATGCTGGAGGAACAGCATGGGAGGAAGGAGAGGCTGAGTGTCCACCTGTAGTCAGCAATCACTGGAACACGAGGCTTTTCTTTTTAACTGGAGTCTAGTTGACGTGCAATGTTACACCGGTTTCAAGTGCACCACACAGCGATTCAACAATGCTGTGCATGATGCTAGGCTCACCACAGTGAAGCAACCATCTGTCACCACGCTAGCATACCAGTGACTATATTCCTTAGGTTGTGCCTTTTATCACCATGATGTGTTCCTTCCAGAACGGGAAGCTTGGATCTCCCAATCCCATTTACCCATTTTGCCCATCCCATCCTCCCCGTCCCTCCCCTCCGGCAACCATCAGTTTGTTCTCTGTATTCATGGGTCTGTTTCTGCTTTTTGCTTGTTTATTCATTTATTTTTCAGATTCCACATGTATGTAAAATCATATGGCATTTGCTTTTCTCTGACTTATTTCACTGAGCATCATGCCCTCTAGGTTCATCCATGTGGTGCAAATGGCAAGATCTCATCCTTTCTTTTATGGCTGAGGAACGCTCCACTGTATAGGAGACCACATCTTCTTTATCCATTCATCTATTGACAGACACTTGGATTGCTTTTTTTTTTTTTAATGAATGAATGTGAATTTTAATACTAAAAGACTTTCCTCTTTTTAAAATCCATCTGTCTTAAATCCTTTGAAAATTCCATCGCCACCTTCATACTTGAGCAAGATGGGTTTTCATGACGCTAGCAATGGTTTTCAAACACCTTTTACATACATTTAATGATGCTTTGGAATGTTTCATATTTCCCTTGATCTAAAACAAAATGCCATTTGGTCAGCAATCTGGAGGTATCTCAGTTTACCCATCCTACCTGCTGATTTTGGGAACTGAAGAGGTTGACTTTCTCTGAGAATATCCATGTACTTTGGGACTGAATTTTTTTTTTTTTTTTTAAATTCAAAATCATCCAGGGATATTCGCTGGACAAACACACGCAAATCTTGGAAAACCAGACACAGTGCTCCCTGGGGACAGAGGCTAGCTCTCACTTCTGTATTCTCCTTGTCTGGTACATATGAGGGACCCTATGTGTCTGCCTGGGATGACAGAAACCAAACGTGGGCCTTGTCCTGAGACACAGATTTGAGAACACACTTTACAACAGAAAAAAGGAAACTGAAGGCAGAACTTCCCATCTGCAAGGGAGGAAGGAGTTCTGATCAAACACATACATACATACACGAGTGTGGACAATGCTAGAAAAAAAGAGGCCCACTCTTCGGGAAATGAGAATTCCACAGTCCTCTCAGAAGCTTCAGGGCCCGTGCTGACTGGTCTTCAGAATGAGGGCAGCTGTTGAGCACACCCACCCAGCCTGCCTCTCTGCTGGACCCCACTCCAGGAACTCTCAGAGGCATGAAGGATTCCCCAGGTCCAAATGGCTATCTGCACCAGTCTCCGGGGTCCTCAGCCCTGGGTCAGCTCTGACCCTCTGGCCTTTTATCTCTTGGGCAGAAGCTCACCCGTGGGAGAAGGGCTGGCAGGAAACCTAGGAAGCTGCATTTTAATGAGCACCCAAGGGATTCTGTTGTAAGAGGTGTATCTAATCACTGAGAAGTGCTGTGGAAAATGAGCACACCTCACCAGACGTAGGTTTACATCCTGACTCCGCCAGAACCCTGGACAAGTCACTTCTCCTCCCCAGGCTTCGTGCTCATCTGTGCCTTGATGGTGCTGGACTAGACATTTCACCCTCTGCACAGAGATTCCGAGACTTGTGTGGTTCCCAGTGAGACATCTGGTTGGCCTAAGATGGGAGAGCGCAACAGGCCACACGGGCCACGGCCTCCTCCTCTGTTGTCCCCAGCCTGGGCCGCTACGCTGGAGGACCCGGCCTGCCCCCGGTGGCCAGCCTGGCTGTGACCTCCGGCAGCTGAGCACACAATGGGCCATGCTGTGCTCCTTGGCAATGTCCTCCAACTCAGCTGGTCTATTTCAGTGCCCCTCTGCTCTGACATTTTAACTTTTAGTAAACTTTTTATTTTGGAATAATTTTAGATTTGCAGAAAAGTTACAAAAATAATACAGACAATTCAATTCCACTAATGTTAACATCTACCACCACCACGGTATGGTTGTCAAAACTAAGCACTCATTTCCAGGGATGGGTGAATGACTATTATCTGAATTCTAGACTTCATCTGGATATTACCAGTTTTTCCACGAATTTTCTTTCTCCGTACTAGGATCCAATGGCACATTTAGTTGGCCATGTCCCCTTAGCCTCTTCTGGTCTGTGGAAGCTTCTCCCATCTTTTCTTGCTTCCTATGACCTTGACGATCTCGGGGAGTACCGGCCAGGAAGCCTTTAGGAATGGCCCTCAGTTTGGTTTGTCTGATGTTTTTCCTCACGTCTGGACTGGGGTTATGGCTCTTAGGAAGAAGGCCACAGAGGTGAGGCACCCTTTCCGTGATCATATCTGGGGTACCCGCTATCAACACGACTAATCACACATCATGTATGTAATCTTGAGCACTTGGTTCAGTCGTGTTTGCCAGATTCCTCCACTTTTAAACTTTTTTGATGAGTTCTGAGGGAATGAAGCATTGACTCTCGCCACCAAGCGTTACCAGGATAAAATGGGAGGAGCAGGCATGGGGACCTCCAGCGGGCTTTGTCCCCGGGCTGCAGGTCCCTGAACTGCTGTGCTTTTCTCATACTGATGCGAGTGTGCAAATCGCCGCACCAGCTGTTTTGAGAGTTTCCAGTTCCGTCGGCTTGGCGTGGAACCCAGGTCACTGTATTTCTAATGAGCTCCCAGGTGATTCTGACCTGCACTAGCTCTGGGGAACCACGGAGCTACAGCTTGGATTTCTCTTCCAACCCCGGGTTTCGGTCCCGTTTTTACACTTGCCAGCAGGTGGACCCAGAGGCCTGTGACACGGAGTCGGCTGACGAAAACTAGGGCAAATTCCAGTCCACAAAGCATTCCGCATCGTAAGCAGAATCGGGGTTATTTTGAAACAGATGGGCTCTACAGAAGCTGCTGCACTGAACATGAAGAAGTTGTTTATTGTCTCGATGGTCTGAAACGCGGGGATTATTTGCCAGCATCTAGCAGCTTCTAGGTCCCATCAGACTTCTTCAAGAGCAGAGGGCACTGACGGGGCACTCAGAGGGTTAGACCTGGGTACGGACGTGCATGTGGAGACATATTTTAACCAGCTCTAAACTCAGAATCTACTCTTGCTGTCTTGCATCCCAGAGTGCTTTTTATTGCAATGATCTATTTCACCCCAACTCCAAATTAGAAAAGATAAACAGATACAATCTGTGGTAATAAGGCAATCTTGGATGCAGTGATACTAGAAACGATTTATTTTAAAACCTAGTCAAAGCGGTTCTGCTTACAGTCCACATTTTCACCCAAGCCTCCATTTATACCTGCCCCCGATCCTCTTTCCTTCTGCCCTTTCTCCTCGTACCGCCCCAGCAGAATATCAGGAGGAAGGAAGCGAGATCAAGAAGGGCCTTCGGGGTCCTTCTTGCCTGTGCCTGATGCGGTGGTTCAGAGTGTGCAGGGCCAGGATTTATAAACGGAGTATTCTCTGAGTTCTGGAAGTCTGCAAAGAACTCCAGCATCGATGGTTCCTCCCTGGAGGATGTTTTTAATTCCTTAGACTATGACCCCAGACACTTAGCCGCTGTCCTGGCCAGCCACGGCCCAGAGGGGCCATGAAGGGGTCTTGGAAATTGGCAGCTTGGTAACTGGTGGTCTGGCGTTCTCGGCTGCTGGGCAGCCCTCAGCGATCTGAGGGAGGCGGAGATGTGCTTCCTGGTGGCTGAGGCCCAGCCTGAGGTGGTGGGTCCATAACCGCCTGGCCCACAGCTCCCCGGATCCAAGGGGTAAGATGCCAGGTGCGTAGTCCACCCCCTTTCATGCTCAGGGAGAGGTCCTTCACTCAGAAACAACAAAGTCCCCAATGCTATTGTTTTTTATTCTGGCTTTCAAAGCCCCTGTTCAGACAGAGGTACAGAGAAGCATTTTGGATGACATGGAGACCTATTTCATTTTTTTCTCACTCCCTCTGCCTTGAATTCCAAATCAGAGACAGCTCAAGTTCCAGCTCTTTAAGCAAAGGCTTCCAATAATGTTTTCATTGATTTTTGAAATCACAGACCATTTAAAATTAGACAATATTTCACTCAAAAAACCTCAATCTTCTGAAAAACACTGTTTAGCCTTTGGGCATGAAAATACAAATAAACCTCATCCCAAGAAATCAAGGAATAAGAAAAAGAATATGGAGAGCCAGTGTGAGGAGAACTTTGGAAAGGGACAAGGGAACCTAGGTTGGAAACCTCTGCTGACAGCGACCACTCGGGGGTCAAATCCAGGTCGCCCTGGACAACCAGGGCAGGTACCTGCGTGTCAGGAGGAATGAGGCTGCGGGGCCTGGGGAGGCACGGGGGTTGGGACAGCTGACTCCTAGGCTCGGTGGCCACAGGTACCAGGCCCCACAGCTACCCAACGCTTCCCTGTCACCCAGTCCTGCAAGAAACATGGCGTGTTGAAGCACTAAAGGCCAGATACTGGATCTAGAACAGGAAGTCCCAAAGCTGGATGTGGAGGAGCTAGGTGAGAGGCAGATTCTAGGTTGTAACTTGGGAAATGCCAGGCCAATGTCTGTGCTGGGGCACAGGAATCTGCATTTTTTCCCTTCAAGCACCTACAGTGAGCTGCTGGCCCCACCTGGAGAAACCTGGATCAAAAGAATGCCAAAATGTGTTTTGGGTGGCGGGGGGGGGGGGTCGTTTGGCCTTGACCATCAGCACCAGCATGGCGACTGGTTTCGTACAAGGAGGTCTTTGGTCACATTTTTCATGAGCCGGAGATGCTGCTGGTTTCATGGGATGTTTGTGCTCAATCCTGGATGATGTGTAAGATATCAGCGTAACCCAGCTCTCCTGAAGAATATGACAAATACCATTATGGTACTGCCCGGGAGATTCTATGAGTCGTAACATCAGAGTAGAGGAAACTGGCCAACCATCCCTCCCCCAGTCCTCGGAACAAAGTGGTTCACCTCTGGGTCCCTGATGCCTGGTACATGGTGCGTGCATCACAAATGTCTGGTGAATGGGCAAAGAACCAACTGATGTCCTATCCATTGGGGCTGGGCAGAGAGGGGGTCAGGATGACCCGGCCAGAACAGGAGGGCCAGCGGGCACCGAGAGAAACGAAGATAAATGGTGGCAGGTAGGGAATTTCAAGGTCTGGGGATCTTGGTTTCTGGCCTGGGCCGCTAGCCAGCTCCCAAACCCTGAGATGTTCATAGGTGAGGAACAGGTGAGGGGAGGCCACACACCCCGAGGCTTCAGAACACAATTCAGCCTGTTTCCTCTATGAAATTCCTGAAGTTTTCCTGGGCTCTGGGGCTCACCATACTTTAGAGAACATTCAGTAGCCAGAAGCAGGCCAAGATAGGAGATGGATTACGTACATCCCAGCTGAATGCATCTTAAACACTTTAAAAATTCCAATTATTTCTGCTTTTCAAATACCATAGGCCTGATTAGTGCATAACCACATGTCCAGAGATACTGATATCAACACAGAATTGAAAAACAATCCCTGACCTAGGAAACCGTCCCTGACACTGTTGATGGCCATGGGGAACATCGTGGTTTAGAGCTCTCATGAAAGCTGAACGCTGCCTGCAGTCAGATTGCTCTAAGAAACCCCACCACAGAGCAGGCCACGTCCATGGGGCGTGGGGGGGGGCAGGCGGAGGGCCTCCCCGGGAAACAAGCTCTGCACCCTGCCACAAGCAGATGAAACAGTGAGTACTGTGCCCCGATGGTTTAAAGAAAAAAAAAGGGGCAGGAGAGGGAGGAGGTGGAAATAAGGGAAAGAAGGATGAGGCACCCTTGTCAAAAGTATGATAGCCGTGAATTCTCAATGGTGATGGCTGGTGGCTCTGAAAACGGGTAAGCTCCTCTTACCAAGGCATCCATACCAGGGAAGGGGAGGACAGCACAAGCTTCGAGCCTTTCCCAGCGGATCAGCCCCAGGAGATAGGCGGGCGAGAGAGGCCATCGGGGGAAAGACACAAACCAGCAGGAGCCTTGTTCTCTGCGCCCCAGAGCCGAGAAATTCTCCACCTTGAGCTGTGCTGCTTATGGATTTCTGGGATGTGATAAACTATCCCACAAGTATGACGGTCATTTTAAAAACATGCTTGCTTCTGCATTTGATGGTATTTAGGCCAACCCTGGGCCTAACTGCCACTTTTTGTGTGTTCTTTCAGGTCTGGTTAGCTCACACACCCCATTCTGATCTTGTGCCCCATTAGTGTGTGTGTGCGCGCGCATGTGGACACACACACACACACACACACACACACACACACACACACACACCCCGGTGACAGGAGCATCTCTCATAAACAAGCCCTCCCCTCCCAGCCTTGGGAAGACCTGGGGGCTTTCTCAGACTGTTCTCACCCCCTGAAACAGCCTGGCTCGAACTGCCTTGAACTGACCTAGAACTGCTCAGAAAGGGTTCTAAAATGGCCTCTGCTCTTGAGAGGTACTCAGTAACAACAAACAGTGACTTATTCTTACAGGTCTGTTAATAATTTCTAGTAAAATAAAACTTACTTTATGAACATTAAGGGAGACCTCGGGACTAAATTTTTGGAACTTTAAGTGCCAAGTTCGGAGCCTAAAACTTGGCTTATCTTGGAAAACGGATGATTTCAATGAAGGAAAGGATTATGTTGCTTTCTGAGCCTTTTTGGAAGTGTGGGCTATGTGTGTGCTACAGCCAGATTAAACGCTCCTCCTGGAAGGCCTGTCCATGGCTTTAAGAAGGAAGCTCTGAAGATTCGATTAAGTGTGGGCAGGAGATTCTGTGTGAGATGCGTCCAGACCATCCTAAAAATCCCAGGTTTTCAGAGCGGGGGGGGGGGGGTGTCACTCGGGATGGTGGCATCCAATCGGCTCATTTCGGAGATGGGAGACAGAAGCCCAGAGAGGGTAAATTGTTTTCCAGTTCATGCAGGACCAGGAGGCAGGTCTGTTCTTACCGCCCAGCTTCCTTATTTTCTCTTCTAGGCGTTTCATCCTGCATAACCCACAGCTCCCTTGTCACACCTGGAGCAGACACTGGTGGTTTACCTGGCTCTGGCAGGGGACAGTGGAAGGGAACGATTTCTGGAGCCAGACAGACTGGAGTTTGAATACCACCTCTGCTCCCTGTTCTGTGTCCTTGGTCAAGTTACTCTCCTCCCTGACCCTTGATTTTCTTTATCTGTGCAGCATAGATGTGCTCAGAAATGAACGAATCAAAGGATGTCAGTGCCTGGCCCCAAACAATCAAGGGTAAGTGGTGCCTATTATTTTACTAATGACCCCCCTTTCCAGGCTGCCCCATCCGGGGAATGTCCCCACCCCACAGCCAGTGAGTCACACATACCCAGACCCTAGTCATCCTGGACACCTCCCTCTTCCTCGCTGCCCCTCTGGGACACACCACCAAATCCTGGCATTTTAACCTGAACATTTCCCGAACTCGTCCATTTCTTCCCAACCCAGCCTGAGCCACCTGTTTTGTGAGCCTGGACTGGCATCTTGGCCCCTAAATGATCCCCCCACATTCTCTCTGGTCTTCCTATGGGCCATTCCCCACACAGTTTGTGGGAGAGCTTTTGGAAAACACACACCTCATCAAGTTCATCCTCTGCCTGCCAAGGGCTTCCTTTTATTTAAGTATAAACATCAAAATTTGTACCTAGCCCAGGACGCCTGCCTTCCATCACCTCCCACTCACCGCTTATCCCTTCCCCAGCAAATACTGGATCCTCAGGAAAGGGACTGCGTTCCCTGGAACTCTCAGTGAGGAGGTCCCCTGCCCTCCGCTCTCACAGGAGCACGTCCCCTTCCTTCAAAGCACAGGAGGCTGCTATTAGTAATTTGACAGGACTCATTAGTTCAGTAATGTATGTCCTCACTGGGCTGTGAGCTCTGCGGGTTAAGAGGAGTGAGGGGCTGTGTTCACATTCTCTCTCCAGGGGTGATTAAATGAACGAATGGATGCATGAATGAGAGAGAGGGAGGCAGGGACGGGTAGAGGAGTAACTACTGTCCTCATTTTACAGATGGCCAAACTGAGGCTCCAGAAGGTGTGCGATTTCCTGAGGTCTCACAGCCAGCAAATAATGTGTCCTGGACACCAGGGGTTGGATCTAAGCCTGCTGTTCTCTGTATACCACCAGGCTGCTCTGGAAACCAGCACCCACATCTTTCCCTTTAACATCCAACTTTCTTCACTCTAACCAGTGGCTCAGCAAAAAATTAGTGGGTTTTTTTAAAATGGGAGGCTATGAGGGCACGGGAGGGGCCATAATTGGTACATGAAAAAGGAAGAAATTGCAAGTTGATACACTGGATATTTTGAGTTAAGAAAAAAAAAAAAAGATGACCATGAAAGGCACAGAATTCGTTGCTATTTAGACCAAGTATAACCACATTTCCAGAATTGCTTCTATGGGTCTGAAGATAGTAGATTAAGGGCAACTGACTTGGCAAAAGGCCTAGACCTGTTTTCAGATGCTCTTACGTTAGAAAAAATAAGGACAGTAAAAAGCCCCGATGAGGACATTATACCAACATGACTGATATAAATGGAACATACTTCTATGAGTCATTTGCAGCTTTAAATACTGTAGAAAAAAAGAATTTATAAAACATGCCCAAACAGCCTCCCTTTGATGTGGTGAACCCTTTTAAAACCACATTGTTCAAATTTATGTTAAAATGCAAACCCTTCATGTTTACAATGGTACTCTTGAAGGAATGCAATATAAAAGTACAACTGTTAAATTTCAAAGACAAGACTTATAACCTCAGAACAATAGGGCATTCCCAGTGCAAATTTATGAGCTGTTAAACCTCAAAAGGTTTCTTCAATTAGCAGGGAAGGCTTTTGACATATTTGCAGCCTGATTTAGGGGCTGCTCTTTATCTAATTTGGGGTGTACCGCTTTTATCAGAACTTTTCCTCACTTTTACTGACCTCGGCCGACAACTATTGTGCTTCTCTCTACACAGCGTTTGATCCTGCTAATTATGCTGTGGGGCCGGGACGGCATTTCACGGTTTACCATCGCTCCTGGGGCGCGCTACAAATTATACATAATGCATTGCATTGTAATTGCTGCATTGTGAACTTGGCTCGCCTTTCCAACATAAAATACTGACATCCAAGTAGTTTTATTATATATAAAAAAAAACAAAAAAAAACAAAAAAAACAACCCATAAGGGATTCTTTCAGATTATAAACATCTGAAGACATAACATTCTCATGAATTCCAGCTGGCTATTTTGGACACACGGAGGGCAGACAAGGCTGAAAAGCAAAGCAAATATACTTCATATGAATGTTTACAGAGAAAAAGAGGAGGCAGTCCTAAAGGCAAGGCTCTACTGAATGCAAAACGAAACGGAAGGAGCACAAACCGAAGGGCAGACAGAAGTCCAAACTGAGAAACCAGAGACACAAATTCTCGTGACGGTCCCTTCGCCTCACTGGGCCTCAGTGCCTCATTTTGAAAACAAAGGCATGGACCCAAATGCCCACAAAAGTCGCTTTTCCCCAAGGATGGGGGCCTCAGGAGAGCAGCCGCTTGTTTTCCGAGTGCAGTTTGTAGGAACCTGCGTCTTGTACCAAATGTGAGGCCTCTCGCCAGGGCCCTACTGGTTTGGGGCCTCCTACATGCCTCTTTAAGGGGGGGAGGAGCAGGATGAATGAAGCTGCAAGTTTTATATATGCAATACTGCCAGGTGGAATCAAAATCACAAGAACAGCACTGGGGGCAATGAGGCTTATCGCCGCTGCCTGCCTGCCCCAGGCCAGAAGTCCATGCTCCAGCCACCCCACCGCAGGCTGCTTGGAGTTCCGGACCTGCAGTTCCTGTATCAAAGCAACCCCCAGGTACCAGGCGACTACTCCTGATCCTCTTTTCTCACCGCCCCCCCCCCCCAAAGTGATATAGTAACCTGATCTATGAATTCAGACTGTTTCTTTTCACTTCCTTTCAGGGAGAAGAATGTTCTAGAAGAGCTTAAGTGGAGGTGGCACTCAGCCTGAGCACATTCTGTATCAGTGAGGATGCCATGATCAGAGCAGTGGAGGGGGTGGGGGTGAGGGTGGGGTGGGTGTGGGTCGGGCTCACACATCTTAGCAATTCACAACAAATCATCACTGTTGCTATTTGCCACAGTGGCTGGAGTTAGGAAGTCGGTGACTTGGCATCCTCGTTTCTCTTGTCTAATGGTGTTTCTGGATGGAGGGTGGGGGGGTTAATGTCGAAGATCCAGGATGAGCGGAGGGTACCAGCTGCCCCCAAAGGCCCTGCCTGCAAGCTATGTTTGGGCTGGCCCTGAAGGGACAGCGGCCAGTCCTGTCACACCTTCACAGCATCCCTCGTGCCAAAGACTTGGGAGGTTTCATCCTTGTTCCAATCCACACTGCGTTTAGTCTCCAAACAAAAAACTGAGACTTGTAACCAGGCAGGTCGGCCATGCCAGTGGAGATGGAAAGGTTGACTATTTTAAACCGAGCCCACTAGTGTGACTGCTCTCGTATTTTCTCCGTTGCTCAGACCTAGAGACGGAACACAGCGCCCCGGTTTCAGTCAGCTGACTCCTGCAGCCGGACACG
Source organism: Neomonachus schauinslandi (assembly GCF_002201575.2). Taxonomy (NCBI): domain Eukaryota; kingdom Metazoa; phylum Chordata; class Mammalia; order Carnivora; family Phocidae; genus Neomonachus; species Neomonachus schauinslandi. Next base: position 181,364,519 of record NC_058405.1, on the reverse strand, counting down.
CTCAGCAGAGCCCACAGGGGGACGTTTTCAGCTCTCGCTTCCAGTCAGCAATGGCGAAACTTGGCTTATGTGTAACATCTCTTTTCAGCTATTCCCTAAATCATATGTAGTTTCTATAAGCATCACCACAACTTCTAATGTGCCCGTAAAAAGCAGTATCTAAGACTATGTTTAGATTGTCATTGAAAATTCCAAGCCTAACAGATTTTCAAGGGTTCCTTGTTTGTGTAGAAATATACCCATTTCCATGCCCTTCTGCACTAGACAACATTGGACAGTGTCTTTGCATCCAAGCAGACTTCCCAAACCACCCCCTTTCATCAAGAGCCTAGGTGGCTCAGGTGGTTAAGTGTCTGCCTTCGGCGCAAGGTCGTGATCTCAGGGTCCTGGGATTGAGCCCCATGTTGGGCTTTCCACTCAGTGGGGAGTCTGCTTGTCCCTCTCCTTCTGCCCCTCCCCCCACTCATGCTCACATTCTCTCTCTCTCTCTTAAATAAGTAAGTAAATTCTTTAAAAAAAAGAGAGAGAGAGACTAACCAACAGTTTCTGTTATCTAGGTGGGACTGGCCTGGCTTCTGAGGGCTCCAAGGGGAAATGAGAACATGTCAGGAAAACTGAGAACTGGCTCGCTCCAGGAGGAAGGGCCCTTCCTCGAGGGGCTGACCACTCTGAGGAAGGCAAGCAAACTGTTCCTGAGGGAGGGCCTCAAGGGCATCTACTCCACAGGTGTCCGACATGGTCCTGTCAGAGTCTCTATGCTCCTTTATCCTCCAGGCACCACGTTAAACCTTGGGAGACCCCACATGAGCTCAGGTCTGAAAGCTCAAATGTTAGAAATGGAACTGCTGACTAAAGGGAAGAACGTACTGGCAGCTTTAAAAACACAATTTTCTTAGCACCACCGGGAGACCCGACTCTCCCCACGCCCTCCGCGGGGTCACGGCACTGAATGAGCTGGGGCAGCCAGCGCTGCTGCTGGTCCATATGTGGGCCCAGGCCTCATGTGTGCCGTGGGAACACAGCCTAGAAGAGATACATGGCCTGAAAATGGTAAAGAGGGCACCAGGTCACCTACGTGTGAGGCCAGGCACCTTATAGGAGCAAGCTCCAATTACAGGACAATGCCCTTGGCTCCAGATGGGTCACCACCACACTGCCCTCAGTGAGGGGTACCAGTCACTAACGGGTAGCCTTCGCAAATCACTTCCAGGGTACACTCCTAATTTATTTTTCAACCAACTAGAAGAATCAAATGGCCAGATGTCTCTTCTGAACATCTTCATTAATGAACAAGAGACCAGACAGAAGTCACCACCTGGATGGTCAAAGGCAATACTCACACAACACCATGGGGTCAGGTCCTGGCTCAGCTGAACCACATTTGAGTTCCACCCTCACCACAGTGCCCAGAGACCTGCCCTTCTGGGGACTGACCCTGAAAAGATCCTGTGAGCCAAATGTTAAGTCTAGTAAAATTTGGTGGAAAGGAAACGTGCTCTCAAATTTCAGTTCTTTTGAGTGATGACCCACCTCGTTTGATAATCTTTTTTTTTTTTTTTTTTTTTTTTTAAGATTTTATTTATTTATTTGACAGAGAGAGACACAGCGAGAGAGGGAACACAAGCAGGGGGAATGGGAGAGGGAGAAGCAGGCTCCCCGCAGAGCAGGGAGCCCGATGCGGGACTCGATCCCAGGACCCTGGGATCATGACCTGAGCTGAAGGCAGTCGCTTAACCAACTGAGCCACCCAGGCGCCCTCGTTTGATAATCTTTAGCTAATGAGAAAACTCACTGTCTTCTTCCTACGATGAGAGCTGACATTCTGCTGTGTGTCTTCCAGGCGTCAGGTGCAGAGTGAAGGACTGAACGTGCATCATGTGACGTGACCCTCTCTCAGTGATGGACAGAAGGAGTGTGCCTTACCAGCCAGTGACAGCCAAGAGAGAACACAGCTAGTTTTCTCATTTTCATCTCTCTAACCTCCTTTATTTTGGTTTAGCGCTTGTAATTTCTAATTCTACCAAAGTTTCTGAGGCAGTCTGAAATTTTAGCAACTTGTCTCTCCCCTCTTTCCTTAATTTATATGACCAACATTAACTGAAAACACCAACTGGGGGTCAGGCACCATTCTAGACTAAGGACGAATAAGGTACAGTTTCTTCTCTTGAGGAGCCCATTTAACCTAAGATGAATATGGCTATATGGTTTAAATGAGTATATATGTTCACATCCATGAGACCTGAAGTGCATGAAAACCAGTATTAAACGTATAGAGAATTTCTAAAGCTAACGAGGCCACCTAGACACCCCCTTGTCTTACAGATCCTGAAACAGAGTTCACAAAAGCTAAGAAAACTTTCCCAGCTCCCTCAGCTAGCCTGCATAACTCTGGAACTAGAACCTCGCCCTCCTCATTCTTACGGACTACAGATATGCCTCCGAGTCAGCACTCAAACAATATATGTGCTGCAACCAGGCTTCCAGCAAAAGGGGTCATTCTGATGGCTCAGCCGGCCACAGGGCATTGCTGGCCTTGCTCACATAACACATAACCCGACTCTGTTAGAACTTCTCTTTGGTGTCAGGCCACAAATACTCAAACATGCAGTTGGTGGGCAGTGAACCTCCCATCAAAGAGTTCTGTGTTCCTCAACGAACTGCTCCTCCCACCTGGTTCAATAGCGAGCAAACAGCGCAGCTAATTTCAAACCAAACTTCAGACCTATATTTAACAGCAAAGTATGTTCAGAACTTCTGAGTGCTGGGCAAACACGACAGTCGGAATCCTAACTATTTATTCAAATTGTTACACCCAGTGCCGTGTAAAAGGAATCTTTGACTCTGGTCACTCGTCAAGGTGTAGGCTACTGGGTAAGGATGCCAAAGTGTGGCAAAGCTGTGAGGCAGCCCCACCACAGACCCCGCAAACCCACAAGTCCAGCACATGCCCGGCGGCCAATCTAGTACCTGAACAAAGACGGGACTCTCAAGAGGGAGCAGCTAGGAGGGTCAATGGTCAGGATTATGATTTTAGGACCAAAGGCTCTATTGACCGTAGAGATGTTCTAAGGCTCACAGAAATTCTGGAGGGGGATACAATCAGTGGCAATTTTGTCCATGAATGAAGGAGCTCTACATTCTTTTAATTTGGTTTTCACTCCTTAAGACAATAATGGTGATAGTCATGAAAGACATTTTCGAGAATAATGATCTCTAGAACTTGCAGGCTTGTTTCCTCGTGGTCTAATTTACCATCTTCTCTAAAAAGAGAACAACTCGAATATAACATATTAGAAAAGTTCTTGCTGAAGGGGACTGGGCAGGGATGAAAGAGTCAATAGGAGAGGTGACATCTAGGAATTGCTTGGGAAATACACCCAAGGCCATGGAGCTTTACTCTAAATAAATAAATACCAGTCTTTGGATGGGGATAGTTTTGGGTATGCTATTGCAAATAATATGAGGAAGCAGAGTAGAAAAGGGAATATGAAAATACCACCTTCCCAATTTCCTTAGACAAAGAGGCCAGACGTCTCCCCTCAGGTACCCACTTATCCTTAAATTGATGGCAGGCAAATCTCGTTCTTTCTCTGGTGAGAATATGCTTTGGGATTCCTGCCACAAATTAAATGCTCTCAATGAGTTTAGGAAAAGGTCACTTAAGAACCATATAGGTATATACAAGCATGCAGAAAGGAAATACTGAAAGTGAACAAGAGTCTCTGGGTTGGAGTTCAGGGAGGAACCGCCATGAGGAAGGGCAGTGCCAGAAGGCCCAGTATAAACTCAAGAAGGGCTCTGCATCCTCTTATTCTGCAGGCCAGGTCTACTAAAAGATTTGAAAAGAAACACAGAAGACTAATTTAGCAGTGGAGAAACTGAACTTTTACATGCCCAATTTTTATGCGATAGGCTTCCTTCCCCATTCTAGCTTTAGCTTATATACAGAAGGATTCAGGAATACACAAGGTCACTTGTGCATGTGCAAAAAATGAGCAATAAAAAAGCAAGACATGTCAAATATACTTCAAAAAAGGTACCCTGAGGAGCAAGAGCTTGATCCAGTGTGGAGAGACAGACCCTCTGGACAAGTCTGTCCTGGTCACTGTGGTGTTGCTAGTGCAGGTGGCCAATGAGTATTTGCTGAATGACAGAATCCCAAAGAATTTTCATGGATGGAGGGCAAGTTGCACCATTTCTGCCTTAATCCAGAAACTCAGCCCATCAACCAGCTTTGCAGGCTTTTGAGTTTAGTTCAAGTATACTCTGGTGGCCTCCAAAGAGGTTTGTGAGGAGCAAGTACTCCCATTGAGCATCCACATAATCATGGACCCCTTTTCTAGGGTGAAATCAGGTCTGAGTAAGAAAAGGATGGCTTTTTAGATAATCTTAGCCTCACCCCTCCTCATTTAGTCCCTTTGTATTTCTTTCTTTCATAAGAAAGGAGCTCTCTCTCTAGCTTTCCACCATGTTCAATAGGTCACTCGCTACCAGATCCTAGAGCTTTGAAGAAAGATGAAGAGTCACCTTCGGATTAAAAAAAGTCCCACAGTCATATGTTTTAATATGTTTGACATGCTATAAGGTAGGACTTCCAAAAATAAAAGCCCACAAAGTCTTCAAACATCCCCACATAATGGACAGACATCTCTGCTCTCACGGAGCTTATAGTCGAGTGGGGTCTTAAGCACACACCAACAGCCACCATCCCCTTGTGAAAGAGCTGAGAAAGTAACTTCTCTGAACCTTAATTCCCTTATGAAAAAACAACCGACCCAAACCCAGAAACCACAGCCTTCACGGCAGTTTTGAGGACCGAAATAAAAACAAACAAACAAACAAACAAACAAGATGGGGAAGTATTTCACAAGTTCAAACTGATGAGAAGTCAAATTGTTAACCCCTGAAATCTGGGGACCTCTGGGTGGTAAATGTCTCTTACTATGTTTGACGCTGCACCTGCTGCCTCTGAAGGACTGGGTCTCAGGATGGACACATCTCTACCCAACCCTAAAAAGATGTTCACGATGGATAGACACACATAAACCAGGATGCTTCATGCACAGACAAATCTTGGTCCGTATCACGGGACTCCAAAGAGACAGAGGTTTAAAAAAAAACAAACTTCTTTTTGGAAAAAACATGAAACCAATTAGCTTCAGCCCTAAGCAGGCACCACTATTTACTTGCCCTAAGAATGAAAAGCCATAGGCTGCTCCTGAATTCAATTTTACTTCTCTCTTTTGTAGACATTTTATGAAACACCTAAATCCTCCCAGCTGGCAATGCTAGTAGGTAAAAGGGGAAAATGAACTCCGTTTTGGGAAGAAAGGATTATGTGGCACAGCGGAGAAACAGACCCTAGGAGGCAGTCTGGCTCTATTATTTTCCTTTCTTCTTTTCCCTCTTCTTTTTCGTGGGCACCCGTTCGGGGAGCAGCATGGGAGAGAGCAGGGGTGGGATACGACCAGGTTAAAAGCAGCCCAGGACACAACAGAAAACACTGAAGGATAAACGATAACATTTATCAACTTGTGTGAAGAGAAAACTGGTGGCTTCAAACGTGTTAGACTAGACCCTCCTTCTGGCTTCAAGACTCCCTTTGTGGCTCACCACAGGATGTGTGTTAAGATGATGGGCAGTGTGTTTAAGTAAAACAAGAAAACAAACCAAGAAAAATTTAGCGTGATGAAGAAGGAAAATCTCCTAAAAATTCTTTACTACGACTTCAAACATGAAATCACATTTACAAAATAACATTTTAATGACTTAGGCATAAGTGACTCAGGAACATATGGATTAAATTTCCTTCAAAATGTATATGGCTTGAACAATTGCGGGGGGGGACTTGCTTGGCAAAATTAGCTTGGTTTGTAGAGCACAGCTCTGGAAAAAGGAGAAAAAAAAGCAGCGTGTCAAACTGCACTCACTGGAGCATCCCTTTCTGGAATTCTCTCTGGTGACTGAGTCAATTGGCTCCATCAGCCATTACCTAAGAAACTTGGAACAACTTTCTTGGAAATGGTTTAATTCTTTTTCCCTATTTAGGCAAAGTATTTAATAAGTTTATAATAAATGACTCTTCTTCATCCCCAATATCGTGTCAAAAACAGAGGTCCGCTTCTGTAAAAAAAAAAATGTTGAGTCGTCTTGGGCCCAGAGCAAATGGCGTCTGTGTCTTTTCGACAATGGGGTGCAGCTATGTACACAGAAATGTTTTTATTTCCTTTCAGTCCATTTGGAACAAACTTTTGAGAATACCTTTCTTCCCCCTGAGTTAAAGTTGCAAATTTTAGGCAAAGTCCACAATAATCAGGCACTGTTTTACCTGCTCAGACATTTTTTTTTTTAACCGAACTTCACATGCAAATACTCCATCATCACTATGAACTACCTTAGCATCCGTAGTGTTTACTGATTCCAAAATGTACCTTCAAGTATCATCTCATTCCATCCTAGGGGACAGTCATGATGAGCATTCGACCCTTAAGTGAGCAAACGGAGATCAGGTTCACAGGAAGGTCCTAGAGCACCTACTAGCCAATGTAGCAACACCAATTGTACATTCCTGTCTTGGTATCTTTTATTGTCCATTTTTATTTTTATTTTTTTAGAAAGAGAGAGAAAGGGAGAGGGCGCGGGGGGTGGGGAAGGGCAGAGGGAGGGAGAGAGAGAATCTTGAGCAGGCTCCATGCTGGGTGTGGAGCCCGACGTGGGGTTTGATCCCACGACCCTGAGACCATGACCTGAGCCACAGAGTCAGGCGCTCAACGGACAGAGCCACCCAGGCGCCCCTGTTCATTTTTATTAATATTTAATAGTGGTGCTCTCTAGAATGCCTCCTCCCTTTATCCCTGAGTCCTAGAATCTCCATTCTTTAAGGACTGGAACAAATGCCACACCTGTCAAGATAGGATCCTTGAACACTCAGCCTCTAAGTGTGATGGTTTTTTTTTTAATGTGTCAACAGGGCTCAGCTGTGGTCTGCAGTTACTCCATCAAACCCCAACCGGGTTTGATTGAGTTTGATTAAACTCCATAACCAGTTGACTTTAAGGGAGATTATTCTAGATAACCTGGGTGGGCATAATCCAGAACGGCCCTAAGACCAGAGCTCAGGTTTCCTTGAAAAAGAAGAAATCCCACTTGTGGATGGCAGCTTCAGCCTGCCCGCCCTGCAGGCATGCCCTATATATTTCAGACTACCCTGTTCAGCGCCCTCCAGTGCATAAGCCAATTCCTTGCAATGAATCTCCTAATACATGTCTCCCACTGGTTGTTTCTCCCTCTAAATGATGTTCCTGTCATTTATATAATTCTTAAGCCATTTCTCTAGCTCATTGCTAGTACTGTAAGTTCTTTGCAGGCAGGCCCAGGTCTCGGGCCTCTCTGTAAGCCACACAGTACTTAGCCTTACGTATGAATAAATATTCACGGAAGAATTAAATTATGTAATGCAAGAGCAGAAGAGAGTGCCTCCTCCTCCTGTGAAACAAGTAAACCTGATGACAAGATGCTCACGGGGAAGGACAAGCAAAGGAGGGTCACAGCCTTACAGGTGATTTCACCAAGGGGAGATTTCTGTCACCTACAAACCGGTTACTGGTTTCTCCTTGCCGGACAGGACAATCCTCTGCATGCAGGACAGTTAACATTCCTGGGCCTGTGGCACTGAATGATGATTACAACCTTTCTCCTTCTACCCTGTCGATGCGACAACAAAAAAAGACATGTTTCCAAATGAGCCCCCTGCAGGGGGCCATACGATGCTTATCAAAAATTGCCTTCTTAGCATTATAGCAATTAAAATTTATCAAAATACACAGTAAAAAATTATACCGACAATGGCTTCTCCTAAAACAAGTTGCGGAATTATGGATCACAGAAGTGGAAACAGACTAGCAGGTTATCATGAATGCCAACAAGCGACCCCATACAGGAAGTCACAGGCAGGCAGGATAAGGGATTCAACTTCAGACACTTTACCCAGGCTAAGGATATACATCTCTTTATTAATTCAACAAATACTCAGGAGCCCTTCTGTGAGCCAGAAACTCGTTGTTACTAGCTCATGAGAAAACAGCTAGAAAGATTTTCGGGGAGTGCAGAGGGTACATTTGGGATGTCCTGACTTCAAATATTAGTTATGTGGCATTCATGGGATTCGTTCTGGGGGATCTGGGGACCTCATAAACAGGTGATCCATCTTCTACATCACGGCCTCAAGGTGATTTCCAGACCAGCATCAGAGCATCATCTGGGAACTTGTTAGCAAAGCAAATTCTCAGACCCCCATCCCAGCCCTGCTAATTCAGGAACTCTGCGGATGGGGCATTCTGCTTAGTGGGTATCAGACTCCCCTGCAGAGCCTGCTGAAACAGACAGCAGGGTCTCACCCCCTGGTGCTTCTGGTTCAGCAGGTCTGGGGTGGTGTCCCAGAATTTGTATTTCTAACGGGTTCCCCAGGACACCTTTTGAGAAACCGTGCTCTAGATCTGCACTAGTCCAGTGGCCACTAGCCACACACGGCTATTTACACTTAAGTGAATTCAAATGAAGTAAACTAAAAATTCAGTTTCTCAGCTGTATTGACTACAGTAGTAGTCTGTGGTTTTGCTTTCCGCTGTGAACCATGTATCGTCACGAGATCAACAGCAGCCCAAGGCTACGTCATCCCATAGTCATCTTATCAGCTCACATCATCACAAGAAGGGTGAGTACAAGGTATTTTGAGAGCGACAGAGACCACATTCACTTAGTTTCTTATTATAGTCTATTGTCACAACCATTCTATTTTACTATTGTTGTTCATCTCGTACTGAGCCTAATTTCTAAATTAAACTTTATGATAGGTATGTATGTATAGGAAAAAACATCGTTTATGCAGGGTTCAGTAGTATCTGCGGTCCCAGATGCCCATGGGGGGCCTTGGAATGTACGGAATGTACAAGGATAAGGGAGAACTGCTGTACATTCCCAGGGCTCAGCACAAGTAGCTAGTGGCTAATCTACTGGACACCGAGGACACAGACCATATCCATCACTGCAGGAAGTCCTGTTGGACAGTGCTGCTCTCAGTTACTGACAAGCCCCCTAGAAGACCCTTTCCATATATAGTCAGGTACTGTAGGCAGAGAAAAGACCAATTTCACGTATTAACCTTACAATGAAAAGTACAAGGCCAGATGGTCCAAGTCAAAGGCAAAAACCGCTTTGTGATGAAGCTTCTTCTCACATGGACCATTCCTGTAGCTCCAGGAGGAGTAACATCAGGGGTTTCCTTATTGAACACCAGCTAAGGCTGGGGGATCCAGTGGCAGTAATGCAACTGATGTCAGGTATCAGGTTCCTTTTCATTAGTTATCAGGGATAGAGGTGGGGGGTTAAGAAACTCAAGCCTTTAAAAGCACAGGACCCCTGTTCTAACTCTGATGGAACAAGAGACAAAAGCAGAATCTATAGCACCAGCCACTGTTCATTTCCTAAGGAGCTCTTGTCAAGGCTCTTGCTGACCTTGGCCTTCCTGAATCCAGGGCCCATTTCTCAGCTGTCATCCCACAAGGACTACGAGGGCCATCTGGCACAGCTGAGCGCTCCTTCCTCCTGGATTTATCTTCAAGGAGCCACCCTCTCTTCTTCTCCATTTTCTCCCCACATTGCTGGCTCCTTCTTCTCACTCTCCTTTGCTGGTACCTTCTTTTCTCTCCAAACTTCATGTCGGAGCGCAGGCACTCGGTCCTCAATCGTCTTCTCTATTTACACTCACCTCCTTGGAGATTCCATCCAGTTTTATGAGTTTAAATACCATTTATGCCATGCTGAGGACTTGCAAACATATTTCCAGACCACACCTATCATCTGGCCTCTTACAAACCACCTCCTCACCATCCCTATGTGGAGCTCTCATAAGCCTCTCACTCTCTCCAGGCCCAAGACTGAACTCTGTTTTTTCCCCACAGATCTGTTCTCTCTGCATGTTCAGGTTAATGGAAATTCCAACTTTCCAGTGCCCTCAGCCAAAACCTCAGTCCCCTCTCTCTCCTTTCTTACCATCACAACTATTCTGTCAAAAAATCCTTCTGCACCACTTTCAAAATGTACCCAGAAGCTGACCTCTTTGCATCTCCTCCAGGGCAGCTGTCTGATGGGAGCTGTGGTCCCCGCTTGCTTGGACTGATCTGTCATTGGGTTTAGGGTCCACCATCTTGAGATCGTTACCTTAGTTACATCTGCAAAGACACTTAAGATATGGTCACATTCTGATGGGGTCTTTTGGGAGTCACCACTCAACCCACTATGCTGCTACAGACCACTGTCAACACAGCAGCCCAAGTGATCCTTTAAAAAAGTTAAATTATGTTACTCTGCTGCTCAAAACCCTCTCACGGTCTCATGTCAGAGGAAAACTAAAGTGCTTAGACTGGCCTAAAAGGCCCTACGTGATCTGGCTTTTCTACCTCTCTATCTTCACCTACCTTCTGGGCAGACAGCACTGGCTCAGACTAGTGCATGTGGGAAGAACTGGAAGAACGTGAGCCATGTTTTAAATTAGCACCAACAGGACTTGGTTACTGACAACACTTGATGAGGAATAAGTCACGGAGGTAGAAAGGTATTATGAATTTGGTTTTGTACGTGCTGCATTTGGAATGTCCTTGAGTGTGTTATATGTAATTTCAGAAGCTCAAAAAGAGCTTCCTCTGGTCTGAGGAGATAAATTTGGAAGTTGCTGGCATACAAACAGAAACTGAAGCCTTGGGAGAAGAACGCCTGGGTGGTACAGCTGGTTGAGCGTCCAACTCTTGGTTTCAACTCTCACGTCCTGGGATTGAGCCCCACATTGGGCTCCGTGCTCAGTGTGGAGTCTGCTTGGGATTCTCTCCCTCTGCCCCTCCTGCTTGTGCTCTCTAAAATAAATAAATAAATCTTTCTAGGCAAGTGTCCTAAATACAACTTCTACCTGATTTCTTTTTTAAAGCTTCTCTCTACTGCAGTCGTTCTCAACTAGGGGTGACTGTGCCCCCCAGGAGACTGTCGACAAGGTCTGGAGATATTTTTGGCTGTCACAACTAGGCGGGCAGGTGCACTCCATCCAGTGGGTGGGACCATGTACTACTCAATATTCTATGATGCACAGGACAGTCCCCTGCCACCTCAACAAGGGACTATCCAGCCCAAAAGGTCAATACTGCTAAAGACAGCCTGCTCCAGAGCAAAGCTCCTTGAAAATGCAGGCCATTTACAACAGACAGAAGAGGGCTCAACTGTGGGATCGAGGTAACTATCTTCAAATTTTCTGTCCCAGAAACATTCCAACGGCCTAAACAAAACCAACTTAGTTTTTGGAAAAGGCATCAAAACAAGTACACAAAAAGGCACAAGGTTTAGATAGTAAGAAAGCCTATGGATGCACTTGACTTCTCCCTCCTTCCTTGCCTTGCTTTCCCATCCTCTCGTTTACTTCTTTCCCGCATGCTGGAGAGTTAAGTTCTAATGATAAATTCATCTTGACAAAATTCCTTTACCAGAAGTAAATGTGAAAGTTGGAAGAATTTAGTAAGACAGCCTTTTGCCCATATATAGAAATGATGAAAGACCAGGCCACGATTAAAGTCTGAGCAGAGTAACATAATTAGCAAATTTATGAATGGGTCTTCTTTTCACGGTTCCACTGTCAGGACTAATTACTTATATTAATTAGAACTGTCAACACATGAATATGCTTGTTGAGGCTGCTTCCTATGGTAAAATACGAGGCTTGTAAATATCAAGACACTTGGAAAGATGCAAAGACTTTCATTTATTAGCAGCTCTAAATGATGTGGAGGCACCGGCTACACAATGAGCCTTGGGAATGGACTGTAAATAGGTTCCTAGTTAACGAATTTGCTGTTTGTTCTTCTTTGCTTAGGCATTAGTCTCCGTGTAGCCTCTAAACGAAATAGCTGATACATCACTCCTTTGGAAGGACTGTGGCAAGGATAAGGAAAGAATGTGCACGTTACTGAAAACTGGAAAGCACAGCCAGGATGGTTAAGGTAGGCAGTAGGGAGCTCCTGTCTCTTCTCTGAGTTGTCAGACCTACTGTAAAATAAGTTTTAAGAACTGCTTGAGACAGAGGGGAAAGAGAGCTGGGGGACAAAGAACCAGAGTTGGAACACCACTTTTAACTCTGTGTGACCCCGGGTAAGCAGACAAGTTACTTAGCCTCTCTGTGCCTTGGTTTTCTCACCTGAAAAATGGGGCTAGTGCCCAAGCTTGTCCAGAGTTGTGGTGAGCTTCTAATGAGGCCATACACGCAAGGGGCTTCGAGCAGCACCCAGGTGAAGCATGTACTAGCTCTTACTGTTTTCATAACACTCGCCATCTGGGATGGGGGCAGAGACAGAAGTGAAGACTCCTGGAAGGAGATCTGTAGAGTGACCTGCACAGTGATGAAGAGCTCTGGAGTCAGACAGGTCTCGATTCATACCTTGACTCTATTACATTTAATTTCTGAGCCTCAACTGTGCCTGTCTTGGAAGTTCTTGTGAATAGTAAACGGGAAAAAAAAAATGCATGTAATGTACATGCTCTGCGTGGTCTGTAAGAGGCTTGCTAAATGTTAGTGCCTTAAGTGTTCATTACCATTATTACCTTTTGGGAGAAATCTCGGAAATCGAAATGGATGCCAAAAGAAAGGTTTCGGTAAGTGATCTAAGATAAGTGGAGAGAGAAAAGGTGTGGCAAAGAAGAAAGGAAAGCGAAGTGGCAAGAAGAGGTGCTAGAGTGAGTGCCTTCTGTGCCGTGTGTCCTTCATCCATGTCTCAGGTGGCGGCCACCACCACGGGCCTCGAGCACGGCTTAACTCCCTAGCCACCAAATCTCCATAAATCCCTTAATGACCCTGCTCATTGGTGAAGGAGGGACAGCTGGGATTCCAACTGGGGGCCTGTCTGACTGCAAAGCCCAGACCCAGACTGTGTTGAGGTGGGAAAGTAAGGCTGCAAAGAGCTTCATCACAGACTAGGGGTATACAGACACTAAGCTCTTTCTGCTTCCTTTTTCCCTTTACATATAAAAAATAGTAATCAGGGGCGCCTGGGTGGCTCTGGCGGTTAAGCATCTGCTTTCGGCTCAGGTCATGGTCCCAGGGTCCTGGGATCAAGCCCCACCCACATCAGGCTCCCTGATTAGTGGGAAGTCTGCTTCTCCCTCTCTAACCCTCCCCCTCCCTCTGCCCCTCCCCACTGCTTGTGCTCTCTCTCTCAACCTCTCTCTCTCTTTCTGGCAAATAAATAAAATCTTTAAAAAAATAGTAATCAAATTCTTGATAGGCAAAAGCTTGTTCTGGCTGGTTGGCTAAACTTTACCTGATAACTACCATAAAATACCATAAAATGTTAAATTAGGGTCAGTTAATCGTTTCACTTTTAATTCCCTTAAGTACCAAGTTGGCACCAGCCCACAAAAGGCGGAATCATTCTGTGTTTTATTTGACAAGGTCCTTCCAGGGACTCCTATTTCTGACAGTGTAAGATGACCTATCTCACCAGTGCTGCAGGGAGTGGTCCAGAAATGACTGAAGAGGGCATCTGCTAAGGTCTCTCCTAGTCCAAAGGTTTTCTATTTCCGAATATCGCAAGATGTCGGTACTACAATTGATTTCAATTGAAAATCTATTTCTGTATAAAACATATAAAACTAGACAACTAATAAAATGTGGTAAGTCTGACACCTAATCTTGTCTAAACATCGTGCAATACCTTAAAACCAATCAGGTCAAAAGTTTATAGCATCAAAATACTATATGAAGAGAACATCTAGTTGGAGAATGTTCTGGATCATTTCACAAGGTTATTTGTTAAATGCAAGATAACAGAAAATCCACAGAAGTTCCTAAAGATATTAAAAAGGAAGCTGATCCACACTAACCACTGGAACCTGTTAAAACTTATTTTAAGGATATATCTTCCCACCTCTACTCTAGTTGCTCACTAATTGCTTTCGAAGCAAAACAGGCACCAAAGGATCCTCCTGACAATCCTCTAAGGTAGTGGAGAATCTTTAGTAATGGTTAGAATGTGCATTATTGCACATCAAAGAACTCTGTTGTTTTTTTTTTTTTTTTGATTGCACATTATGCTTAAAAATGAACTTGCATGATACAGTAGAAACAGCTCTAAGAGGGGAGTGTAATGATGTGGATTCCAGGACAAGCCCCAGGATGGATAAGCCATGAAGCTCTAGCCAATAACAACCTTTTTCCCCAGGGTACACATTGCCAAGGTGGTTAGGACCAGGCCATTCCTAATGCACTTACAGACTTAGAATCCCAGGAATCACTATGTTAACAAGAACTCTGGGTGATTCTCATAAGGCCAAACCACTGCCACGGGGCCCACAGACGAACAGTTCTGCAGTTGCTGGGAGTGTTAGCGGAACTCTTTAAATGGCACAGCAGACCCGTCAGGTTAGAATCATCTCTAATTGGTGATCTCGTGAACTGCAACTTCCCTAACCATGAAAAGGCCTGTAAATTTCATTCCTCTAAGAAGAAACATGTTAAAAGGCAAAATAATAATACAAAGAAGGACTACGAGCAATAATCATTAAAATTCACTGCATTGTTCAGTAATATTTAAGTCTGGAGAATAAAATAAACAAAAACCAAACATGTTATAATTTCTTAATTGCAAGATTTCCAATAAGAATTGGTATGTGATATAAGACGGGCTTAATGTTTGTTTTTTTGTTTTGTTTTTTCGTTTTTTTTTGTCATGGAGACATGTCAAGAAACCATGTACCACCCTTTCTTCCATCCTTCACATCCCTAAACATTCCCAACCAGCCTTCCCCCTTCTCTTTTACTAACAATGGTTTCACCTAAATAAGAGCTATTTTTGCTGATGCCTTAGTACTTCCCTCCCTCCATACACCCTTCCTCTTTCTCCCACTTGACCAAGTTCTCTGAAGGCAGGAAATGTGGTCTTCATCTTCATTTTGGGGGAAGAAGGGGAGCTATCTCGCCCCTATTTGGCACAATATGTGTTTTCCATACATTCTAAAAAGTATATATAAAGAATTTAGAAATCTAGGTACTATTGAAATGGGTGGTATTATCTGTACCTCCAACTTAAAAAAACGAAAGCGTTCACTGCCTTCTGTTAGAGCTCCTTAAGGAGCGATGCAGAGATTAATGGGAACCTCTCACCTTGGTCTTCAAGGATCTCTCCACCTGAAGACTGGGCAAGATTACAAAGAATCTCTGTGCACACTCCCTCAGGCCAACCCCACCAGCTGTGGATCCCGACTCGTAATTTTAAAAAGGTCCCAATGTGATTCTAACAGAAGGGCAGCTAAGCACCACCAAAATCTCTAAACCATCTCCTCTAGTTACTTAAATACTAGTCAACTGTATGTTTGGTCTTTCTTGAATTACAGTCCTTGGATGCACCCACGGTCACCATTCACTTACGGAAACACACAGGACAACAATGGTTATTCTGTTTTCAGAAACCAAGTGAGGTCACCGCAGTTAGGAATATATTCAGTTCTCCTTGCTGACGGTGAGCTGTATCTTTCAGAAAAGTCCACTCTCCTTTATTCTTAATATTGCCTTTCCTGTCTTTCCACTGAATTGGGAGATTCCATCTACAGTTAGCTGATGTTACCTGTGGGTTGGAAAACATTTTGGGATTTCATATCCCCTGGACTCTCACATGTATCCACTGTAGGCCCTGAAAAGACTCAACCATGAAATCTGCCACACACATTCCCATACAAAGCTTAAAGTGGGCCAAGAAGACATACATTAACCTCTCCTTGGAAAACTTAATCTGAAACTTTTTGATGAATAATTTACACAGCTCTGTTTCACTAAAATTTCTAAAATTTCATTCCAATAGGAATGAGTATGAATACAAAAAAAGAATTCACTTTCTTTTAGCATTTCTAGTAGCATTTCATAGAATACTAGTACTATTATTATTAATTAAAATATGGTGATGACAACCCTACCAATATAGTACGAGAGGGAAAGTAACAGTGACTGAGTCCAGAGACTCTGGAGCCAAGACTGTTTGGGCTCACATCTACCGCCTACTAGTTGTGTGACCTCAGTCAGCATCCGTTTGGTTTCGTCTTCTCTGGAATCGGTAAATAGTAAAACTCACCTCATTGTTGTTGGATCAACACGTGCACACGCACACGCACGTATACACACAGATGCAGGTCACTTACAACGGTGCCTGGTATGCCAGGACTCACTTAAACTCCGTCTCTCCCCCTACAACCTGATCCTCACACACAGCACTGTGACCTTCAAATCCGTATTTGCTCTTATTGCTCCCCTACTTAAAACTCTCCCTGGCTTCCACCGTCCCCAGGGCCAGCTACAAAACCCTTAAACACCATGTACAGGACCTTTCACAAGTGGATTCCCACCTAGCTCACCACTTGGGGGCTCCACCTGAAAAATACCTTGCAGGCCCAGACAACTTAGTTTTTCCAATGGGCCATCCTCTCAGCTTGGGGTCTTCATCCATTTTCTCTGTTCCCCTCTTGGTTCAAACCCTTCATGACTCATCACTTTCAGTGGAACAACCATAATCCTTAGATGGGCCATGGTCTGGAACCCACTAATTGAAACTTAGGGTCAATAACCCAGATCACCCCCAACTTAGATACGATACAGCCATTCATATGAGAAAGGATGCTCACTACCCACGTGTTCCACTGCCGAACTTTATGACACGTAAGGTGATGGCAGATGTTATGACGTCACTACTCCGGAGGAAGATCCCTGAATTCTGAGTCTTGAGTGAATGGCGTCCTCTCTGTATGCCTCTGTCTTCTGTTTGCTGTAGGTGCAATTTTTAAGTTATTTTCACGTTAAGGAGTTGTTTCTCTGTTCATGGAACTGCAAAGAGCAGAGCAAGGCATGCTTTTTAGAAAATACAAGTCTGGGTGATTTTAAGGACAGCGCTCATTTGATCTCATTATTCGGCCAGGTAATTGACAGGAAAGAATGTCCTAATTGCTCATTAACTCTGAAGATGTCCCCCTTGCACGGTGTCAAGGTCTAAGAGACACAGGGTACACAGCATCTGTACAAACAGCTGCTGCTTTGGGGGACAAAGCTTTAGTTTCATGCAGCTAAAAAAACAGCAGATGTTTTTGATTTGGGCTTTAAACAATCTTATCTATAATCGAGTAGAATTTGGTGGGGAGTTATTTTCTCCTCGGGCTAATAAGATGAACCACATTGCTGGTTAAATGCTATTTTTCCGGGGCCACATGGTTTTTCACAACCTTTGCTGATGGAAATCATTTTTGGTTCGATTGTAATCTGCCAAAATGTAATCTCCTCCGGAGAAAGGCTCTCCCGTGAAGCTCTTTCACATCCACCCACCCGTCCCTATATGCAGGGGACCATAATGAGTAAAATCAGAGCAGAAACACGCCATCAGCGTAGGCACACCTCAGGTCCCTTCCTCACAGCGTACAAAGAAATCCAGAATTCCACTGAACAGATGCCCACATACCAAGAAGAATGGTCTACATGTTTCTGTGATACGGAAAATATTAACATGATAATTAGCAAATCATCAGGGCTACCAAGGGCTAGGAAATGTTGTAACTTGACAACCGTCATCGTGTCAAAATTATGCTCAAAATGGGCCTTGCTGGCCTGAGTTATCTAAGTCAGGGGCTTAGTCCCCTCTGCACCCCCACTGTCTCACCAAAAAGCATCCTCTACACAACAGCAAATTACTGGGGGTTTAGAATTTATCTTTGTCACCACAGCGTGTGCCAAAAGAAGGGCCCTGCGAACCCCCAGAGACGCAGCTTATTTAAAGTTGTAATGAAGACAGCAGGTGTTCTATACAGATGTCACTTCTTCTAGAAGACACTTATTAAACACTTTATCTCCCTTAATGTCGAAGGACTAGCTGCATTTTGTTTTCTTTCAGCATCACTGTAGCCAAAAGCAAACTGTTTCTTTTTAGTCTCACTGAGCTGAAAATTAAAAACTACTGGGCTTTGGGTGGTTTAGGTTGATTTGTAAAGAATTCTAAATGCAGTGATTCAAGAGTCAGCCCATACTGTTTTCTGGTAACACAAAACTGTATTTTGCAATACAAAAATGCTCTTCCACAGAAAGCACGCCATACTTCTCCTCTCCCTGGTGACCCAAACCTCTGCGTTCCAACTACCACACAACCTTTCACTCAGATGAAGCAGAACAGATAGGAAAGGACCACTCTCCATAAAATGTACGAAGCTTTACATTTCACATACATACTGTCAGGTAAAATGGAACTGCCTGGTGCCATGGTTCCTAACCTGTGTGCCAAAGCAGCCACAAACTAGGAATCCAGTGTGTCCTGGGACCTTAAGAAGGAAATCACTACATAGGCAGGGGGAGCTAGCTACTGATGACAGGAGCAGTGGGCCTTCTTGTCTGCAGGGTATGGATAACTTTAGCTTGGAAGGTTCAGAACAGAGAGGAGAAGGGAAAGAGATAAGCAAAAAAGGAAAAGGGGAGACAGGATCTCACTGGGCTCTTCTCAGTCTCCCCCATCACTCTGACTGCTCATCAGGAGCCCGCAGAGGTTGGGAGCATGAATGCATGACATAGAGGTGTCTGAATTTCTCTGCAGCAACCTGATGCCTTCAACAGAATGGGGCCTGGAGAGAACATCAGAGAAGAGCATGGCTAATACTGAATATTTTTAGCAATGCACAGATTCATTTTAATAATATGTTTTTCCTTCTAAAGGTTCCACATGATTTTGCAGAAATTTTAGAAAATGGAGTTAAGCCAAAACAAGAAAATAAAAGTCACCATAATCTTATTCTTGAGAAATAAGGATAATTGGCATTTTGTTAAATATTATCCCAATCTTTTTTACAGCACATTTACTAGGTCTTCCAAAAATAAATGGGTTTTTACTAAGAATACTGCTTATATCCCTGCTTCTCATCTGATACACCGTGAACCTGCCTCTCTGTCTTTTTAATGGCTGAGTATTATTCTACATCATGATTTATTACTCTGTCCCTTATCGTGGCATGATTAGGCCATTTGCAATTTTTCCAAAGCAGATGATTTCAATGTAATTTTAATCGGCTTAATATTTATAGTAATCTTCATAACATTGCACAATTTCAGTCCTGTGTTATAACAAAAATAGATTTAAATAACACAGATGTGACACAGGAAGATTTCTGGTCCCTAATTGAGATTCATGAAGATATATAAATACATATTATGCATGATTCTCACATCTGGCTCTCCATAACTAAGTACAACAGAATTATAAATAGTTCTGGACCCTTGGAGAACCGCCATGTGATGAAACTAGACCACTGTGAAAGCTATTTGTGATTCTATAATAAATGGAAATCAACATATGACTCTTGATTTTTCTTACTAGCAACACAACACAACAAAATGGATAGAAGACTGCACGACTCTGAGCAAGAGGACTTTGAGAGGCAGAGCGGACAGCATTAGAAATTCTCTCGGGAATAATTCCCACTCACAAGGAGCGGGAGAAATGTGTAACAGCCTGATGTAGAATTCTGATGTCTTCAGCCACACTTAATGTGAGCACATATTCTTTTTTGTTCTGAATCATTTCTCTTCAAAAAGGAAAGCTACTGAACAAAAATAGAGCCCTATTTAAATGAACGATACAAATATCTTTAATTAAAATATCACTAATGTGTCTGTATTAAAAATATTTTCATGCTCATATGCTACAAATTTTTGTAGAAATGAATGACAGCCAAGCAGATGATTTATGATTGTGTACAGTAAGCTTTTTTTTTTTTTTTTTTTTGGTGTGTGTGTCCTATAAGGTACCTGAGATGCAGGTTTCTTGTGTAAAAACCAACCAAACAGAAGAACTTAGCCAACCATTTATGGACAGATGAGGACCACAGTAAGAGAAATGTCCTTGTTATTCTAGAAGTAATAGTCTTTCTAAATGTAGCCCAGACTGTTCCTGAGCAGCCACACCCATCTCAGTTCTCAGAATTCTGAATTCGGGAAGATCACAACAGCCAATCCACCTCCCAGAGCACAAACAAAACTCCAGCTCAATACCGTCCTGACTATATGGAGAGCAGTCTCTACTGTAACTGACAATTCGGCGGCAGCCTAGAAAAGCTTCTTCTAAAAAGGGTCTGTTGTATGATACAAAAGTGTCCCAACTAGGAACAGAGAAGTCTGGCCTCCTTGTCTGTTGTTTACAACTTAGAATGTGACCCTGGGCAAATCATTTAACTTCTCTGTGCCACCTCTTCACAATCTGAAAAACGAAGCTAACTACAAATGCTTATTTTGTAGCGCAGTGTGGGTATGTGAACCTTCCCAGCACCATGGACAGGCACTTAATTCTTGTTGACTTGGAAATAATTTCACCAAAGCATTTGCGGTGCTTTCTTTTGGGCGCCCATATTATGGATAGCTGCAAGGATACACCTCAAATGTTATGTGGTTTTTCTCTGGGTGGTGGGGTTATGGATTATTTTTTTGTCTTCTTTTCTTATTTGTATTTTCCACAGTGAATATATATTGCTTTTTATAACTAGAATGACAAATGCTGCCCAAATCATAAAAGACCGTGATAGATGAGCTCAGGTACCCGTCATCACCTGTCTCAGGTCCTCAGCACCATCTACCTTAGGACATCTGGAATTCAGGTAGAACTTCCAGAAAAGGAGTTGAGTGCTGCCCACTCCCATGGCAAAACAAAAGCAGACCCACACAGCAATGACGGCGCACATCTTAACCGGTGTTAGCACACATACATGAGAGCCACCTGTCACACTTCCTCACCCATCTCCCCCTTCCCTGGAAGGCCAGGTGGACTCTGCCCCTGGTGACAGGGGAAAGCTGAAAGTCTGTCTGGGGTCAAGAACAGAAGGCTCACGCAGGGGTTCAGCTCTAGGGTAGCCTCATAGGAGCCCTAGAAATGTGGGTTCAATCTCGCACCTTCTAGGGAGGCCCTGACTTCCAAGCTCCTCACACCTGCCTACTTTACACCTGCGTCCCCAGGGCAGGACACTGTCAACAGTAACTGAGGCCAAGCTCACAGACATGTATATAGATGGTGAAGGGCTTCTCTGAGTCTGTTTCCTCATTGGGTGAAAGCAGGTGTCAGATATGATGACCTCTAAGGTCATGCTCACTGCCAGCATATCACAGTTACATTTGAAAATGCTGCTGCTTTGTCTCATTCTTCGTCACTGACTTTAAAAATAATTTAAATAAATTAAGCAAAGGATCACAACAACACATCCTCCCCAAGATTTAAACTGAAGTCATGTGCTTAATATGCTCAACGATGTGGCTCTTTACAGACCCCAAACTCATGACTGGTGTTGTAGTTCAACTCACAGATGAAGATGGAATATTAAGGCACAATCATGCAAAATATTATATATACTTTTGATGTGTAATTATAATGCTGAAAGAGGAATTATAAAGGCTCAAATAAAAAGAAAATAAAATCCGATTCACTGAAAATATCAACTACTGAGTCTATGTAACAAAGTCTGAGCCTTCAGCTCAAAAAAAAACAACTGTTTTGTTTTATATTTTAGTATAAATACGCAGGATTAGAAACTTCCTCATACCCTTAATTGTTTGATTAATAAGAATGTAAGATCCACTGTAATTTTAAAGCACTCTATGATATCTCTTTTCCAAATTAATACACTTCTGTAGAAACAACAAGAGTTTCTTAGGCCTAAATTGTTTTCTGCAATTATTTGATTTTATGAAAGACTGAATATACACGTCAATTACTTCTGAGATTAAAAACTGTATAGAGAGCTTGAGTATACAAATCATTGTATTAGTAAACTTGATAGTCTATAAAATTCTTATATAACTTAGGGAATCATGGTTGCTGAAATATTTCACAGATGGGTTAAGTAAAGTGATCAACTCATTTTGAAAGTTACTAGGGGCACCTGGGTGACTCAGTTGGTTAAGTGTCCGACTCTTGATTTTGGCTCAGGCATGATCTCAAGGTCCTGAGATTGAGCCCTGGGCAGGCCCAGTGGGAGCCTGCCTAAGATTCTCTCTCTGCCCCTCCCCTGCCCCTCTCCCCACTGGTGCTCTCTTTCTCTG
The DNA here is from genome assembly GCF_002201575.2 of Neomonachus schauinslandi. Lineage (NCBI taxonomy): Eukaryota > Metazoa > Chordata > Mammalia > Carnivora > Phocidae > Neomonachus > Neomonachus schauinslandi. The sequence goes on along the minus strand of NC_058405.1, from coordinate 181,342,390 downwards.
TCGCTCTCTCTTAAAAATATTTCAAGAGTTACTATATCTCTTTCGTGAATCTAATATATTGGTTCGCTGAAGTGAAGTAAGTCACTTAAATCTCCTATTGTTCAGCAAAAAGAATAATATTTTTGGTCTGATAGTAAAGAACAGGATTTATTCCTTTCTGTAGCCTACAATGCTTAACAGTATCTGACACAAGAGGCTCAAATGCAGATTTGCTGAGTAACAGAATGAATGATGATCTGAGCAACATGAGTGTGCAAGGTAATATTTCTGAAACCGTTAAGATTTGGTAGCCCAAAAGCAGTCTCCAAGTGTGGGGAGGATGGCGGGGACATGGGTGGGTGGAATTTTATTTCATTAGCGTTGTGTTTAAGCTTTTATTGTTAAATCTACTCATTAGCATCTGAATAATGCTTTCAATAAATGGTGATCGTGGGGGGGTGGCAGAGGAAAAATTATAAATATACACATAACCATTACTGTCAAGTTCCCAAATATGTTTAAATTTCATGTATCTTTATTTCTATTTTGTTATTCCAGTAACAGCAGGCTATGGTTAATATTTTAAAATTTGGGATCTCAAGAGAAGCGGGCTCCTTTACAATAGGGACCTACACAGAACTCTGTCCCACTCATTTTATTATTTTTCTCCCTGGCTGGGATATTCACATGTTGTTTCACAGATTTTAAAACTCATATACTTATGTTTCTTTATGTGTACAATTTGACATCTAGACACAGTCTCGAATATGAAACTTCACTCACTGAAGTGAGTATCTCCAACACAGAGTAGCAAGTGAGAATCATAATCCAAAGGAAGTGTTCTGCAATGAAACTGCTTTTAGACAATCTGGCAGATGGTACTTTTTCATTACATAGAAACTTTTCCTAGGGGAAAACACAGCAATTTACTTTAAAAAAAAAAAAAAAAAGTGAAGCGGTCACACAGAATTAGCTGCACATCTCTGTCCTGGCCTCCAGTGCCTCTCCGAAGCCAAGCAGGCCAGCCACGAACATTTGCTTATGTTAAAAAACGGCCCAACTGCATTATGCCTGCACTGGGCCAAGGAAGGACCATATAATTGTGCAACCGAATAAGATACCACCTCGTAATCTACGTATGGATCGGTTGAGAGCTGCTGTCAATAGCTGTGTCAATTTATATTCCTGAAACGGTCTTCCATCCGTGAGCCCTGAGATCTACGTGCCACACGCCAATATTCCTGACGGTTCCCAGTGCCTCCACCTCTTTCTTGCTACACCCCTCCTTCTCAGTCCATTACCACAGAATAGTGGAAAAAAAGAGAGTACCCAATTCAACTCTTTACTATAAAAAAATGATAATAAAACAAAGGTCTGATTAGACTCAGTCATTCACACCTCAAGTAAAGCTAAGTTCATTAATAAGCCAGGACTGAATGCAGGCCACTGACATTCCCATCATTTTCCCTTTGTACCACACCGGGAAAGATAAAAAGAACGAACATAATGCATTTCATTTTTCTCAAAAATGTCCACACAATAAAGAAACAAGACAAATGCTGCTCTTATATACGTTGGTGTAGCTTCAGTAAAAGGAAGAATGTACAGTAGTTCTCTTTCTTTACCTAAAATGTGTCTCAGTTGGTCCCTACAAACACATGATGCTTATAAACAAGATTCAAAGATACTGTCAAATCATCTGTTAACAACAAAAGCACGATATTAATTTGGAACCTAAATATTTCTTTTTCCCCAAAATGGCTTCCCTGGTACTTTCACATCCAAAGACCGAGAGACAAAGCAGCAACTAGTTTCATTCTGGAGCCAAGACCTCTGTAGTCCATTCCACCATAGTTTCACATATGGCTAACCAGCAACCCCAACTGTACAGTGTGGGGAGGGGGTGCGGGGCGACAGAGCTGCTTGATTTTCACGAGAGAGCCAAAGTGTGACTGTGGCCATTTGCCTTGCAGAGGAGTCTAAGAAAATCAGCACAAGTTATGCCACTTGCCAATAAGGATTTCCAGCTTTAACCAATACACATGCTCCAGGCTGGCAGATAGGAGCTGAGAAGGACACAGCTTTGTACCCAGCCACTGGCTGAACTTGGTGGCAGGCTATTTAAAAAAAAAAAAAAAGGCACAAATTATACATGGAAGGATGTGGGGGAGTGGGGAGAGGAAAATGCAATGAGCTAATGTTCCTACTTGGCATCTGCCTTTTGACTCAAAGAAAGGGATGGCTCTTTTCCAGAATTTTTCTATTATTGTGGTATCAGCTGCCTCTTGGACTTGCTTATAAAAGCAGAGACTGCCAACAGAACAAGACAAGATTTCTGATGATAATAGTAAACATGCATGTTCCTTGAAATAATAGGGATTTCGAGATTTCTCCTACAAAGGCTACTTTGGTATTACTATTTCCGGCATGAGCTTCTGGACCTGTACGGCCAGGTACTGGTGGGGACCATGAAAACAGCAAATTCTGAACTTAAAAAGGTGCTACCTTGATTCTTTAATTTACTCCTCCAATATATTTAACTAAAGAACAGTTTGAAACTAATTGGCTCTGGATGTTTCTTGCTGGACTGGCATTCTACCAAATGAATTTCTATTAGTTGGCCCTCGCAAGTCTCAGTGTTACTCTACTACACTAACTTCTTACTCTGAAAACTAGAAATCAAAGAGAAAGAATTAAGCATTTATCCAGGCGTTTAAAAAAGGACTATAGATTCTACCTACTTCATAAGGGAAAGATCTTCTTTACTTAAAACAAAAAAAAAGGTAGTAAATAAATGTACTAAGAATGGCAGATTCAAACCCCAATGAAGAATAAGGAATGTTTCCAGCTTCCCTTTGGGGTGTAGAAAGCTAGGAAGAGCATCACTCCTATTTTATAATAAACATAAATGTGAGACAATCTGCAAATTAGTGACTTTTTCTCAACCCATCACGAGTTGAAGCAGTCAGACAACTAACTAAACAGAGGTCTAAAGAGGTATGGGAGCACTTGCTCACCTAGGTTACACTCCACTGAACACTAATAAAAAGAAGAAAAAATATGTAATAATCTCAACATATAGAATTTTTAAAAAAAACTACTATTTACAATAGCACACCTCCCCCTCCAAAAAACATACTTAGGTATAAATCTAAGATAATACACGGAGGACCTGTACGTTCAAAACATTTAGTGGTATGAAAATCTGATTACAAAATAACACTGAATGAAAGCAAGTAAGGTACAGAATAGTATGTATATAGGGTCAGAATTTTATAAAATAAAACTCAAACCAAGTATTTTTTCCATAGGTTAAAAAAGGCTAAAAAATATTAAGGTCTTTAAAACAATGTCTCTTTGGTTTCTTGTTCTTAATAAGGCAATCACAAAGTGTTTTAAAGAAAATAAAACTGAAATTAATATAAACAATTTGTAAAGCTAATTTCTTTGCTGCCACCTGTTACTATATAATACACTTCACGACGTCTCCTTAGGTCAGTTTTCTTGGAACTAGTTCCATATGCTCTTAGAAAACATTAATTTAATAAATTGGTTTCCTAATTGCAGAACTAATTAGAATCGTTAGTATACCAGTGATATTCTGGATCTTTAACGGGGTATAGTTTGCTATACGTTCACAGTTTTGCGGTGTTTTCCATATTTATTTGAATACAGTACTTGTGCATAGGCTGGTGAGAGAGACAGGACAGGGTTGCCCTGGCTGACCTTCCAAAGTAGGTTGCAGACATCACATTATTTTGCTTCTAAATACTTCAGTGTGTATCTCCCAAGAATAAGGGACATTCCGCTACTTATCCGCAACACCATTATCACATCCAAGAAAGTCCGATTACTTCCCTAAAAACTTCTAATATCTACCCAAATACAAAATTCCCGTTTTATAAAAAAATGTTTTTATAGTCAGTTTTTCAAGGTTTTCATGTTATGTTTGGTTGTTATGTCCTTTTAATAAAAACCACACCCTGTTTTTTTCTTTTTGACATGGATTTTTTTTTCCCCTCCAGGAGACCAGTCTCACTGAATTGCAGAAATCCCATGTTTTGTCTGATTATTTCTCCATGGTGTTACTCAGCTTGTTCCTCTATCCCATGTGTTTCCAGTATGTTGACGCTTACACTGGAAGACTCAGAGTCAGGTTAAACACTTATAGCAAGAACCTGAAGCTATGTTCCTCAGACTGCATCGTATCAGGAGACACGCAACAGGCCAGCTCACTGATAATACCGCTGAGCTTGATCACGGCATTTAGGTGGTGACCTGCCAAATCTCTCCCTTGCAAAGGGACATCTTTCCCTTTGTTATTAGCACTTCCACCATGAGGTGATACATTATCACTGTCCTGTCTCTCAATAACCTTCTAAGTGATGGTTTTTGTAGTCCTTGATGGTCTTTGCAGGACTACCAGTTATTTCATTGGGTTCCTTATTAATTCTTATTTACCTCTTTAAAATTTCTTGATAGGAAAATTCGGGTCTTTGTGATATACAGGTAGGTGAGTTCTGACAAACACAGAGTTTCGTATCCACCACAATAATCAAGATACAGAATAGTTACATCACCTCAAAAAATTCCCTCCCACTGTCCCTTTGGGATCCTAAATGAAGCTTGGTACAAAGTCCATGCTCAGTAGATTTTCTCCAACCTTACTTGTCCCATAATATTCCCTGTCTCACCTAGTAGTGATTAAACTGCTGTGTGCATAGGAATAAAACCACGAAAATTTATTTTAGTACAGGCTCTGGGGCCCTACCCCCAAATTTAGGAAGGCTAAGGCAGGCTGCTTGCGATCGTGATACTATTAAACCACTGAGTATATGTGATACAATGACTACGAGCATGGCCCTAATTCTCTACTTTTCTTTCTATCCATACTCTTTGCAGCTCCTGCCATGAGGAGGCGGAGTGTGTTTCTGAATCCCATGGGTCTGGGCGGTCACTTGTTTCAGCAACAAAATCCAGTGGCATTGGCGTGGCAGCAGCACAAGGCTTGCTTGTTTCTACTCTCCTGGAACCCTTGGCCTGAGGCCTGGCAGATGAGCCTGGGCCAGCCTGCTGGACGAGGTGGGGTGTGCGGCCTCACCTCCACCATCACCTCCAATGACAGTCAGTGAGGCAAGTCAATGGGGTCATCCCAGAGCAGCCAGCTCCACGCGACCCCCTGCAGACCCCTTAGCACACGGGCCAGGCCAAGATCCTGTAAGCTTGGCCAGCGGACCCATATGCTCAAGAGCAAGAAGAAATGTTTATTGGTTTCAGCCATGTCAGGGTGATTCGTTACGTAGTAATAGATGACTTATACACAACAATTCTGATACTCTTTACCCAAGGAATACTGACTTATCTCTTCCTCTCCATTCCCCACCACGCCCCTGCCCCCTTCCTCATTTGGGCTTTTATTCCTTGTTCAGACTGCTGTTGTCATTCTACCTCCAGGACGCTGCTGCTCTGGACTGTGTTCTCTAAAGTCAGAGGCCAGGTTGCCATAATGTATGCATTCCTACCATCTAGCATAATGCCCGGTGCCCCCCACAGGTGCTCAGTCCTTGTCTGTGGAATCACTGTTGCCAGATTCATAAAGCACAGCTCTGGTCACATCACTCCCGATGCAGGACCCTACCAGCACTTACAGGACATACCAGGTCCGTTTTCCACCTGGCTTACTTGATTCTAGGACCTCTGTGATCAGGCCGAAGCCTCGCTCCCCACTCTTCTTCCCCTTCTTCTCTTAAGGCTCCATTCCAAAGTGAGGGCTGGCTGACCACATCCTTACTTCCTGTCTGTGTGATACTGACTCTCCCCACATCTCTGTAAATGTGACACATTCTTGAAGGTCCGAGTCTTCTGTGAGAGTCTGGTAGGTCTAGTGAAGGAAGAGCTCACCCCTTCTCCCTGGATCTAGCAATTAGCCTGGGCCTCCCGTAGCTGAGCGCTCTCACCTGAGCACCTGATACTATGCTTACCTGTCCATTGTCCATGCATCTAGATGTCCATGCATCTAGCAGACAACTCCTCTACCTGAGATTGTGAACTTTTTGAGGGAGAGTATATCTTTTACCTGTCTGTATTCCCTATGGTACCTAATGCAGACCGCAAAACATAGTAAGACCTTCATAAATGCTTACCGAATGAATGGATGGTTTTTTTGTCACTACTAAAACAAGAATAACAGTAGTTAAGTCAACCCCACGCCAAAGATGGCACGATAAATACAGTGGTTTTCATATATCAGTCTATAAAAGAATCTTCTGGAAGGCCTGTTGAAGATACAAATTCCTAGGCTCTGCCCCCAAAGAGATCGGTTCAGTAGGTCTGGAGTAGAACCCTAAGTTTGAATTCCTACCAAGCTGTCCATGTGACTTTGGGGAAGGTTTGCGGGCAACACTTTGATATACACAGTGACATACAGCCTGCTTTGTAGATACAAAGTCCAAAGTAAACTCCTTTTTTCACACACCTAAGGTTTTTTTTTTTTTTTTTTAAAGTTTCTTAACTTTAATGCCAAGGCACTGAGGAGCGCAGCAGGCCTAAAAAAGAACAACTTTAACAATACATACATAGTCTGGCACCTTATTAGCTTAGGTTGCTGGGAATATGGCATCACACCCCATTCTTGGTAATCACAATCTGCACACATTTTTTTTCATCTACATATCCTTTTTATAAACTATTTAAAGTTTAATTTGCTACAAATAGTCCTTCTTCAGACCATCTCACCATGTGAGGTATGCTTTAAAATAAGTGAAGGGCGCAAAATTCCTACCTCGGTCCCAGAGGCTGGCTCTTAATGCTCTCTCTAGCTGTTCCTCCTCACTCAGTCCTGCTGTGTATGCATCATAGTTCCTGGGTATGTCTTCAGAGTAACCTGGCTGGCCATATGGGTAATAATCCTGATACCTGGAGTAGCCTACAGGCATAAGGGAAAGGTTATAGAGCACGGCTGTGTACTGTTCTTGCCATTCTTCCCATTTGTAAGCAAACACAATAAAATAATCTGTCATCATTCTGAGTATAGTAATAATCAAAATAAGAAAAGATGACAAATGGAGAATTCCTCCATGACCGTGGGCAATGACAGTCTTATCACTGTTGCACCAATAGTGCCCAGCGTGGGACTGGACATGTGTGAGTCCTTATGAGCTGAAGAGGAAGAAGATACTAATTTAGAAGGTCTGAGGGGTACTGGAGAGGGGCTGGTATGAGCTATTTTCATCTGGAGTGGATTCTTGCAGTTTAGAGCTATACACTACTTGGAGTATTTTCTGTAAAGTCCTGACTAGGGTCAAGGGAATGGTTGAAATAATAGTTGATCAAGCATTTCTGTCTGGTGGCTCCATACAATGAGAGGCAGACTAACATTTAATGCAGATACTGCAGGATTCCTGTGCTGGGTGTGATACTTTGGACAGTAATAACTACATTGAGATATACAAGGCGATGTCTCTATAATTATAATTTTATGTCAAAGAACATAGTTTCTATTAATAGCACTTTCAAGAAATTGGTTGCTAGATAAAATGAGAGAAGAAACAACCTGCTCACTAAATAATGTTTTAAGTATCAGACTTACATATCCCATTAATGAAGGTCAATTACAGAGCAGAGTTCACTTTTGCAAGGTGTTTCCATCAATCTTTTCAAGTTGGTTTGAGTTTACTCCTTACATCTTCTTTAACTGCCCACTTTTATGTAGTTTGTTTGGAAGAGAATCTTTTCCCCCAAAAGATTACCAGTCTAATTCTGGTGTAATGAGAGAGAAGAGTCTTTAGCTTTATTCCTTCTTTTCTTCCATTATCATACCCTTTGGGGATGAGTTTTCAAATAGTTAATTAATGTGCTTTTTGTTGTTGATGAACATTCCTACCCTTTGAGTCATGTGTCATAGGTCTCCATATCATCAACAGAGTACACACCTGAGTCTAAATTTCTTATTGCTTTAAGACTAAAGGAAAAACACACACACACACACACACACACACATAACAAGACCAAAAAGAGGAACAGTATCCGGCAGAATCTGGTTAATTAAGATTTAATATTCAGAATATTTGATAATTAGTCCTGAGGCTATTTTATTTTTTTTAAGATTATTTATTTATTTATTTATTTATTTGACAGAGAGATAGAGAGCACAAGTAGGCAGAGTGGCAGGCAGAGGGAAAGGGAGAAGCAGGCTCTCCGCTGAGCAGGGAGCTGGACGTGGAGCTCGATCCCAGGACCCTGGGATCATGACCTGAGCTGAAGGCAGCTGCTTAACCAACTGAGCCACCCAGGCGCCCCTGTCCTAAGGCTATTTTAAAGTTTACTTTTGTGCTGGTTATAAATAAAATGCAAGATTAAAAAGGAAACAGTTTAACTCCTTCCCATAAGAATTTTCAGGTACTCCAAAAGTATTTTCATATAAACAATGAAATGATAATAAAACACACTGATCTAGTTTCAGCTGATAATCTAATGTAACTAATGTAACTAACTAATGTAACTAACTAATGTAACACATTTACAATAAATATCTGTTATGTTATATGTGTCTATTGGTTATGTTTTTAGAGCAGCCTTAATGAGACATAATTGACATACTATATAATCCATCAATTTAAAGTGTACAGTTCAATGGCTTTTAGTATGTATTCATAGAGTTCTGCCCTCACCACAATCAATGTTAGAACATTTTCATCACCCCCCAAAAGAAAACTGTACCCTTTAGCTATCATCCCCCATCCCTCCCAGCCCTAAGTAACCACTAATCTATCTTCTGTCTCTATAGCTATCTATGCCTATTCTGGACAATTATATAAATGGGATCATAGAACATGTGGTGTTTTGTGTCTGGCTTATTTCATTTTACATAACATTTTCAAGGTTCGTCCATGTTGTAGCATGATTCAGTACTTCACTCCTTTTTGTGGCCAAATAATATTCCATTGCATGATTATATAGCATCCATCAATTGATAGACATTTGGGTTATTTCCACCTTTGGACTCTTGTGAATAATGCTGCTATAAACCTTCATGGACAAGTTTTTGTATGGACATATGTTTTCATTTCTCTTGGGTCCATAACCAAGAGTGGGATTCCTGGGTCATATGGAACTTCTATGTTTAACCATTTGGAACTGCCAGAATGTTTTCCAAAGCTGTACCATTTTACATTTCCACAAAGCTATGTTAATGGGTTCAGATTTCTCCATTTACTATCTATCTTTGTAATTATAGCCATCCTAGTAGGTGTAAGTGGTACCTCATTATGGTTTGGATGACTAATGAGATTGAGCATCTTTTCACAGGTTTATTGGTCATTTGTACATCTTTCTTTGGACAGCAGTCTATTTAGAGCCCTTGCCCATTCTTACTGATTATTACAACACTCTTCTTTTTTGGTAATATTTTACAATGTCCTTGAAAGTCACAAAGTGAGTGATTTAAATAAACATTAAATTAAATCGTTCAGGATTTGGGGGACTGATTCTGACAAGGCTTGCTCCTGAAGTAGTAAAAATTAGTGGGAATTTACTAAATACCTCCAATAACCCAACTTCCACATTCTCTCTCCTGTTTCCCATGTCAGAATATTAACATCATGATATTTGTAACAGGGGAAGGATATAAGTAAATTTCCCAAATCCTCACACTAGTGTAGGACTGAAGTTGGATCTGGATTCCAATTTAAAAATCAACAACCTTCCTCAAATTGGTCTCTACTCAACAGACCCATGAAAAAAAAGTTAGCTTCCACTGCTATGTTGGGGAACACCCACCAGCAAGTTTCGTATCCTGAGAGTAAAGAAGATTATGGCACTGTTACAAATACTGCTTTCTAGATTTCCCACCAAAACAACAACAACGAAAAACCTTTATTATAAGGGCAAATGGTTAAAATACAATCAATATGTCTACTTCACAAAGAACAAAAGAAAGGGGCAACCATTCCAAAACATAATAGAATACTTATGGAAAAGTCGCTGAACACCATGGTATGCTTCAGCAATCCCTGAACAGAGAGACTACCTAATTCCCTAAGAGTGCCAATTACCACTTTCAAACCCCTGTGGAAAGTCATTCTATTACAGAAGGGTCTAAGCAGGACTTCTACCTATCTACCCTCGAAAATGTTCAGCTCACTCAGAACCCAAAATAACCCCAAAGCTCTGAATACCCATCTATACAGATATCAGAAATACTGCATACATCTATAGAGTTTCAACTGCCAGGTAAATTCGCTATAATTTGAGGCAATATTTTCTTGACACAGAAAAACTTTTCTTCATGTTATTTCTTATTTAAAAAACAACACAGCATGACCTTAATGAAATAAGGTCTACAACTCTAAACATCTGAATATTATAAAATCTAATTTGGTACTTGTCAGACAAAACATGGGGGAAAAAAGGGAAAGCTTCACCGTGTTAAGTCAAAAAGACTAGTGTGGTTAAAAGTTCTGTATCATCAGTCATAAATCATCAAGAAGATCAAAACTCCTATCAATATCTATTATAATGAGAGAAGGTTTCCTAGGACAAAAAATTTTCTTCAGCTGTTCCTCTGGCCCAATCAGATATTTTTAAATCTTCATAATAAACACGGCTGGAAAAACCCAACAATCAAACACTTAGGATAAGTAAGTTTAAATTATATCCTGCAATGAACAGCAGTTTAATATTCTTTTGTAGCTATATACTTTGGCTCTGTAGTAAAAGAAATTCTGGTTATCATTATTCTATTAACTACTCCATCTGTTCCTTATACACATACCAGGATTTCATGGCAAAAGAGATCAAGAAACACCACCAAGATTAGAAAAATTGGTAACAGCTTTTTAAACATTCATGAGGTTCTTTGACCTATAAAGACTCTTCCAGCTAAGGACGGCCATATTAAGAATAAATCATTACTTGTAAGAGATACATATGCTCTCATACAAGTTCCCTAGATGAACATTAGCATGGCCACCTGTCCTTATGTAGCTCTGCTTTTGAAGAAATCCAGTCACTTCAGAGGAAGGGATATAAATATGGTAATCTTACAGGGGATAAGAGAGAAAGGTAAAAGGGGCTTTTATTTTTGCCTTTAATTCTATGGTCTGTGTCTGCTAGGCTTATGCCTCTTCTACACGGAGGAGGAAAAGATGTTTCCCTTTTTCCTTTTTTAAAAAATAAATGCAAAAAAAAAAAAAAGAAAAGGAAAGTCTAAAAGACAGTAAGGGGAACTGTCCTATTTCGTAAGGATAAATCAGGAGAATGGCCATCTCCTATCCCTGTAATATATAAAAAGCAGAGGCTAGGAATCAGTGAGTTGCATTTTTGGTCCCTGTTTTATCACTATTTGTATGATGTTAGCCAAATGACTTAACATTTCCCAACTTCAGTTTCCTTGTTGTCACATAAGATGTGAGGACTAGGGAATCTACAACAGTTTAAGGCATGTCTGTGCACAGTTATGTTCTTTTTCTCTTTGTCCAGAGGAACATTTCTGTTACTTTCGGGGATTTAATAAATCAACCAGGCAAAAAGCCCTTTATCCTCTACCAACTTCCAGGTGTTAGGGGCCATGTTCCCTGTGAAGTGGAGAAAATCAAGTCAATAAGAAGTGAGAAATCACAATGGGAGAGAGAACCAATATGGTCTTCCTGTCCAACTCACCTCTTCCTAGTCACGTAGGCCAATAAAGCTCTTATACTTAAGTCCGTGTAAGCTTGGTGTCCAGGACCAACAACAAAAAGGAATGGACATTCTTCCAAATGAGTGTATTTATCAGCTTAGTCAATAACTAATCATCACCCTTCTCTTTAGGTGAGCTGGCACTGTCCAACAACCATTCCTCTCCTGCACCAAGACCACATTTCTAGTGTTTTAATCATTCAGATTGGCAGAGGCAAAAGCCTCAGAAGTGAGGCTTTTCTTGGGCATCAACAGTATTCACTTCTGTGGCCCCCAGGTCTAGGTAAACCCCGTCATCTAGGCCTCTGTTCTTGATCTCATTAAAATCACCTGGGAAGCTTTGGGGAAAAAAAAGTCCAAGTTCCTGTCTCTACCCTCATTCTAATTTAATTGGTTTGGGATGAATTCAAGGCATGGATATATTAAAGAAAAAAAAAATCCTCAGGAGATTCATATATATAGCCAGGATTGATAATCATGATCCAAGCCTTCTAACTACATAAAAAACAGAGCTTGACTGTAACTCCAATAGCATTACTCCACTGATTAAGTCCTTCAGTAGCACTCCAGCACATTCTGGATAGTCTCAGACAGGCCCTTTAATAAGAGCCCGAAAAGCCCTTTCTTCCCCATTGCTTTCCTTAACTTCTACTTACTCATCCAAGACCCTGCCCTCCACTTCCTCTGAATAACCTGCACTAACCTGCCCTACTCCTCCCTCTCAGGCTGAACGCTGCTAATACTGCAGAACCAGACTTCTACCTCTGCCAGAAGGAGTAACTGGGACTGAACTAGCCCTTCCACCATAATCAGCTAGAAAACTGGAGAACATATATGAAACAAACGTTTTCAGACATCGTCTAACAGGCAATACAAGATTTTGAACGTTGAGGGAAAGGAAAAGGAGCCTGGAGGTACTTTCTAGACTGTGGTATAGGGACAGGGGACACAGCAGATGCAACAGACTCCTAGAGCAGAGCTGAAATTTGCAGGGCAGAGAATAGCAAAGGAGAAAACTTAAGTGTACAGAAAGACCTTCAGAAATCTGCAGGGGTTGCCTGGAGATGTTGCTGAATTATTAAGCCACACATGTGTGAGTGAAATGCCACAGGACCGGACAAAGAATGACAAAGAGCTATGAGCTGAACAATTCTAGGAGCTTGGATGGGGCTGGGAGACCTTCGCTTTTCAACCAACCAGAACAGAGAGCCCATTTAGGAGAGATCCCAGAAAAGTGATACCTCAATAGCAGCACAGAATTAACCCTAGAATAAAAGTTACTTTAGACCCACCTTAAAGGACTTAAAAATAAGCGCTAGAGGGATCAAACGGTCCTCCAATGGAATGACTATAAAAGACACCCAGACTTCCATAGCCTACGGCTTCTCTAACTCCTGTCTGCTGGAACTGGCCCTGGGAACCGGAGGGCAGCCTCCCCAGCATGGAATGTAAGGGCCTTCGTCTAAAACAGGGCAGATGCTTGAACAGGAAGTCCCTTCTACATATTTGCAAAGACATCTAGAAAAAATATATTCTCTTCTTTAAGTCACATGGCATCAACTCTTAGAGGAATGCCTATCTTAGCCTCGGAGGTTAGGCGTGATTCTTCCTGAATGTGTAGGTGGGGTGGAATGTGGAGAATCGTAGATCAGAAACTGACTTCTAACACTCAGCAGGCAGTCTGGACTTGCAGACTGAGCATCAAGGGACCCAGGTCTAGTCTGAATCTTACCATGGTTGAGAGACCTCAGACCAATCATATAATACCTTCAGGCGAGAGTGACCTCCTTCCCTGGCCTTCTCTACCAGTTCACCCAAATATCTCCCTGGGGTCTGGCTCCATCTAGCTTCCAGGCATGGTAGTGGCATGAGTATGTAAGTGCAGACGACTCCACAGCAGCCAAGCTGGTATTACCCTTCACAGCTCGATGGCGGCAAACACCAGGAGTTTTGAAGATAGAATGCATTAAATCAAATAAGTGCTTACCTGAACTATTAAAGTGGTCCTGATGTCCGTAATAATGCATATTGGAGGAAAAAATGCCTAAATGAAGGAAACAGACATTTTAATTGTAGCCCTAAGGACTCCCCCACCCCAGCTTTATTGAGGTCTGACTGACAAATAAAAAACCGCATGTATTCAGGTTGTGTAACATGAATCCTTAAAAAGTGTATCTCATGATGATGTGATATACACACACATATGAAATGATTACAACAATCAAGTTAATACCCTATTACCTTACATAGTTACCATATTGTGCGTGTGTAAACATAAGATCTACTCTCAGTAAATTTCAAGTATGCAAGACCATATTATTAACTGTAGTCACTATACTGTACATTAGACCCCCATAATTTATTCATCTTATAACTAGAAATGTGTACCCTTTGACCAACATCTCCCCATTTCTCCCATGTCCCCGGCCCCTGGAAACCACTGTTGTACCCTCTGATTCTAGAGCTCACCTTTTTTAGATTCCACATATAAGTGCGATCATTTAGTATTTGTCTTTCTCTGACTTATTTCACTTAGCATGATGTCTTCTGGGTTCATCCATTTTGTCACAAACGATAGGATTTCTTTCATTTTTATAGCTGAGTAAGTCCATCATACACACACACACACACACACACACACACACACACACGCTCCACATCTTCTTTATCCATTTATCTGATGGACATTCACCCTCTCTTGGCTATTCTGAATAATGCTGTAATGAACCTGGGAGTGCAAATCTCTCTTTGAGACACTGATATCACTTCCCTTTGAATATATACTCAGAAGTAGGACTGCTATACCATAAGGTAGTTCTAAGTCTTTGAGGAACCTCCATACTGTGTCCCACAATGGCTGTGCCAATTTACATTCTCACCAACAGTACACAAGGGTTTCCTTTTCTCCAAATCCTCACCCATGCTTATTTCCTGTCTTTCTGATAGCAGCCCTCCTAACACTTCCCTACTTCAATCTGTATTACAAAGCCATAGTAATCAAAACAGTATGGTCCTGGCATAAGAAGAGACACATCAACCAATGGAACAAAACAGCCATAAGTAACTGATAATCCTTCCAACAGTTAGGAGGTTCTTTATAACAAAGCCAAGTCATTTCAAATGATTTCTAAACAACTGTTAAAATAAACTCCCTTTTGTTTGGGGCTAGCCCTATAGGGAACAGAATGTGGGGAACCTTGAGACTCTTCAATTCTTTCTGCAGTTCCTGAGAGGTTTCTGTTGACCTAAGAGGGTCTTTGCCTTCCGAGGTACTGAGCTTGGGCTTTGAGGCCCCATCCCAGTAGAGACACTCTGGCTATCCAGAGGACTTGCCCCCAACAAGACTGTTAGAGGAGCCATGGTTCTTACTCTTCTTCCTCTGTCCCTAGAAGGGCAGTACGACCGACCGTCAATTCAGCTCTGCTGAAGGGACAGACAGTGGGTGCAAGAGGCACACCCTCAGCGTAATGCTGCTTTTCTCCAGGAGCTATCAGACAACAGCTTCATACACTTGGCTCTTTTCCACAGGCTTCCTGTGTCACCTCAATTCTCAGGTCACTCTAGAACTTTCTCAGGCTTCCCCGGAAAAGAAAAAAAAAAAAAAGGCAGAGAGATTTCAGGCTATTTGTAAATAGCACTGAGTGTTTGTTTCGACTTTTCATGTCCAATTTTCTATTGGATTACTTTGAAAAGGACACGATGTAAAAAGTAAGTCTCCATAGAAGGTAGGCAAGGTTTTAAGAAGGAAAGCTAAGAGTGTAAATGGTATAATTGTGGGGGAAATCCTCTTTAAAATCAAAATACTCCCCTAAATTCCATAAAATGTCTGCAGAAGGCTTTACAAACCACTTCAACTTCAGACACACATAGAAAATGAAAGAAAACATTAAACTCCCAAGAATCATTTCCTTTCCTTTATTCGTACTGAGAGCATTTGGGCAACAAAGCTCATTACTAGATTTCCACAATTAAGTTGTATCAAAAATATAATGGAACTGGACATTTTCAATAAATGCAGTTCCCGCTGCCTCCTCCAAGCACACACATTGAAAACACAGTAATAAGCAAAGGTAGGAAAATGGGAATGTGTTTAGATGCAACAGAGCCTGTAAAAATCATCTGAAAGTGAACACAACCCACTAATAAAGACGGCAGCACAGTGCCTGGAAAGCTTTCTAATATCATGAATATTATATAGTCCTCAAGAATACCAGTCGTCGGCACAAACTGTGAAAACAAATTATTTATGGTTCAAGGAAAGGTAAAATAGTCTCAGAAGATTTCCCATGAATAAAAGATGAAATATTGGAACTCATATGGTCTATAAAACAAGTGTTTGCAAAATAGTTTTCCTATAAGTCAAAGCCAGTACAGCATTTTAAATTAAGAGGGCTAAAAAATTCATGTATTTCTTTTTTTTTTTTTTTAAAGATTTATTTATTTATTCATGAGAGAGAAGCAGAGGGAGAAGCAGGCTCCCAAGGAGCAGGGAGCCCGATGCGGGACTCGATCCCAGGACCCTGGGATCATGACCTGAGCCGAAGGCAGACGCTTAACCATCTGAGCCACCCAGGCGCCCGAAATTCATATATTTCTAAATAAAGTATTTTCATTGGGCATCAATTTGACAGGGAAAAAAGCCAAACAAAACAAAACAATCAACAACAAAACTTTTAAAAGCAGGAGACATGCTTCAAGCAATAGGAGACTTGCTCTGGCCATGCATGAATATTCATCTTGCCTGCCGAGAACCTAACGGTCACTCTGACTTCTTTCAAGTACTGGCCTTGCACTTCAGTACAGATTTGTTTTTCTTTTTTAACTCTGCCTTGCACATATATTAATTCGTGGAATACTACAGAAGAATGCATCATTTTAAACCCACTTTAGTTCTCTGTATTTTCAAGAAAATTGCGGTTTTCTGTGAGTGCCGTTACTGCTGAAGGTAAACATACTGCTATTTGTCTCTTAAGAAAGCTTCAGGTTTACAATTTGGGTTTGCTGCCTTTTCTTTGGAGCAGTGTGAGGAACTGCACCAGCTGTTTTGCCTCTTGGTTTAAAAAGAGCCTATTAGGGAAATCCTAAGCGGAACCACAGGGAAACCTCGGGTTGCCTCTGTTTCCGTTAAAATTAAGATGAACTTCCAGCCCGTTGTCAGGCCAAAGGTGTTTTTGTTCTGTACCTGCACATTTTTTCATGATTTTCTTCAGAGGCCCGTGAGTGTACATTAGTCCAACAAGAATCCCGGCCAGATGCCCAGCGAAGGAAGTCCTAGGAGAGAAGGAGACCCTTTGTGAGTATTTGTTCTGCCTCTGAGTAGATACATTCTGTCTTCTCATTAGTCCGGGGCGTGTCAATTTGTCACAGTCTGCAGGCTTTGTTCCGTATCACGTCCTTTATGCTGTGCGGCATTTAACGCCGTCCAAAGAACGTTTCCTACCCTAAAAAAAAAGGTACAATGAATAACAACCACCACGTGTTTAAGATGCAGTATCCTTCCTTGGCCAAAAGAAGTGGGCTGGCTCCTTCCAGAGCAATGGAAGTGTTTGGTCAAGACAACACATTCTGTTTCTTCCAGTTTTTCTCTGTGGCTCTTATCTCAAAACATAAATAAAACCAGTTTTCTCTGAATTACATCTTGAATTATCCAGCCACTGTGAGGCCCACTAGCTATCCGTGTAGTAGAGCAGATTGCTGCATTTTTATTCACCGCTGACGAGTGAGGCAAAGAGCAGGAGAAACCCAGCAGAGGAGAGAGACTAGAATGTCCACACCCGTCCCCCTGAAGTTGTCTTCGTAGGTACCTTTTTGTCACTCAGCAAAAAGAAACAAAACTGTAAACTTCTAGCTTGAAAGATGAGTTAGGGCATTAAATTGGCTCCATTCCTCTTAAAGTAGCATCTAAGCTTGGCAACTCAAGCTTATAAATTCAAGGCAAGCCCCAGCTAAGTCTTTGTTGAATGAGTAAAAGAATAAATGAAAGAAAATCATCTCGCCGTCTCCCTGCCCCAGCTCTTGCTCTCAGTGCATCCCACACGGCCATGAGCTGTTCTAGAACAGTGGGGATGTCATGTCACCACCAACCGGGGACACTCTGACCTGTCTGCTTACAGTCGTGGCCTCTGGGCACTTGGCCTTGCTCATCCCTCCCCTCCACCCTCATAGCCCACTAAGCCCATCTCCTCGGCCCACTGCCAGACCCCCATGTGCTCACAGGTGACCACAAGGCTGAGCTGAATGGCAGCCACCCCTATCACAAAGATCATGTCCCTCTTTCAAACTTCCACCTTTCCCCAGTCATTGCCTCTGCATTTCCTATAGCCTGTATTCGGCCTGCTGGGTCGTGACGCATTTACATGCTGGCATGTCTGTCTCTCTCTTACAAATTCCCTGAGGGCAGCAATGATGTCTTCTTACTCATCTGTTATGCTACATTAGGAGCTAAAAGCAAAAACAAAAAAGGTCAAGTGCATGAATACTTCCACAGCTTGGGGAAATGACCCTCACTCCAGAAGTGGGGGCAACCGAAAGTTATTAAGGAGCTGATGTAAGCTCTAGGAGTACAGCGAATCTTGGGTTTTCACTCATGTGTTGCACACTCCTCGGGCTGTGCCTGGCACAGGACAGACAGTCGAATGTGGGTTAAATGAGTGATCCGAGTGTCCCAGGACCAGAAGGCAAGCTAAACCCATTACATCTTCAACTCAGAGCACACACGCAGCCACGGCAGTGATGGAGCTCGGGGGCTAATGTTCTGCCCCCTCACCCCCACCTGCCCCGCCAGGAGACCTAGAATCAGAGCCAACACACTTCCCCTCTCCCTGCGGCAAAGACCCTGAAGAAGCACAAGCAAGACAGCCACGAGTCATTCTCCCTGTCATGGAGCTAGCAAAAAGACCTGTTGGCTTCCAGGAAAAGAACAGACAATGGAACACTTTAGAGAAAAGACGAGAGGCAGCCTTCTATGGACAGGAAGGCACTGCTATTCATTCCATCAGCCAATTCAAACCCACTGTTGCTCAAACAAGCTCTTGCAAACGTCCACACACACGGCAAGTGACAGCATGTGTGCTTGCATGCATATGCACATACACACTTCACACACACGGTCAAGAGAGCTATTACTTTCATCACATAGATTTACCTCAAAGTATGTGTAACCTGATAATAAAAACATGGGATCAGACGCTTGGGCTCCCATTTTTCAGGGAAGAATAGCATGAACTATGCTTTTCTAAAAAAAATAAAATTGTGCTTATTTTACTCTATTTTTAGGCTACATAAAACTCTTCAAATAGTGCTAGGAATGGCAAAGAAAGTGGTAGTTTGAGGGATAGAAAGAAGAAGCCAGAATCAATTTTTTAAAAATAGTAACCTCGATTTAACTGAAGAGAACAAAACGGCATCAACATTTTTAAACTTTTTAAACCAATCTTTATGGTGAATCATATAGACATAAAATAACATGGGAGAAAATTTCAATTTAAAACCCCAACCTATTAAACAATCAGTCCTGAGCCTCATTTACAATTTAGAGTACAATACAGTGAAATGAATTTCTTATCTCTCTAAATGAGTTTGCAGAAGTTTGAGTTAGAATCTAATTGTCCTAATATCATTGCGAATAACCAGGGATGGAAAGCTGGCTGGCCAGAGACCAGACTACATTATCACCCAGATTCCAAATTTTCACAAAAGCCCCATCTCAAAACCCTAGCTGTCCTTATCCCTACATTTAAGCTCTATATGGGTGTTTTTCTTCTAAAATAAGAAGACATTATGATCTGATCAACTCAAACTGAGAATTTCCCAACACGACACACAAAAAAAAGGGAGATGCCGCCAACGAAGAAGGAAATCCAGGCCCATTTTAAGAGGCATATCAACTTTCTCCATACCTTTGTTAAGCATTTGACAAACCACCTCCTGGGCCCTCGAAGAGACACCTGTGTCCTGAGAGAGGAAATGGAACTGGAGACTGTCTCCTTCCCAGCAGGACAGGGAGCCCCCGTCCCAGCACTAGGATGCTTCATCCCTGCCTGGGGTGCTGCAGAGCCACAAGGAGGCCCCTGCCTGGGCTTTGGAGGAAGACCGTTAACAGCTTCAGAAGCAGATCGTCTTATTGTGATCATCACTCTACACATAAAGCAGACGTTTCGATGTTTTTGCTGTCCGAGGAGGCCCATGGTTGAGTTATAACCTAATTGTTTGGCGGTCTGGGACAGCCCACTGCTGTCCTCCAAGTGTGCGCGCTGCTCTGTTCGGAGTTACGCCCACGGGCTGATCCCCATGCGTCAGGCTCTCGGCAACACGGCTTTCTCTGGACCTGACTGGGTCTTAGACCGGGACTGAGGATTTGGTGACGGCCTGCCACCCTCCATCCTAATTCAAAGTAATCCTCAGGGACAGCACCACCATATTCAACCCTATACCCATGACCTTACTTGTGCAGTAAACAGCCTGACACTAGCACTCAACAAGTAACTACTGAAGGAGTGGAGAGGTGGAATTAAAATTACATATAAAATGCACATTTCTAGCATACATTACAGTTGTATTATAAAAACACAAGTTATGCAAGGTCACCCATTAATAGTTGTTTTAGTATCAAATCTCATCAGGAGAGAGAGTGATTGAACACAACACCCTCCCCATCCCGCATACCTGGACAATGTGTTACACAAAACATGCTCTCCATTAACAAAACAGCAGCACTAAACCTATGATTACATCCCAAAAGTGGTCACTTAGAAGCTTTATTTCTTCTGATAGCTCAATACTGACTCCCTTCAGAAATCCTAAGAGCTATAATCAAACCCTTACTGTGATTTGTAAGACACATCACGGCCATGTACAGTCACATAGGCTGTGCACTGCACAGATGGACTACAGGGAGAAGAAATATCATTTGTCTGGGGTCTCAAGAGTGCTGCAGAGATCCTATATTCAAATTCAGGTCATCATTTCTCAACTTCGGGGCAGGTACCAATGTAATATCATTTCAATAGGGGACAATTTCTTGATCCAGTAGTTCTTAAGCTTGCTCGGGTTCTAAGCCCATTTAAGTGTCGGATGAAAGCCACAAATCCTGTCTGCAGAAAAATTACACATGCACAAAATATGTCACCTATAATTTTAAGATGTTCATGGATGGCTTGAATTCCAGACCCTTGACTGAAGTGAAAATCATTCATCACAAACACAGGAATTCCAAACCTCAGTGCCAAGTCTAAGTACTTATACACTCAGTTGGAAAAACATCTTGTTTGTCCTCAAATCCTAAGACAGAGGCAGCCATTTTGTTTAGATGGTTATTAATGAGCCCAATCTGTCTAAGGCACCACTGTTCTGTAATAGCGTAACTTACTCCTGGATTCAATTTCCTTCCTGCGAAAGTCTGCCTCTTAGTCATTCTTCTAGTTCAAGTCTGAGGGTAAAAAATCCTGCCATTCTCTGTATGTCTGAAAAGGTCTTTATTTCAGTCTCCTACTCGAATGATAGGCATAGGATCAACGGCTCCAGCTAAGAAATGTAAGCTGCACAGTCCTTCATCTGTCTTTTCTCTGGGCTTTTAAGATTTTCTATTTATTTTGGGTACACTGTCATTATGCCAAGTCACTCCAGTTGTAGATTTATTTTATTTACCCTCCTTGAGATTCGCCATGCTTTTTCCATCTGAGGTCTCATGTTTTTCTACAACTCTGAAAAACCTTCAGCCATTATTTTTTGTTCTCTGGACCTCCAGAGATGTAGCACGGACACAGAATGGGGGCTCAATTCGTGTTTGTAGGGAAAAAAAAAAAAAAACTAAAAGAAAAAAATGGAAAGTTAAAATCAAACCAATGTTGGTACACATTACTTGTAAGGGACAGGGATGGTAGAAAAGTAATTCTGAAGCAAAACTAAGATGAAGATATTATAGATATTACTGTGTGTTACATGTCAAATATATTTCAATAAGGCTGGAAAGAAGATGATTGTGGATTTCAGTTATGCAAACTATATGCAGATATTATTAACACCAGTACAGAGTGTTCTTTCCTATCATGCCGGCATAAACTGCTCCCTCACTCCTTTCAGAGGCGACTTGGAAGGTTGAGCTAAGTGGTTATGCAAAATGTTCCTGCTCCCATGTGCCACTGTTAAAGAATCAAAGCTAAAGCTATGATTGAAAGCTGTGACAAGCTATAAAGGTCCTCCTCTGGTAAATGGCAAATTCCTTCCATAGCTGAAGAAGCTTCCATCTCAGGCATAGCTCAGAAAGCAGAAAATGTATGACTCTGAGACATAATCTCATGGTGTATGCAGAGCAAACGACCTCATTAAGGATTACAGAGCTTGATGGAGACAAAATGTTAGACAAGGCAAGAGAACAAGGTAAGGGAGGAGGCAGTCAGCTAGGAGTGGTCTATCATATCATATGTCCCATAATTTCCTCCTGTAAAAGCAGTTAATACCAGGCAGGGACTGCACTGATCAGAAGTTCTGCATTGTTTGGGGATCTTAATAAATGGTCTTAATAAACTGGCATTACAACAAGAAGATGTGGCAAGAAGTTTTCAGACTTTGAACAGTCATGCCACTCGGAAAGACCTTGATAGGATTGCTTCTTCCCAACATAAACTGTTCTTAAATTGTCTGGTTTCTGTCTTGGATGCTTGCTCCAACCACTATGCCACTGTGTGTCTTTGGCAATGGCAATGTGGGAGACACTTGGTCTATATGTTCTTTCTCTTTACCACATTCCCTGGCACACCCCCCTCCTGCCACCTTGGGCTGCAGAAGTAAAAACTATCCCCCTTCCAATATTATATTCCCTCTCAAGGGAGGCACTGCAATATTGGCCATGCAACCTCTAATATCCATGTTGATTTATTAAACATGGCACCAACCTCCGGCCTAGGGCTGGGAGCTGACCACTGACATTTACTTGAGTCCCAGACAAACACAATCTGGAGAAAAACAAGGGTATTGCAAAGGGAGAAAAAGCCTCTTCTACAAAAGAGCCTCTGAGAGAATAGATGATGCCTAGCCATTCCTTCGCTCTCAATTCCATGCCCCTCAGCCTGGCAGCAAGAGAATTTCATGAGCTGGTTCAAGAAGGTAGCATTCATTCATTCATCAAATATTTACTGACTGGTTACTGCATAAATAAGACAAACATGGTCACTGCCTCATGGAGCTTACAAGCTGGTGGGAGCATGTGTGTGCGCATGCACACACACACACACACTCTCTCTCTCTCTTTCCCTAACTGCAAATTGTGCTAAGTATAAGGAAGTGAGTCTACTTTTCCTAGAGTGGTCTGGGATGGCTCCTTAAGTGACATTTAAAGTGACATCCATATGGGACGCCTAGGTGGCTCAGTCGGTTAAGCGTCTGCCTTCGGCTCAGGTCCTGGTCCCAGGGTCCTGGGATCGAGCCCCACATTGGGCTCCCTGCTCAGCAGGGAGTCTGCTTCTCCTTCTCCCTCTGCTCCTCCCCCCCTGCCCATGCTCGCTCTCTCTCTCTCAAATAAATAAATAAAATTAAAAAGAAAAATAAAGTGACACCCATAGCATTTGGAGCTTGCATGCCCCAAGGTAGGGGGGAGGTTCCTGCAGGGAAAAGCTGTGAGGCTGGGAAGAACCTGGTATCTTTCAGGTGACTGGAGCATCGTGAGGTAGCATAAGGACATCCTACGGCCTGAGATGAATTTGGAAATATGGGCAAGAGCCAGATCCTATAGGCCTACGTGCATGGGGAAGAATTCGGGTTGTTTCCTAAGTACAGTGGGAGGCCGTAGAGGAATTTTAAATGGGAGAATTTTTAAAAATGCTCTATTCCGTCTGCGGGGAGAGCAGACTCTAGAGAGGCAAGAATGGCCAGTGGAACAGACCAGTAAGCAGGCTAATGTAGCTCAGATGGAGAATGATGGCAGCTGAAAGGAGGTGGGCACAGCAGAGGTGGAGAGAAGTGAGTGGGGCGGAGTGTATTCTGGCAGCAGAGAGAAGAGAACTTGCAGAAGGACTCCATGTGGGGGGTGTGGGAAGGGGAGAAATCTAGGCCGCTGGCTTGTGCAACAAGATGGATAGTGGAGCCCATTACTGGGATGGGGGAGACTGGGAAGAGGAGAGGACCGGGTGCAGAGAATTCAAGGCTCGGTATTGATGTGTTTATGGAGAGATACCTGCAAGACAACTAAGTAAAGACACCTAGTATCATATTCAGTAGGTAGCTGGGTACTAAGTTAGAAACTGAGGGGAACGATGGTTCAAAATATTGCTCTCATATCTCACTTCATTGGATTTCTGGACTATCTGTATACACTATATCTTTATGTATATAACATAAAACACATTATACACATACAAATATACATATACCTAAAAAATAAGATTACTTTTTAAAAGATTTTTTTTAAGTTTATTCATTTGACAGAGAGAGAGAGCACAAGCAGGGTGAGTGATAGGCAGAGAGAGAGGGAGAAGCAGGCTTCCCGTTGAGCAGGGAGCCCGACACAGGGCTCGATCCTAGGACCCCAGGATCATGGCCTGAGCTGAAGACAGAAGCTTAACCCACTGAGCCACCCAGGAGCCCCTAAAAATAAGATTTAAAGGAAATACATTAAAACAGCAACAGATAATGTGTGTATGTGGCGGGGGAGTAACATCTCCCTATTTTCCAAACTTCTTATAATACTGTTTTAATGACTGCATTATTATTTTTCAAATATAAAGGGCACAGAAATTGGGCAAGGCCCTCATTTAAAAAACAGTATTACTCTCATCAGTGTGGTGGATAAATCTAAATATTTTTGTTGTTGTTAGGGTAAATCGTGAAGAATGCTTTCCCCCATTTGGCACCGGCAAGTGTTTTTAAATAGCACTCCAGATGAAATCTGTAGTTCGGCAGTATTACTAAGTTTCTTAAGAGTCTGTTGTGGTTACTCAGATTTTCAAAACGAAATGAAAGGTGTGCCAAATAAATTGAAAGCAACAGGTAAGTTTTATTTTACACGCGAAATAAATGAGCCACCATCCCCTCCCCAACACACACACACACACTTAATTGGGGCACGGACGTGAAAGAGTCAATGCAATTCCAGAAGGGAGGCTTGTGTTCCTTTCCCTGCCAGACACTTCACATGACCAGACACATCCTAGACCTCCCTGCCCCTCCTTTCCCATATTCACTGTTCAGTAGCTATCACGTGCCAAAAGTCTCTCCATCTGCTCTGCACCATTCCACACACACCCCAGCCCCTCGGGTAATCCAGGCAAGTGTCTGAGAACACAGAACTGGAGTTAGACCACCTGGGACTGAATCCTGGGTCTGACACAGCTTCAGGACCAATGTGCACCTTCCCTGGCTCTCCCAGAGGCCACCGCCTTAGCTCAGGCCTCTCCCGGGCTCAGTCCCCCGTGCCCTGCTCCAGCCCCGTTCAGGTTCACCTCTGTGACAAGCATTCTCTCTAACAAGCAAGCCTCCTCCCAATCCATAAGCCTCTTGGTAGCTCCCCAGTGTTTCTAGAATAAAATACAAGCGAGGCTTATTGCATCTTCCATGTGCCTCTGTCTGCCTCCAAGGCTCCACTCTACTGCCAGCCCCCAGCCCTACTGCACGCCAAGCTTGAGCCATTGCTTTCACCCTTCTTGACTTGGTTAGTAATATTCCCTTTGCCCTCCACTTCACCCAGCTAAGCCCTAGCAAAACGGCCTCCCTAATCACACTCCTGGCCAGTGCGTTCCCGCAGGACAGGGTAGGGCTCCTCCTCTGGCTCCTGCAAAGTATCCTCTGCATTTGCCTAGCATCCAGGCCTTTCCTTGTCTGCTGATTTATCTGCTGTCACCCTGCTGCATAATCTAATGGCTCTCAACCCTATCATAGCCAATGCCCCCTTAAGTCCCAACAGTTTGTAATGCTCCCTCTGTTTTCTTGAAATGGAATTTACAAACAAACACATACTTTTTAAAACACAGACACATACACAAACAGAATCTCAACTCAACATAATGCCCTGGCTGTAATATAAGGAAAAAATTTCACAAGTGATACAATGAAATAATAGGAACGATTTTACACATACCACCACCAGAAGACACAGAAAATGGTCCTTTGCTGGCCCCAATGTACGGAATCTGCATGAAGGTAGGATTAATAATTGCAGGCAGATACAGATGGGCTTTCTGTGACTCAAAGACCACATGCAGGGTTCCATCAGTGACATGATTTTATGTGAGGGAAAATAACTTTTGATTCCAAAAAGAGCGAAGTATAATTTTCCCTTAAGTTACATTTACAATTCAATTTACAATTTTCCTGGAAAAAGTCATTGTATATTAAATCCATGCCAAGAAAAAAAAAAAAAAAAACACAAATCTTGTGTTTATATGAAAAGCACAATTAGGTTTTAGGCTTGGATAATCATAAACAGCTTGTTCACCTACATAAATGTTTTCTCGACAGATGTGGGGGCAGGGGAGTTACGTAGGATCATTTTTGTAGGGGACTGTCCCACACGGTGTAGGGCAGTTAGGACCTCTGGCCCCTCCGTACCAAATGCCCCAATGATTAGCACCCCCGCTAATCATTATGATAACAAAACACAACCCAGCAAATTTCCAAACTCCTTCCTGGGGACTAAGCCACCTATCCCAGTGGAAAACCACGGGCTTAGCACACAGTAAATGCTTATTAAATGTTTGTTGAATTGATGACCTTTACTCATTAGGCCTCAAAAATATTTCTTTCCAAAGTACTTCCCATGTGACTACACTATGCACAGATTCCAACGATTCCAAGTAAATCTACAACATATTGAACTGATATGCAAGAAAACTTCCCACCGACTGAAAGGCACATGGGGAGTTAGAATATTTGAAAGAGGCCATGATCACTTCCACATTGCACTGTGGTAGAGTGAATGCAACTTGGCACGTGAAAAATGCTCTGCCATCTGCTATTACTATAGACAAAAATATTTCTGGATACCACATGAATGATTATTTGCACATCACCTCCAGAAAGTAAATATAAAACGAAAGAGAAGTTGGATTGTTTATAGCCTGATTTTAACATGTGCTACTGTTATGAAGCAAATAGATGTTCCTGTGAGCTCAGCCTTATGGAGGGGTTTGCAGAAGCAGCATGGATACCTGAGAATCCCATGGCCCTTTGCTAGCAGGGCTCTCAGACTGCAGGAAGAGACTGGCCTAAGTGACCTCGACTAATGGGTCATCACAGGGACACACAAGGAAGAAAGGGCGGAAGGGAATGATCTCAACTGTGAACCATGGAAATGACTTTTACACGTTCTTTCTAGCCACCGTAACACAAGTAGATGGGCTGCCCTTGCCAGCAGGGGGTCTAGATCCACTGTTTCTCAGCCTTGGCTGGACATGAGAATCTCTTAAAGAGGTTTTAAAAGTTACAGCTCCTTGGACTCCACCCCCAGAAATTCTTCAAAACTGCTCTAGAAGTAGGACCCTGACGTCATTTTGTTTGGTTATTTTCTGGTTTTGTTAATTCCCTAGGCGATGTTAATGTGTTGAGGTCTCCTGATCTTAAGCCAAAGTTCAAATTCTAATGGTGAGAGTACAGCTGCCATAACAGGCCAATAAGAAAAACATTTTGAGTATCGGCAACACTCTCTACCCTGCAAATTACCCCATAGAAGTGACATGTTTCCCTTCTTGGTAAGTTGGTCGTAATATAGTCTGCTGTAATGCTGCAAGAGAGTAAGTATAACTTCGGAAATTCATGCAAGGAAGCATGTGAGCTGACTTCAAAAGATCTACAAGTTCTTCGGACTTATAAAAACCTGATGATTCAGCGAGTGTACCCACATACCCAAGAAAGTCATATATACATGGCCAAAGATGACAACAGTAAAGAGTTAAGGTAATCCCCAGATCCGTAGATCCAACACAAAGACTGGGACACAAAACTGGATCCTAAAGTTAGCCTACAATTTCAGAAAAATCAAACTCTACTTGTGGTTAAATCTGGACTGAATCAAAATTCTGAGTCTGGATGCCCCACCTCCTGTCTGACTCAGAGACCTGGGCGTGCCACTGCTATCCCAGATGGCTCCCACAGCAGCTCTGCTGGGATGCCTAGAAGGTACAGGAGCACGGTCCCACCAGCGACACAGTTCTGAAAATAGCCTAGGAGAGGAGACTGTGTACGCGATGTAAGCTGCTAGGCTGAACATCTGTGGAAGCCGTGAGACCCATATGAGCTCATCTGAGAGCACTACCACAGTCAAAGAAACAGTCCCCCTCCAACGGAGGTCCAAGGCGGGTAGATACCCCTCATCTCTCTTCCTCGCAGCTCGTCCACAGGCAGGGGGCCTCTACTTGGCCAGTGAGATACACCTTGCATTGAATCTTGAGAATCTAGTGACGAGAGGCCAGTGAAGCAGCGTCCAGGGTCCATCTAGTTCTCTCACGTGTTTCCAGCCCAGTGCTTCAGTATTCTCAGCAATTCTAGAAAACGACAGCCTTCCAATTCGTCCTTTTGTGGTTAAGTGTGCCGGAGCTGATTTCTAATGTGTTCAGCAAAGAATCCCAACTGGTACGTTCCAGGTACATATATGGAAGCTGAGATATGCTGCTCTATTTTCTCTAGAATTGCCACTCACCCTAAGATGATGCAAGACAGGAGCCTGTGGTCAACTCTGCCACCATGTGGGAGAGCTTCTGCATGTGAAGAATGAAGTTGTGGTAGACAGATTCTAAGATGGGCCCTGATGATCCCTGATTCCTGGTATTCAAACCTTTTACAATCCTCTCTTCCTGCACATGGGTGGGACCTGTGACTTTCTCCAAAACAGCATACAGAATGCCACTTCCACTACTGTGTTACGTAAGATTATAACTTCTACCTAACTAGCAGACTCTTTTTTGGCTGACTTTAATGAAGGAAACTTCCATACTCTGAGCTAACCTTTGGAGAGATTCCAGTGGCAAGGGACTGAGGTTGCCCCTGGCTGACAGGTGACAGCAAAGCTCTTAATCCAACAACCCACAAGGAACTATGTTCTTTGATCAACCACATAGCTTGATCCTTCCCAGGTGAAGCCTTCAGATGAGACCTTAGTGCCGGCTGACACCTTTGTTGCAGTCTTGTGAGAAATCGGGCAGCCAGAGACCCAGATAAACCATTCCCAGCCTCCTGCCCCACAAACACCATGAGATAAAAAGTGTGTTCGCTTAAGTCACTACACCTAGCATTTATTACAGAGCAATAAAGAACTAACACAGAAGCCAACACAGGAAGAGACAAAATCCTGATGCCCTTGCTTGCACACCCAAATTCCATCATATCTCATGTCTCTAAAACACTGACCTGCAGCACTGGAAATTTTAGTTATGTAAGCCAACAGAGGTCCTTTCCTTTGATCAAGTTAGTTTGAGCCAGGCTTCTCTGAACTATAACTAGAAGAATCGCAATGAACGTGTCCAAAGATGACAGAGGCAATGTAGAACCAACAGATCTCAAAGTCTGAAGGGGAATTCTGCGATACGCTATCTCATTTCCAGTGTAAGCTAAGACTCCAGGTGGAATGGAGGACTTGGTGATCCTAATAACAGAGTCAAAAGAATGTCACCACATTGAAGAATTATTAACCCAGACGTTCATGTCACTGAACTAATTCTCAGAACCTACATCCTTATATTAGATACAGCTCCATTCCTCATGTGCAGGAGATAATAATAATGACATTGAAAGGATTAATAGAGAAAATACATATAAAAGTATTCCATATAATGCCTGACATATTGTAGGTATCAAGCAAAATGTGAGAAAAAAATTCAAACATCTCACTTTTTTAACTGAGAAACGCTATTTGCTATTTCTATGAAGGAGCTCTTTGAAATTCATAGATATTTTATTCAGTAAGTTGTTAGCACATACTTCCAAGGGGGTTGCGGGACTCACATAGCTCTGGAAGACTTTGATATGCTCGGACTAGCTTCAGTTATTCTTCCTGCAGCCACAGAAGACAACCCAGGGGCACTGAAGTGGGGGTAGCTCTTTCGAGGAGCCAGACACTGAGCTCAGGGCTTTCCCCAAGGTATCTTTTTAATTCTCCCAGAAAGTCCATTAGACAGGTACTATTATTGGTCCCATTTCACAGATGATGAACTGAGATTTAGAGAAGTAAAACCAAGGGCCAAGGTTATGAAGTGGAGAGCCAGGAGAAAGTGGGAGCAGCAGTCAATAAATGTGTGCAGAAAGGCGGTCTCAAGAATGGATCCATCCCCAGGATGCCCTCGCTGATGAATACACCTTCTGCTCGATGTTGCCTTAGACACCGTACATCTAAGAAAGTTTAACTAGGATGTATAATATGCAATGAGGAACACGGAATGAGACTCCAAAAGTATGACTAGGAACCAGATAACTGTTCATGTGATTTAAGTCTAGCGATACTATGGGTCACGTTTTGACCCTCAAGGCACGTCCCCCAAAAATCAAACAATCTACTCTGATTTCTAAGTTGCATTCCTCAATGATCTTTTTCAAAAAAGAGTCTGCACCTTCTTCAAATCTACTGAAAGTTCTATTTCATCAGGTGATTTTAATCTCCTTTACTATTTTCTAAGATCTTTTGCTGCCCATTCCCCATCCAGTCTTCTTTTTACCACTGATCCTGAGCAGGACCTTAAGAAAACTCAACTGAAATTAACATGCAAAAATTTATGAAACCCTGACTTGAGCCATCATTAAAGACGAAGCCCTCTGAGGAAGATCTTGGAATAATACGGAGCGCATGCAGAACACCCCTCTCATTAAGCAGGCAGTCTACCTCCACCCGTATCGGGAACAACAGCGCTGATGAATCCTTCCAGACTAAATACGTGGGACAAGTCAGTCTGCGGCACTTGAAATACATTACAAATGATGTGTGTCAAACAGTGTATAATCAGCGTGCTCGAGAAGCCTGAGAGCAATCACCAGCAGTGTACGCACAGAGAAGCTGGAGTGGAATTTATGAATTTTAAATGAACTTCTACTGTTTCTTCCATCAAATCTTTAAAATGACTGCTACAATGCAAAAAGCGTTCAACTTACCGTTCCAAGACAGGTGTTCTCACCATTCCTGTGTCTACTATCTAACCATAACCCTCCATTTTCTGTGGCTATGACTCAGTTGGCTCCTAAGCCCTGAAAATACACCTTAAATCTTTTGCCATGAAAGTGATCTAATTCCTAACTCTGAGAATCTCAGAGATTTGATAATTCCTGAACATGAATAATACGATTATGACTAGTACAAAATACTCAACTGAAGAAAACGAAACCAAGTAACACTCATAATGATGACAATGAAGAAAATTGTTCTGCCTTCAGAAAAGCCACAATTCTTTATTGGCAAGTACTGTGCATTCCATCCAGCCTTTTCACATAAACAAGGTTGGCTTTGTCACTCCTTAGAAAAAGAAACTGGGGACAGGAAGATCAGGAGAAAAATAAGTTTTGAGTAATGAGTCTATGAGAAATGTGGCTAAGATTCATAATAATCTATGACCCCTACTTTTTCACACAATTAGACTCTTGAAGGAGGGGGCTTTTCTAAGCAAACCATCCTCCCTGTCTACTCTATCCTTCCTCATTCAGCAGCTCACAGGAGAGAAACAAAGGGAGAGAGGCTGCCATGAGTCACCATCAAGTTAGATAAACTAGACAAGGCTTGCTTTCAGAAACCTATTTCTCGGGGCACCTGGGTGGCTCAGTCGTTGAGCGTCTGCCTTCGGCTCAGGTCATGATCCCAGAGTCCTGGGATGGAGCCCCTCATCGGGCTCCCTGCTCGGCAGGAAACCTGCTTCTCCGTCTCCCACTCCCCCGATTGTGTTCCCTCTCTCGCTGTCTCTCTCTCCCTTGTCAAATAAATAAATAAAATCTTAAAAAAAAAAAAAAGAAACCTATTCTCCATATGCACACATGTAGTGTCTATGCTGAAATGACTTTAAGAAATCACCTTAAACCCTCCATTTTCTGTGGGGGTTTTTTTGGGGGGAAAAAAAAACCCAAAACATTAGTAACAGCAAATTTCTATCACTACTACACTGGTTATTAGTAAAAAGATGGATAGGATAGTGTTCATTTTTAATTTATATACTCTATTTGTATATTCAGTACAAAAGAGCATTGCAAGTTTATAAAGTCATTTTTCTGCCGCCCGCATAAGTACTGAATTATTTAAAACTCATTTGAAAAACACACACACACACCTGACAGTTTTTAAAATACTGTTTGACAACAGCATTTTCAACATCTATAAAAATATGTGCTAGAAAAGCAGATTCTGTACACACTGTCTTTCGTTAACAAGTCCTAAGAGATTTTTACCCACCGGTGTATCACACTTCACAAAATCACTTGAGAGAAATGGGGGGGGGGGGATGTGACCCTTCGTTCAGAATTCAAATCACTTGGTATATATCATCCAGTGAAACTATACCACCCTTAAAGTAAAATCAACTGGTTCATCAAAATCTGCACAATGTCAGTTACACTGGGAAATCCTCCCTCCACAGTTACAGGGTCGAGAGTCCTGGATAAACGGACTCTACAAATGAGTGTTCTCTTGGTAAGAGCTCATCAACTCTATGGCTTTGGATGCAACAGTGATGTAGCGGTTGGAATACATCAGAGAAACTCAAAGACTTAACAAATCATATATTAAATATTCCTTGGATCACAAAATCTCCATGTTCTCTCTCTTAGAAAATCTGGCTTTAATAATACCAGCCCAAAACTT
The DNA here is from genome assembly GCF_002201575.2 of Neomonachus schauinslandi. Classification (NCBI taxonomy): domain Eukaryota; kingdom Metazoa; phylum Chordata; class Mammalia; order Carnivora; family Phocidae; genus Neomonachus; species Neomonachus schauinslandi. The sequence continues at coordinate 181,309,983 of NC_058405.1, read as the reverse complement.
TAATGAAAACATACACACAGAAACCCGGTGATCTCTCTTTTTTTTTTTTTTTTAAAGATTTTATTTATTTGACAGAGAGAGAGACGAGGAGAGAGGGAACACAAGCAGGGGGAGTGGGAGAGGGAGAAGCAGGCTTCCCGCTGAGCAGGGAGCCCGATGTGGGGCTCGATCCCAGGACCCTGGGATCATGACCTGAGCCGAAGGCAGACGCTTAACGACTGAGCCACCCAGCTGCCCAGAAACCCGGTGATCTCTTAAACCAGGAAAAGATATTTCCCCTCAAACATACGTCCTTCCAGAAGTTGAGCTAGCTTCCTCCACACCAATGCTTCCATTTCCTTTTTCATATCTGCTGTTTCAGCTAATTCTAATTCTCTTAGTCAAACCTGCCACAGGCTTGCCTACTTGATTTGTCTTTTCAAAGACAAGACTCCTCAACGATCAATTCTATCATATTTTCCCTTTTTGGTTTATTAAATTTTGCTTCCATCTTTACCTTCCTCTAACATTTTATTTGTTCCATTCGTAGCTTCTTTAATTGAGGGTTTAAGTTATTTACTCTGTAAACTTTCTTGCTGTATTATAAAAAAAAACACTTCAGAATTTGCCACAGCCCCTGGATTTGATATGGAGTGTTCTTAACTGTTCATTCATAAAGTTCTTTTTTTAATTTCCTCTTAAATCAGGGAGTTATTTAAATTTCCAAGTGATTAGGATTATTGGGATTGTATATTCCTTTGGCTCATATTTAGTTTTTTAAGTCTTTATTATTACTTTGTGATCACAGAATATGGCCTATGAAATCTCCCTGTTTCCAGAGCTGACTGAAGGTGCCCTGGTAGGCTCATGGACAACGCCTGTCCATCTCATGCAGGCATCTGCAGTCTCCGTGTGCGATGAGGCAGGGCGCTTCATCCATTCTCACATGGTGTTGAGCTGCCTTTTCAGTCTTCTGAAGCCTATTTTCCCTTCTCTTGTTTGAATCCTAGACTTTGCCTTCCAGCTCTGTACTCAGATTTTCGATCTGACTTTTCTTTACTACCCATCCTACACTTCTGGACATGGGGCAATTACCTGGCTATTTACACTTTGCCTTTTGTCTTTAATCGGGCCAGCCACCCTACACTCTGGCTTTATTCTACAAACACATTTACTGAGTAACTGTGATGTGCTAGGCACCATCTCAGACACTGAGGATAAGCTGTGAATGGAATAGACAGATGATATTCTTGCCCTCCTGGAACTTACAGGAGACCAGCAAGTTAAGATTGATGACAATATGAAGATACTCATGAAAATATGCTATTATATATTTATATCTTAATAACTCCTTTTCTCTACTGTAAATAATACATGTTCACTATAGAGAATTTAGGAAAAAAGATAAAAGAAAAAATGATAAACAATTCCATAACCTTGAATTAAACATTAATCCTATTCTTACAGGTTTTTTTCTAGTCCCTTCTGTGACTATTCTTTAGGAAAAAAATTGAAATCATATTACACATAATACATTGCATTCTACTTTCTACCCTTATCTCACGGATTTTCAAATTTAATTCTAATATTTCCAATATTTAATTCCATTAAAATAACCTCTGAACATACCATTTTAATGGCTGTATAATATTCTATTGCATCATGATTTATTAAATTATTTACCTGTTATTGGACATTTAAGTGGTTTCCAATACTTCATGACAATACGTATACTTCTGATCTTTTTTTGTATTTCTGGTTATTTATAATTTGGGCAGGTTCCTAGATGGACAGTTACTGAATTAAAGGGTATAAACTTTTTACAGCTCTTGATATAGCTCATCAGATTACTTTTCAGAAAGTTTGTACCAATATGGAATCCCATCAGAAGTTTATGTATATTCCCATTTCACCAAATCCTCAACAACAGTGATAATTATTTAATCTCATTAATTTAATTAGTAAAATAGCTTATTATTGTAATTTGCCTTTATTCGATTAACAATGTTCATGGCATACAATTATTAGCCACTGATGTTTTTTTTCTGTCAACTGTTGATGAACTTTTTCAATTTGCCTATATTTTTCTTGTAGTATTATTCATCACAAAAGTGACCCTCTTTTTCCTAATTTATGCCCTTTTTGCCTTTTATTTTACCATATAACCTATTAGGATCCAGAAAAAAATGTGTTGCTTTGCCTTCATTTGAGATTCTGTTCATTGCATTTATGCTTAGAAATTTTCTCCCAACTCAACAACTGAAAAACTTCCTTCCCATAGTCTTAGATATTTTTTACATGTTTTTAAAATAGTCTAAACATAATCTATAAGAAATTTGTTTTGAAGTGTAGTGAGGTAAAGCTCTAACTTTAGTTTCTTCCAAGTAAAAATCCAAGTAGTTAATTTTTCAAGTACCATTTGCTAAATAACTCTATTTTCCCTACTGATTTTTGATGGTGTCTTTATTATGTTTGTAGCCTATTTGGTCCTAAAAAGGTGTAAAAAAAAAAAAAAGTGTCTTAGAATCAAAGAACTATGCTGATATAAATAACAGAGGCGACATATATTGCTAGAAATAAAACTTGTTTATTTGACCTGTGTTATAAATGACTACAAAATTAAAATGCTCTCCTCTTGAATTCAGAGGGGAACAATGTTCATTTAAAGAGAGATAAATTAGAATCAAATTATTTTATCTCTCACATAAGCTAATGAGAAGCCAACTTTTAAATGGAAGGAGGCTGCAGCCTGTTCTCAGCTGGTTATCACAGAATAATTGATGCACTAATGATTTCAATTCATAGCACTGACTGCCTTCATTTTGCATAATTTGAACCAAACCTGAATGTAAATGGAAAACAGTCCTCTTGCCTATTTAACTCCCATGACTTTTAACTAAAAATCACTTAAGACTGCAGAAGTGGAAAGAAGAAATTAGCAAATATAAAGAACTTTCTATTTAAAAACATCCCTTCCTATACAGAAAGGGAATTCAGTAAATATATCAGAAATCTCCAGAGATGTGATTTATCAGCTTATTAGTTGAGAGTGAATACTTAATTGTATAACATTTATTTCCAACAGTGACTCCTGAAAAGAAAATTCCAAACAGCCCAAAGTGCATTCTAAATACTCCAAAGGGAAATAGATGTGCTTCACAAGTTCATTATTTTTTTAATGAAAAAATACTAGTAAAATGAAAATCAAGTCAAAATAATTGCTACATTTGGTAATCAACTTCTGAGATTAAAAAATATCCCTTTTCGATAAGACACATTACACAGAGCTCTTCAATTTAATAAGATGCATTTATTGATATCACCTTTGAGCACAGAATATATAACTTTTCAATTTTTAAAAATACCTTTTTAAAATAACCCCCAGTCATTATTACCTGAGACATCCAACACCGTGAACCCATGTCTTGCACCTGTCACCAAGTCACCAGAATTGATCATTAACAAGTCTAGTTACTTAAGATTTGGTGGGTGCCACCATCCACACACCCACAGTTACATCACAGCATGATGGTCAATTAGTTTTAACCTGGGTAGTGAGCCTTATTCCAGACAACTCTATGTTCAACTGGAAAACCAGCTGCCTCCTTATTTCTACCTACTGCTCTTCTCTGTTATTCTGAGCCAGCCAATTGGGTAAAGCAGGCCCCAAACAAAGTCTAATTTACAGACAGCAGGCAGCTTCTATTCTGGTGTGCTCTGGTTGGGATGGAAATTTCTTACTCCCCTCTGTGATGACGTATACATTTTAAAATGGAACCACAGCAAGACTGTCCAATTACAGAAAACAATATGGGTTCATACACCTAAATTAAAACTTGCTTAGAAGTCATGTTAGTGGCTAGCTGAACACAGCTTCTGAATCACATGAGGGCAAATAAAAGGAAGTTAATGCTTATACACACAGACATTTAGGAATAATATTTTACAACTACTCATTAAAAATTAAAAAAAAAAAAAAACTATCGCAGCCAAGAGAAGCTACTATGGACTGAATTTTGTCTCCACCCAAATTCCTATGTTGAAGCCCTAACTCTCCAAGTGATAGTATTTGGAGATGAGGCCTTTTGGAGGTAGTCAGTTTGGATGAGGTCATGAGGGTGGGGCCCTCATGCTGGCATTGGCGCCCTTAGAGGACAAGAGACCAAAGATTAAGCCTGCGTCCCTCTCTTGTTCTCTCTCCCTACCATGTGAGGACACAGTGAGAAGGTAATCATCCACAGGCCAGGAAGAGATTCTGCACCAGAGACTGGTCATGCTAGCATCTTCATCTTGGGTGTCTAGCCTCTAGAACTGTAAGAATATAAATTTCTGTTGTTTAAGCCACCATCTCTGGTATCTTGTCATGGCCGTTGACACTGACACAGGAATCTAAGCAGATATGAAGGCTAAATGTTATATGGCATCCCAGATGAGATTCTGGAATGCAAAAAGGACCCTAGGAAAGTATGAATAAAGTACAGACTTTAGTTAATAATGTGTCAATACTAACTCATTAATTACAAGAAATGTACTATGCTAATGTTAAGATGTCAAATGGGTGAAAATGGGTATGGATTATACGGGAACTTTCTGTAGAGCTTCACAATTTTTCTGCAAATCTAAGGACATTCTAAAAAATAAAATTTATTTATGATGTATAAGTAAATAAAACCTGTCTTCAGTCTTCCCCCAAAACACTCCATCATATATCATTTATTTTTGTAGTAAAGAAGTTTCTGTTCTTAGCTATAGTTTAGAAAATATCTTCAACCATTAATATCGGCAAGAAAAAAAGTCCCCATAAACACGGTCTATGGGGGCACCTGGGTGGCTCAGTTGGTTAAGCGTCCGACTCTCGGTCTCGGCTCAGGTCATGGTCTTGGGGTCGTGCGATCGGACACTGAGTCGGGCTCTGAGCTCACCATGGAGTCTGCTTGAGATTCTCTCTCCCTCCCCCTCTGCTCCTCCCCAACTCATGCTCTCTAAACAAACAAATCTCAAACAAACAAACAAAACAAAACACAACAAACCACTGTCTCCGTTATTATTTATAGAACGTAAGACTGTACTGGGTACTTAAGGTCTCTCAGTATATAATCTAATAAGAACTACATGGTATTCAATAACACAACTTCTTAAAAACAGTGTAAGGGACACAGACAAATCACACACAACGAAACACAGCTTACTGAAAAGGAAAAGGAAATGATGCATCGTCCTAGTTCACTAATAAAAAAAGCTGTTGTAAATAATAGCAATGGAGTAATTTTTGTTATATATCAGATTTCAAAAAAATAAAACAAAAAACAACCGAAGAGACTATTCAGGCTGGCCAGGAAGTGGGCCCCTTCATAGGCTGTCAGTGGACTACCAACCAGAACAAACTTAACAGAAAGCAAGTTGGTAATATGTGTAAAAAGCCATGAAAATAAGTCAAAGCCTGAGCTCACTGATTCTATTTCTGGGAATCGATTCCGAGGACGTCTTCAGGCCTGGGAGCCAAGACTTGCAAATAATGCGCTGACAGACATCCTCACTTGTAATTTGAATGATTAGGTAGTAAAATTAGTATGTAAAATTAGTGAATGAGAAAATAGACTCAAGGAACCACAACAGGAATCCTGACACAGCCATTAAAACCGAGGCTTTTGAAGAAACTGTGCTTACAAGTTACAGGAATTAAGTGGGAAACATAATTGTGTATGAGGGCAGTGGTGTGTGATAGAATGAATGCTAAGAGTAGTTTTCTCAGGGTGAGGGACCACGGGCAATCTGTTTTCTTCATCATATGTTGACATATTTTCAACTTTTCTACAATGAATATGCAGATAATTGGAAGATTAGCAACTGAGAAATTAGGGCACACTTCCACTTAGCTGCTGCTTTTTTTCAGTTCAATTATTTATGTAATTTAACCAATTTTTAAAAGAAATCGTTATACAGATCTCTTAGAAAAGAATAACTAAAGAAAACTCAGTAGTCAGATGAAATTGTCTTTTCTGTTCTCCCCAAGCCTCCTATGCAGCTCAAAGTTCACTCTGTCCAAGTGGTCCAGGGCAGGACTGGGTCTCCCTGCTGTCCACAGGCTTGGACTCCAGAGCCAGAGAGATGATTTATACACCCCCTTCCCCTCAAGGAGTTCCAATTCTAGAGGCAGGGAAAGTTCCCTGCCTCGAAATTTCTCATTCTCTTCTCATAAAATCTAACTCCAGGGAATCATTGCTTTGGTTAAGTATTGCTCTCACCTTGAGTTCTGTTCAAATATAAGCCCTCCTGGGAGACAGACAAATTAACTAACTCTTTTATATGATTCATATAACTTTCGTTTATGGGAGCCTATAAAGAGGGGAGGGAGGAAGTATATAAATGGACATCCAAGGAATGCAGAAGAAAAATTTCCCCTCCTTCACAAAATCTCCTCAGAATAGTCCTGGAATGTTGACTCAAACTGCTCTCCTTAATAGGCTGTGAAAACATGTTTCCATGAAATAAAACAGAAGGTGAGTAACAATGCTATAAACATTTGTCATCCAAGCTTATTAGAAAAATGTAACAGCCCAGTAGAAACAAACGAAAGCTATGAGTATATATTATAAACAGAACACCGACACTTCAGAAAATGCTCATCCTGGACAATGAATAAACAGATTTGTACATGCACACATATACATGTACATACATAAACACAGACACACACGAAACAACCTGGCAACATTATATTAGACCTACTAAAAAAGTTTCTGTTTTAAATAATGATCCCGAATGCAGGTCAATTGCAGACAAAAATGATATAAGAAATTGGCATAAGTTCTTGAAAAACAACTTAACCCACCCTTGAAAAACATGAATCCCTCTCTCCTCTCAATGAGCTGCCAAAACACCGCCCCAACCCTAAAGGGACCACAGTTCCTTCTCAGGCTCATCCATCAGGCCATGTCTGAAGGAGCTTTCTCTCCCCAGCATGATTAATTTGGGTATCACTGGAATTACTTATTTGTCACTTGCTTGTTTATACAAACCTCCCCCCTCCAGTGTATATTTTGACCCTATAGCCATTTGGGTTTTATTTTCTACTAAGCTCTTGGAAATATTTCCACATTTAAACAGTTTAGAAAGGAATGTTATGCTTTCATTTGGGAAAAAGTGTTAACTCTTCTACCTCATTTTCTGCTTTGCTCTAAATAACCCCCCTCCTTCGATTTTCAAAGGATTTTATTAATAATGTTGTTTATGACGAGCAACTGTGACTAGCAGGTTTGGTTTAGGTGAACTCTAAATCTGTTAGCACATATTTCTATACAGAGAACTATCCTGAGAGCTGGTACAGCCTTTACCAAGCCTCGTGAACAAATAATACTCATTCTAATTAAAGACAATAAATTAGTAAAACTCTGTGATCACAGCCTATTCTTCTCATTGCCACCAACGTCCTGGCAGTTCATTACCGCCGAGGACAATGAATGACACTGTTCCTAAACATACACATTTCGCTCTAGTTTAAGCAGTATCTCTTGAAATTTGTACAGGGTCCCACAATAAAAATACATTTTAGATTTGACCTAGCTCACATACACATACAGCTAGGGTTCCTGGATATAATACTTATTCTTACTGTATCCAACACTAATATCTCCAGTCCCCCCCCCCACCTCCCACTTCCTTCTTTTCTTTCTGTATACCAGCTGTAACCAACTAAACTGATTTCAGGGTCTCTTAAAGGGTTAGAATCCACAGTTGGAAACCACTGCTTTTAAAGCCCCATTATTGCTGGCCAAGGTTGCTATGACTCAGGGCAGCCCAGCATCTGGGCATGGATTTGCCCCACACCTCTGTCCTTTGCTTCCCCTCCAACCTCTGCCACTCCCCAAATACCGTCCTCTGTACTCACTGTTCTTCATTCTACTTTCCCCCTTTTCATCCAACTCATTATGGTCACGACAGGTTCTGCGGAGCATATCTGCCCAAATGCCGTGGCATAACACAAGCATTTTCTTTGACTCACATTTCAGGAATTTAGAAAGACCACGGAGGGGTGGACAGTCTCTGCTCCATAACATCGAGGCTAGGTGGATTCACGGCTGTCTCTAAAGGCCATCCACTCCCATGGCACACGCCACCTCTTCATGATGCAATCAGGGGAGCTGGACTTCCTACATGGACCCCAGGGCCAAGTATTTCAGCTCACCAAGCAAGAAACGTGTTGCCTCGGAAGTAATGAGGCCCCTTTGCAGCCATCTACTGATTACACTGGATCACAAACGATCCAATTCATGGGGAGGTGAACTGGACCCGTCCTCGTGATGGTGGAGTGGTCAAGTTCTAGAAGAACATGGGACAGTAGATGGTGTCATAGTCATGTTCTAAACAGTCCTTCCCCAACCTCACTCCTAACTCCCAGGCAGAGAACCAACAGTCTACCATGTACGTAGATCCACATGGGTGTCAAATGGCATTTAAAATGCAACACAGCCAAGCTGATCACTGTCCTCTTCCTTTGTGTTCCCTATCTCAGTACTACTGGGGGAAAAAAAAAAAAAAAACCGTATGTTGTGTTTTAGACAAATATGCCAGAAGCAACTTACCACAAACTGTAAGCAGATGGAAGAAGAGAACTCAGTGTAGCATGGACGTTCCACGCAGTCTAAGGGATTCTGTCCCACATAGAACACAGGCAGATTTTAGAGTCAGTCTCTGGGATAAGAAGGACAAGTAGCCATTCTCCTTTGGACAAAGAGTTAACTGCTCACCTTGACAGTTGTTACTGAGCAGTTTCAGTGGTTATGTATATTTTCACACACCCCACCGCGTCCCTCCCTCTCCCATCTCTGACTGCATGAAGCATCCCTGGAAAAGATTCTAGTTGCCCAGGTTCTATGCCACCACTTTTCCTTTCATACAAGCTATGAAACCTTCACGTGACTAGAGAGGCAGCATGAGCGCTTACAGCAGCAGTTCCCAAAGTGTGTTCCGTGGGCCTGTTAGCCTTTAAGAAAGTACCACTTGCCAAGTTTTTGTATGGTACAAAGAAGAGTATCCACAATTATCTGAAAAGGCTATTCAAATGCTCCCTCCTAATCTTTCTAAGCATACATCTGTGTGAGGCCAAATTGTCTTTCACCAAAATGATATAGCTCAACAGATTAACTGGGGAAACAAATACAGGAGTCAGATTTTTTTCTATTAAGCTAATCATCAGTGAGTTTTGCAAAAAATTTTTATTGCCATTCATTTCCCCTTTTGCGGTATAGGAAATACACTTACTTTCCATAAAAAATATTATTTATGTGGACATATATTGGGTTAGGCTTACTATTATTTTAAATGAATTATTACTAGTAATTGAGGTTATGATTTTAAGTGAATTATTATGAATATTAATTTTTAAAAAGATTCTCAGTTTTAATTTCCAGTATGATCAAAATTGATAGATGTAATCCACATAAACCAAAGTCCTTTGGGGTCACCAATAATTTTTAAGACCTTAAGTTTGTCTAATGACCAAAAAATTTAAGAACCACTGGTTTAGAGGTTGAATTCACAGACCTGATTGCTGAAGCTTCAGTTCATTGACTATCCCATTTATTACCTGGTATTTGACTAACTTTATTTTATTTATTTATTTATATTTATTTATTTATTTAATTTGAGAGAGAGAGCACAGAGTGAGAGTCAGAGAGCACACACAGGGTTAGGGGCAGAGGGAGAAGCAGACTCCCCACTGAGCAGGGAGCCTGACTCGGGGCTTGATCCCAGGACCCTGGGATCATGACCTGGGCCGAAGGCAGATGCTTAACCGCTGAGCCACCCAGGCGCCCCTATTTGACTAACTTTAATAAGGTATTTAAAAATGTTCATGCCTCAGTTTCCTTATCTGCTGAGAGAAGTAATTACTCCTCCCTCGCAAAGTAGGTGAAGAAATACAAGAGATAATAGATACAGAGCTTACAAAGGTACTTGGCAGGTAGGAAGTCCCCCATACAGGAAAGTCATGATGATTATGCCCCAGGGACCATCGAATTAGCCTCAGCAACCTCTCCCCCATGTGTTCCCTCCTGTTCTTTTCTCTCAGCCCCTGCACTAGTTCTGGTCTCTGGTTTCTTCTCTAGTCTAGGTCAACATTTAAGTTAGACTCCTACCACCAAATCTAAAGACAATTTCTGGTCTTCTGTCCTAAGCCACAGGTCAGTCAGTTCATGGCTGTACCTCCTCAGAAACCAAAGCCATCTCCCTGCAAGCAAGGTCAGAATCCATTAACCTGCCATCCAGTTTGGTAACCAAGGCCCTCTACGAAGTGGCCTCATCCCAACACTGGAGCCAGGTGCTTATAGAACGTACCTTGAGGAACACTTGTTCTGCAGAGACTGTTTCATGCTAGTGCTGAACAAAAGGGTGCCACCATCAAATAAACTGGGGAAGCTAACTGGTTACCCAGATTTCTTTCTTTCTGAAGTCACTTCCTGAACCTTTCAGGTGTTCTGTGTTGTGTGGCCACTGGACTGAACACAGAATTACACATGTGCTGTGTTTACTGACTAGGGAACCTTGTGGTGGGGATGTCTCAGGAACTAGTGTTCGAAAGGACACATGTGGGGGAATGCTGCTAGTCTTAACCTCAGTGTTCGGGGGTAGATTCTGTGCTGTTCCCTAAACTTGACATGCTTCCTGGGTTTTGTTCCTCCTATTCTCACTGCAAAGAGTAGTCTACCTATTATCTCCCAACGCTCGATGCACATACCCTCCCCTCTGCAAAGCCTCCTAATTTCTCAAATTGGAGTTAATTATCCTCCTTTTTTGTTCCTCTGCTTTTATTGAACTAAAATTTCTGCCTTCTGCTTTGTTTCAGTTAGTTGTTGGTATGTGTTTCGTTCACTAAACTGTGAAGTTGTGCAGGGGGACAGCGAGGGATAGCACATTGATTCAGGTCAATATTTAACAAGAACCCCAAAAGCAAAGGCACAAGAGAAATAAATCTGTTCTTACTCAAAATTGAATTCAAAATTGCTCAAGATTACTCCCTCCGTACAGTTGAATGAGATACCAAGTTCTAAAACAATGAGATATTGGTCCACCTTATCAACTGAAAAAGTAATAAAATTAAAATATTTGACAGACGTCATAAAGGAATCCATCAGAAGATTTCAGACCAAAAGTAACCGCAGAAACTACAGGTCCCTTCAATGACTATACTAGGGTTCTCCAGAGAAACACCCCAATAGGATGGGTGGATATATAACATATTTAGCTATTGTATATATAATGTATGTATTTATATTTACATGTAATTTATATATAAATTTATCATAAGGAGTTGGCTCACATGATTATGGAAGCTTAGAAGTCCTGTGATCTGCCATTTGCAGGTTGGAGATGCAGGGAAGCCAATGGTGTAAATTCCAATCTGTGTCTGAAGGCCTGAGGACCAGGAACCCCAACGGTGTGAGTCCCAGTCGAAGGGCAAGAGAAGGCTGATGTCTCAGTCCAAATAGACAGAAAGAGAAGACTTCAACCTCCCTCCACCTTTTTGTTCTATTCAGTCCCTCCATGGACTGGATGACGCCCATTCACAGTGAACTTATGTTCATTCAACCATAAATATTTACTCAGTGCCTACTATGTGTCAAGCGAATGAGGAAAATACAAAGATGAGTAAGGAAAGATGCTTAGTCTCAAGAAGCTCCTCGCCTAGAGAAGAAGGAAAAGAAAAGGATAAATTATAATGAAGAAAGTGCTTATGGTAGAGAAATCTACAAACACTACTGGAACAAAAATAAAGAATTAACTCTGCCTGGAGGAATCCAGGAAAGCAGCACAGAACAGGTTATCATTTGATTTGGGTTTTGAAGGATATCCAGGAATTCACAGGAGAAAAGAATAAAGGGTATGCCAAAGAAAGGAAAAGGAGATGCACTCCCAGAGGCCCAAACACTTGTGGTCGGTATTTTGAGTTTGGGTCTTCACCACCTTCTCTACCCATCTTTGATGGTGTGGTAGGCCAAATAATGACTCCTTGAAATATATCCACGTCCTCATCTAAGTTAAAGACTCTGAGATGGGGTGATTATGGTGCATTATCAGGGTGAGTCCTAAATGCAATTCCAAGTGTCTTTATAAGAGGGAGACAGAGGGAAATTGGACACAGGTAGAAGAGGAGAAGGCAATGTGATTTTGGTGGCTTTTGGGTGATGTGCCCACAAGCCAAGTAACGCCAGCAGCCACAAGAAGCTGAAAGAGGTAAGGAATGGATATCCTCCAGAGCCTCCAGAGAAAGTATAGCCCTGCCAACACCCTGATTTCAGCCCAGTGTTACTGATTTTGGACACTTAATTTCAGAAATCATGAAAGCATAAATTTCTGTTATTATAAGTCACCACATTTGGGGTAATTTGTTACAGCAACAATAGGAGCCTAATACAGACGTTGTCTGCTATCTGTCTCTAGTATAATTTCCTGACATCCATGGAGGATTCTGGAATAATCTCACTATCTTCATCTCTACCCTATCTCCTATAATTACCCCGGGTGATATCATTGCTCATGTAGATAATCCAGCCAACACCTGAACCCTACCATCTCTTAAGCTCTTTGAGTCCAATGAGCCACCATTTCTCCAGTTTCACACCTACACAGACATACCAGTAAAAACTCCAACATCCTGTCTTTTTTTTTTTTTATTTATTCATGAGAGACAGAGAGAGAGACAGAGGCAGAGGGAGAAGCAGGCTCCCCGCGGAGCAGGGAGCCCGATGCAGGACTCGATCCCAGGACCCTGGGATCATGACCTGAGCCGAAGGCAGACGCTTAACCGACTGAGCCACCCAGGCGTCCCTAACATCCTGTCTTTTGACTGCCAATTCCTATTCTCAAAGCTCTCTCAATTCCAAACTTGACAAAACCTCCTAGGTCTTAACCCCTCCATTTGTCCACCATGTCTAGGCCTCTCCAGTTCCCTTCCCTTCCCCATATGCATCACTGGGACAACCCTTTCAACAGAATCCACAGGTGAATTTGCCAAGACGCTCACGGAGCAATAGGCCTCTCACTTGCCAGGGATCCTTCAGAGCATGAGAGAGGTCCCAGCAATGTGTTCATAGGGTCATATACTTTTGTAGAATTGTGAAAGTGGGATATCTTAACCACACTGGTTAAAACTGCTATCTCTGTGTACTCCAACTTCCGCTCTATCACACTTCCTTTGTCAGGTGGCACTGGTGTGGCCATAGACATTTTCTGGATTCAGCTAAAGGGAAGCTGAGTTGAACCTACATTTAGTTGGGATTCAGTGGGGTTTATTTACATGGTTCATGGTCATTTCGGTGCAGAGTAACGGCTTCAGGAAATCCTCTTAAGGCCCACTCTGCATCTTTAACCTGAATTGTAACAGGAGGCCGAGGGGCAGAAGTCCTTCGGCACTCTCAAGTGTCCTGGGGCAGCGAGCACCACCAATGTAGTGTCAGAGCCCAGTGTCTGGAAAGTTCTCCCGATCACCAAACATGTAAAACTATAAATGGGGGAATTCAGTTCCCACTAATACACAGTAAAAACAGCCATGAAACAGAAACTCTCTTCTGCCAGGAATCTACTCAGTAACGCAGCGTTTGCAATCATAAATGCGCCATCCATTTTCTGCTTCTTTTTTGAGAATCATGCAAAATCAACTTTATTGGAATTCCTGTGTTTGTAGCTTTCAAAAATATTTTCAAATCAAATCAAAAGCTGTAAACTGAAGGAATAAATAGGCTCTTAGAGTTCTGGTAATCCAATTAATGAAGAGCTTTAATATTTAAATTTCTTGTTGATTTGGCACAAAGTATTAGTATCAGTGAAGAAAACGTGAATCTCCTACCATGCCACTGAAGATCAGGGACAACACTCAAATCATTCAAAGTACACTAGATATTGGTCACTGCACAAATAATCTTGAAAAGCCCTGAAATTTTATAGCTTCTATGTAAAAACGCTTTGATGGAGATTTTTTCCAAATCAGAAAACAATGCTAAAAATTTACAAAAGCTGTAAAAGTTCTCCTAAACTTTCGATAAAAAATTAATTTTGATACACCATGCTATTCTCTCTACAGAAATGTTATTGCCAAATTACTGTCAGATGAAGAAGAGATCAAAAGCACTCAGCCAAACCTGGGGGAAAATATTATAAAGGCCTGCCAGGGAGTTAACAGAATATTATATTACTTTTAGGGATTTTATAATGTTTATGGTATTTGTCAGCTCTTTAAAATTTATAAATTGTTGTGCTTTGTATTGTCATTTAAAATTCTTATTTTGTTTCTAATTTTGTATTTTTTTTTTTCTTAAAAAGAACCCACAAAACTGAATAGCTTCAAGCCTACCAAAATCAGATCTTCCCTTGACAGAACACTCATCTTCCTCAATCCCTTGCCTGTGGGTCTTAACCTCTAACCCTGGATTAACCCCACCTAATAAATGTAGAAGGAATGACAGATTTAGAAAATCATTCTTCATAGCTCCCCCTAACATATACTGAAAAGGTAGAAGGTTATTAACAAGCTATCTGCATGATGTCCAATTATCACCCCACAGATTACTTTCTAAGTTGCAAAGGGACAGATGTATCCTCACAACGGAGACTATCCTAATTGATCAAATTTAGAATTCCTAATAGAGGGACAATCAGGCATTATGTCCTTCCTGTCATGATGCAATATGGTCTTGGGTAGGCTTATGGCATCACCCCTATGAAGTATTCTTGCCAACAACCCAGTTTAATCTGAATGTAAGTAAACCTTTGTACCTACCTCCCAGTTTACAGAAATGCAGGGGCTAAAGGAAGGAGTTAAGTAACCCTACAAGTAAACAAGAAATCTAGAAGTTGGAACATTCTACAAAATCTAGTCTCTTCACAACTCTTCCATGAGTTATTTCTCAATGTCATAGGAAAATAAAAAGGTAGAAGGATTGCCTTAGAGTAAAAGGGAACAAAAAAATGTAATCAAATGTGCGAACTTTAACTATATCCTAATCCTCTTACATCTCTACCCCCCTCCCCCAAAAAAGCACAACAGTTACAAAAGATGTTTGAAAAATGGGGAATTTTTTTTTTTAAAGATTTTATTTATTTATTTGAGAGCGAGAATGAGAGAGAGAGAGAGAGAGAGAGCATGAGAGGGGGAGGGTCAGAGGGAGAAGCAGACTCCCTGCAAAGCAGGGAGCCCGATGCGGGACTCGATCCTGGGACTCCGGGATCATGACCTGAGCTGAAGGCAGTCGCTTAACCAACTGAGCCACCCAGGCGCCCCGAAAAATGGGGAATTTTAAATCTAAACTAATCACTAAACAACACTGGGGGAACTCCTGTTAATTTTCTTCAATATGACAACAGTAATGTGTTTATATAAAGCAATATATTTTTAGGAGACACACGCTAGAAGTTCTTAGGGGTGAAGTTAGCCTCATGTTTGCAACTTACTTTCAAATGGTTTAGCAACTTCTGTTTATGTTTGAAAATTTTTACAGTTAAAAAACTGAAGTAAGTAAAAAAATGTATTAAATCTATTTTTCTTTCACTTGGTCAATCTAACCAAGAAGTTTTTCAGAGTCAGAGTAATTCCTCTCATCAGACATTAGCAGTGAAGCAGTACCAAAGCCCAGGGGCTAATGTTTTCAGAACAGCCATATTACACGGAAGAATCTCCCAGGGTCTAAATGCAGCCATGGCCTGCTTAATTTGTGTTTATGAGTAGCCCAAGGGAATTTTTAGACTGCTAACTGCCATTCTGGGCGGAAAAGTCAAGCAGGAACAACGGGGCAGGGGAGAGACAGAACTGAAGCAAACAAAATTCTGTTTGACTTACTTTATTGATTTTAGGAATAAAAAGAAGTAGGATTCATTTCAGGGACACTACACACTCCCAGTGACTTATCTCATAATAAAAATGATGAGTGAAGTACTTTATAATTTATAAACACCCTCATTTAGACCACCTCTTGGACTCCTTAAAACAGACTTAGCAAACAGAGAAAGCAAGTAATATTCCCAATGGGCAGAGGAGGAAAATGAGGCTCAGAGAGGCTGCAGGAGTCCCCTTAGGTCCCACGGCTAGCAGGCGGGCCCAGTTCCTTCACAAGTGACCACTGACCTGCAGCAGGGTCACTAAGGGGCTGTCTCACGGTGGGCAACACTCATTTCTCTGAGCTTCAGTTTGGGACTAAATAGCCTTGGGTCCATATGAGAAACTGCAGAGGTTGGAGGCAACACTTGGCAATAGACCCCCTCTCTTCCATCAACAGGACGGGGAGGAGGCAGGAAGGACCAAGAGCCAGTGGACAAGGAGGCAGCCTCCTGAAGGGGCCCGCACACGTCCCTGCTGGGCCGCCTCAGGGGCAGGGACACTTCTTCAAACACAGTCCCCTCCCCAGCAGGATCCCAGGACACGCCAGGGAATGAAAGGACCATGTGAGGCACAGCAATCACGGAAAACAAGGTACAAACAAGGACTGTGAAAAGCGAAAGCACCACTTATGAGTGTGATTCCTTCACTCCGCTGGTCAAGTCCAGCCCCTCACAGTGCCTAACGAACGGCCGGCTGTTTGGAGTGGCTTGCCTCCATAAGACGCTGTAACTGGGGGAAATTACTAATTCTGTGGCTTTCATAAGACACAGAGGTCCACCAAATGTTTGCTTGGCAGGTTTTTTTTTTCTCCCCAGAGGGCAGCTCATTAAGTCTGACAATAAAGCGGGCTTTGTTCTAAAGATTTACAGTGTTTTCCCAGTGCAAATCTAATTGACAACCAGCAGGAGAGCAACAATGCAGAGCAAAGAGAGCCCTGGTCTCTCCCATTCTTCCAAGATCCATCTCAAAGAAGCACTCACTTCTTAGTTTCCTGGACCAGTGTTTAGCTTGGTCTTTATGTAGACGCAGGCAGAAGCAGATGCTTGGGTATCAGAAGTTTATCATTCAAAGTAGTCAAATCTTAAAACACCAAAAGAGATTTATTCTTTCAAACTTCAAAGATAGGAAATTTCATGTAATTCCCAGGCTCAGGATATCAGGTCCCTCCATGCAGAATAAGCATATTACATAAAAATGCAACCATGCCTTTTCCAGGGAAAGGGGGGGGGGGAAACGCTAAAAAAAAATAAAGTGCATGATGATTGAGAGTCTTCAGAAATGGTTGCATGAGAATATTAAAGGCACAGCCATTCAAACGGACTCATCGTGGAATAAAAGTTCAAGTATCAGAGGGAGTGATTTCAATATGAATGTTGGGTGTTGCGGTCACAAACAAGAGTCTCGCGTCTACACAGAGAACCAAGTCACATCAAGCAAGTCAGGGAACTGTGAGTGACAAGGTATAGAGAGGCCTGTTCACACAAGGGACAGACATTACTGGGCCCTTTTTCAAAGAAAACTTTGAAGATTTTGTTAGGCTTTCTTCGTGGAACTGTCACAAGGTAACAATACAGTTGCAAATGAGTGGTGCTCAGTGGTCACATCCCTGCCTTTTGCAGACCAGCTGCCAATGGCTGCCCATGATGGGAAGTCAGCATCAGAGAAGGGACTCTCTCTGGAGGTTATTGGGCTGAGGCACAGCACAAAGAGAAAATTATCAAATAGAGTCCAATACCCAACACACCCACACGAACCAAAAGCAAAATAAAACTGCTGTCTGAAAAGTGGCCAAAAATACAAAACAAAACAAAACAAAAAAACACACCTCCTTACTTCTTCCTGAATCTTCCTGAATTTCCCCCTTCTCCAAAGAGTATCTAGGTGCTTACAGTAAAAATAAACAAAAAACCATGTGCTTCCAGTAGCCTATACAGACTAAGAGAAGGGAAACTGGTGGGAGGTGGGAGAAAAGCACAATTCACCCTCCCTTTTCTAAACAAAAGCAGAGAAAGGAACCAAAGTGGGAAAGCATAGCACCCCAGTCAGGAGCACCAGACCAGGAGTGAGGAGGTCTGCAACCTTACTACGCTAGTGTCTACCAGGAGCTGTTTGGAAAGTACCTTAACCTCACGACTTTTCCTGTCCTCATCCGAAAAGGAAGGGATTCATCTAGATCAATGGTTCTCCCACTGTATTGCTTGGAGCACAGAGGGTAAGGCAAAGGGAATGGGGCCCTATGCTTGCTCTCAACCTTAAAGAGTGCATCACTGATCCATTTTACATATTGAGATTGTGAGTCAAGTCTTTTGTTTAAAGAGTTCTATCACCAAGACACCTCACAACTGAGATGCCTTAAAAGCACTGGACCAACATGTCTTGTGATTTTTTTATCTTTATGATTATGTGGTTTCTACGTGCCTCTCTGCATTACTATTATTAGAATTCATGAATAGATAGTCTCACTGATACAGATCCTCCAATCTGTATATTGGGTTCTCTTATTCCTACTTAAAGGGTAAGGGCACTGAACGTCAGATAAGGCACAGTGACCAAAATCACAGGGCTCAGTAGTTGACAGGATTCAAACTCAGGAATGACATTGAAACAAGTAAGCTCAGTGCCGTCCTTAAAGAATAAACTTCACTGCAAAAAAAAAAAAACAAAACCAACTGGTTACCTCATTATTATTGCAATTCTTTCTCCATGGAACATCAGGTTCTTCATTTGTATTCTCTGGGAGTAAACACTTACCCTGGTGAGATGAAATGAATAGCCACAAGTTCTGCCCAACAAGCAAATCTGTTGGGTACAGGAAAGCCCAAAATGTTGGCAAAGCCTCCAGGGCAATAATGGTTGTTAAGAACTTTCAAAGCAAACAAAACTCCTAGAAGAGAATAAAGAGCATACAAATATCAACAATCCAAATGTGGAGATAATCCACACTTAACAAAGAAAACTAACTGAAAGCAAAAATGATTATTTGACTTAATCCCCCTTCTTGTTTTGAAACACTCTCTTCTTTACAAGTCAACCCAGCTTTTGGTAGAAAGACAAATATGTTCAAGGTAATCATTCTTTTGATGTTTCTTAATGCAGAAGTTCATACTGACTTCCAGTATGCTAGAAAATATACAACATGTAAAATGGGAATAAAACACCTGAAATGGTACTAAATGCCACTTAACTGTTCACGTCAGCATTGTTAATTTTTTGCTATGTGATTTCTTTTTAAAAGATTTTATTTATTTATTTGACAGAGAGAGAGAGAGACACAGCGAGAAAGGGAACACAAGCAGGGGAGTGGGAGAGGGAGAAGCAGGCTTCCCACCGAGCAGGGAACCCAATGCGGGGCTTGATCCCAGGACCCTGGGCTCATGACCTGAGCCGAAGGCAGACGCTTAACGACTGAGCCACCCAGGTGCCCCTATGCATCATGATTTTTAAGTCCATGAAAAAAAAGAGCAGTAACGTGTATTTTTCGAACCTCTATGCAAAGACATGTTGAGGGCAGGGCATGTTTCCTTTCTTTCCCACAACTGGCTGCATGAGGATGTATCTTAAAGGAAAGGGGGCCAGATTGCAGGGAAAGTAGAGGGAAGAGTTAGATTTCCTTCTGTTCCAGCACTATTTCCCTCCTGCCCGTCACATTCTAACTCTTAGACTACCTCATTTTGGCCCCGATGGCCATTCCGTCCTCCGAGATACAGGCAGAGGGACTATCATGGTCCCTTAAACATAGTGAGCGTGCCATGGTAAGGTGTCATACGTGTATTTTAATGCTGTTACTGAGAGGCATACCCATCGTTCTAGAGAATTCCTTATCACAGATACACCAGTGGGTCTTTCCACCATGAAGGAGCCAGTGTGTATTTCTAGAACTATCTCCTCCAAAACTACCTTGCAGCAGACCCTGGTCCAAACTGTCCAAGAGTGAACGATGCGGCGTTAAAATAGAATAGCAAGATCTATGTCCCTCCTCTGCTCCAATCATCCTTCTCTCCAAAATCCAAGCCCCAGGGATCCTTAGCCACTCAGAATTCAGTCCGCTCCCCAAACAGGGACCCCCGTTTCATAAAATGACAACAGTCACACCTCCCTTACTGTCTTCATGCATGCTCCCTTAGAAATGTGTCTGCCTTACCTGAGAAACCTACAGCACAGCTCCTTCTGAAGCCAGGTTCATCCATGAATTCTGCAAGAGCAAATTCTAAGAACAGGTACACCACTCCAGTGAGTAGGGAGAATGTGACGATGATGTAGGCAAACCATCTACTTCCAAGTCTTCTTTCTAGATTTATTCCTTTCCACAGCATGGACGCCATGTTGAAATACAAATGCCAGTCGTCTGCATGGTGAAAGGGGGAAAGCAGTAAGCGCTGCCAGTCTTTTTGCTGGTAACACTTCTCCACGCTAAGGCAGGACTCAAACAGCGGTTTCAGAGGATTCAAAAAGAACCAGATGTTGAGAACCAAAGTTGCTAGGGTAACAGGTGGAATATTGCTGATCCCAACATGGAAGATTTGAGAGAGCAGCAGAATCAGTCCAGTGTTAGTTCCCCTTGATCTCCGCTGCATGGTTAGGTTATCAACCCAGTACTGGGAAAATGTGATCAGGTTTTAGGAATCGGGAAAGATATATAGGCAGCTGAACCTAAAACACAAAATGCACATGGAAATCCATCAATGAAGACTTAATAAACTGATAAGGCATACTCATTTAAAGATGAGCTTACATTATATATACCCCACCTCCCATCTGACAGAAACATTTTTTTTTAGTGTCTTCCAGAGTAACATCAGGATGCTGGCTGCCATCCTTCCTCATTTAACATTCTAAAATAGGAATTTTCTCCCAAATCCCAAAGGACCAGTTAATGGATGGGTATGCTTTCTCTGACAAATATGCCATGAAAAAAAGACTTGTCTTCCTTATAAATAAGCTTGTAACCTCATAAAAACCCTACAAAGATAGTGTGTAAATATTTAATAATGATTTCTACTCCAGATGCTGAACAGGATTCTTTATCCCCTTAATTTTTTTTAAAAGAAATATTCAATTTTGATATATTCAATACAGTCTGCCCCAAAGTTTTTAAACTTCCACAGGCAGGTTTTAAAATGCAAGCATTTACTATCTTCTACTCCATATCGCCAGTTATCAACGGCTAGGATGCTTTATATCGTCACAAAAGTGAGTCCGGCAGAGCCCAGCCTAATTTGCTGACCCACAGAACAGTGAGCTAAATAAATCAGTCTGTAGCTTTGCCAAGTGTTAGAGTGCTATGTTATGCAGCAATTACTAACCAATACAGAAGGTATTTGCTTTGGTGGGGGCCTCGGTTATGCTTATGGGAAGAAGCTGGCAAAGAAAGAGACACAGACTAAAGATGCAAAAGATACACAAAAAGAATCAAGTCCTTAGAGGGAACCAGCCCTCTCCATAGTAACAGGAAGGAAGAAGAAAAATGTCAGTTGCAGATATGGGTCAAGAGGCAGATTAGGGTCAGGACGCTGGGAAAAGTTCTCATCTAGTGGTTTTTCTCTGTGGAGCTTCTTGGGCTCCCAACCAAATATGTGACTTATCTGATCCCCTAAAGATTCTCATTCGGACAGGACACTGGAAGGTATGTGAGCTTGGGGGCAAAAATGGTTACAGTTCTACTTAGAAGCTCTGAGACCTAGGGCAAATTACTCAAACTCTCTGAACTTCACTTTCTTCACTTTAAACTAGAAATGATAATACCTCCTTCCCAGGATTACTGTAACACGTCTGGAACGAAGCAGATGCTAAATATACAGTGGCTACACTTTTCAATACTCTAAGGTAATCTCACCTATGTGAAAAAGCTTTGCAAATGGTAGCATCCTAATAAGGCTCAAAGGTACTCCCCCCATCCTCTTCCCATATGCATTCTAAGAAATGACCAAGAAAAAATTACACATTAATGTATGTATGCGTTTGTGTACATCCCCGTTATTAGCACAATCCAAGTTTTTTTTTTTTATTGCTATGGGCTTATTATTATAGCTCTGTAGCATTCTCAGGAACTAGAGAACTTAATAAAATCTCAACTGAAGAGCTCCCAGGCTATTTTAGAGAAATAGTCTATATTTTTCACATTGACATCCAAGTCGATTTTCAAATCTCCAATTACTCTGACTTTTTGCAACATTCCCTAAATAATTTTAATATCAAACCTCAATACCTATAATAGGAGCAATGGAAAAATCTGGCCTTGATCATTAAGTAATCAGCTTACAAGAAATCGCAAAATGAACCCTTCAATCTCAGTATAAATAGTGTCCTATGATGCCAGGCTATGCACAGCACAGAATCAAAACTAATTAGGTCTTTGCTTAAGAAAAATGACCCCCCTCCACCGTGATGGGAATCATTAGTGATGAGCAGTATAAACAAAAAGATAGTGGAACTTCCTCAATAGTATTTCACACTGCACCCAGGCTCGTTTTGCACTTGCTTGACTTCTGCCCAAATCCAGTGGTTCCTTTCCCTGAGCATCCCTCTCACCACCACCTCCGGCTGGTGAAGGCCCCTGTCTCCCTGGGACCCTGTGCTCTCCTGCAGCGCCACACACCCCCTCTCCCCCCAGCAATCCCCCTTCCTCTGCTTTTCCTTCTGCCTCTATTCTTGCTCTCTTCAACACACACTCATGCAATTCTACTCTCGTGGCTTCTAAAATTTGTTTTGTCATTTGGATCCCCAAATTTCTATTTTGCACCCTTGATTTCTCAGTAGGTTGCAGGGGCATAATCTTTTTGGAAGAATACAGCCTGTCTGATCTCTTGGTTTCCGAAAACTGAATTACCCCCACCTCCTCACAAAATGTCTACTTAGCCATTCCTTAGGTCACTCATCTGTTTAATAAATATCAAGTGCCAAGCACATGCCGGTCTCCATGCCAGACAGCAGAGGTATCACAAAGAACAGAAACCCTCACTATCTCAGCCCCTAAATGACCGATTTCTATTTGCTGAAAAAAATTAAAATATTGGCTATAGAAAATCAAAGGATGAATAAAATGATGTGGTTCACGTTCCCAACAAATGTATACTCAATGGGAAGGCAGACAGAACCATAGCCAATTTGAGAAGTGCAGAATATATTTTGGGCTCCACGATTACAAATAAAGGCCACTAGAGTACCAGTGTGGTTAGAACGTAAGTCTGGGGTGTTCAGTAGCACAAATAAATGGGCATATTTCATACCAACTCTACGGCCCACTTTCCTTCCAAATAAGCTATCAAGTCAGCCTTCAAAAGCGAGGGATGCAGCCTCTAACAGGGTCACAGAAAATCCATGTGGTCCATGCGAAGGTCACATCTGTAACTTGACCCTGTGGGCCCAGCAGGCAGGGTTCTAAGAATACCAAAGAGAAGAGATCACAATAAGCCAGCACTGACTGTAAATGAATGTTGTTTTGTTCTGCTCGTCAAATATATAAAAACGTTCAGACTGCTGAGCTGTAAGAGAGACCACAGAGGCATGATCGGTTATAGCAACTCATCTATAAGCTGGAAACCAGTTCAGCCTGTTTGGTTTGGGAAGTGATCCATTTATTCTAACTTGTACCCGGACCATAAAGCAGTTACCACAGCCCAAGGAAGAGCAGGCTAGTCTCTGCACTTCCCCAGCTCATAAACCCATCCTTCCCTCACATTCAACCCGCCTCAAGCTGAACGCTGGACCCATCCCTTCCAATTCTGTTCCTCCTCTGTGTTCAGCATCTCAGGATACAGAATCTCCCGCTCCCTTGCTGTTCAAGTCAGGATGCAAACATCCCTGACCCGCCCTCTACCCTCATCGCCCTCCTATCCTCCCATCCCCTCCACCACACACTTCGTTAATTGGTCCACAGATTCTGTCAATCTACTTCTTTCTAGCTCTTGAGACCTACTCCAATCTAAGCCAGTCATACCTTGCCTGGATTATAACAAACTCCCTAACTGGATTCTCTGCTTATCCTCCTACAACCCACCAACCATTTTTCCACCACCGCCCAGAATAATCCCTGTAAAACTGAAGTTGGATTTCCCCGCAGTAAGCCTGCGATGGCCTATCATTACAGTTAGAATAAAGTCCAAACTCTTCACCATAACCACACACTTGTGACAACCACTACCCCGCCCACCTCTCTGGTCTCTGCCCCAGTCACGGTGCTCCCTCCACAAGGTGCTCCCAACACAGGAGCTCGGGGATTGCAGCAGAAATGGCCAAGGGCAGAATCACTTTGTTTTTTTTTTTTTTTAAAGATTTTATTTATTTATTTATTTGAGAGAGAGAGAGAGAAACAGCATGAGAGGGGAGAGGGTCAGAGGGAGAAGCAGGCTCCCCGCTGAGCCGGGAGCCCGATGTGGGACTCGATCCCAGGACTCCGGGACCATGACCTGAGCCGAAGGCAGTCGCTTAACCAACTGAGCCACCCAGGCGCCCGCAGAATCACTTTGTTTTGATTACCACTAATTACCCAGAGCCTAGTACAATGACTGGCATATAGTCAGTGCTTACAAGTTCTTTGCCCAAGGACTCAAAATGAGTATTTTTTAATATATCCACATTATACAATAAATAAGACTGACTGAAAAGACTACGATCTGTTCATCTTCTAAGTATTTTTCCTGCAATTGTAGCGACCTTCCCCATAGCACTATGCATACTATTCCATTTACATTTTAGTTCCAGAAGAATGTTTATAACATTTATCTCAACTTTACAGAAATAAACCTCTGATCCATGTAAAGTGTATTTAATAGGTTGTTTTGCCAGAACTATTTGATTAAAAAATGGCATTTTAATTATGTAGTAATACACACTAGATAGCACTGTATCAAAGTTGTGACAGAGAGAAATGGAAGACTTCTTGAAATATTGAAAGGAAAGATAGCCATATCTACTTTTAATAAGAAATTAAAAATTAAACAGGTATGTAATAAGAAAAGCTAAGTGGCTAAAACAAACAAAAGAAACTGAAATCATAACTTGGGAAACCAAAGTGTCTCAAAGGGGAGAGAAAGGAGTTTTATAAAAAGGGGGAAAAAATCTAATTACAGTGATTTTCAATTCTACTTACAAAGCACAAAATACTTCATCATTAGAATTTACTAGAGTGGTAAATGTCTCAATTTTCAGTTAAAATGCCCTATATCCCCAAAGGGGCATCTGATAATAACAGTGTTCATCCGTTCACCAGTTGATGGACATTTGGGTTGTCTCTGCTTCTTGACTTGAATGGATAATGCTGCTAGGAATATTCATGTATATATTTTTTTGGTAGGCACACATTTTCAGTTCTCTTAGATACCTAGAAGTGGAATTGCTGGGTCATATGGTAACTCTATGTTTAACTCTTTGAGGAAATGCCAAACCGTTTTCCAAATTTCGGCATCATTTTGTATTCCCTCCAGCGGTGTATGAGGATTCCAATGTCTCCACATCCTTAACACTGCTTGTTTTTATCCACCTTTTTCGTTTTAGCAAGCTGAGTAGGTGTGAAGTGGTACTGACTTAGACTTTCCTAATGACTAATGACATTGAGCAAACGCCTAAATTTTCATTGCTTAAAATATAATATAAACACGCATATTGATAGGTATGCAAAACCATACAGAGAAGCTCATGCCCTCTCTCTCCCCCTCTCTCTCTCTCTGAGAAACAGTTTAACAAGCTCAGGTCAAAAGAAAGCTTCAGAAAGAAAGACGGAACCACAAAGAAATCGTTGTGGTTCACCTGCCAGGATTTCAGCACTGCCATGCCCCTGGATGGGACATGTTAAGAGTAAATGTGAGTGTACCTCAGTAGCAGGGTCATAGGCTCAGGCCCACTCATTTGACGATAAATACTGTAAAATTTTGAAAGAAACAGAGGGTTAGTATGTTTTATTGCTTCAAACAAAGCAAAAATGCTATGGAAATAGCAGATCATGTTAAACATAAAAGCATCCTCTGCTTTTTAATTTATGAGAGCTGTGCAACAAATTAGCACATTGTAAATACTGCATTAACTTGGTCAAAATATACACAAAACACAATGCATTTTTTTTCTCTAAGAATGAACTCTCTCTGGGAATGAACTGGACTCAACCATTTCTTCTCACTCCCTAACTCTCTCAGGAATCCTATCATTCATGGCTTTTCTAATCCAAACACAAGATTGTCTTCTTTACTTCTTACTATAGGGCCAATAGATGGGAGCATTTTAGTCTGGCACAAAATAATAAAATTCTTTGTTCTTCCAATAAAATTTCTTAGAATACTTTTATTTGTCCTAAAAGGTAGTAGCTTCCTTAGGTCCCGAGAGAACCCAATTAGAAAATGTACATTTCCAAAATATTTTTGAAAATAAGAAAATGGTACAGTGTCATATGTATTTGCATTTAGAAAAAAACAATAATTAACTGAACACTTGCAAAGTAATTTGTTTCCTCTTTTCAGATATATGAAATTTCAAAGTTTACGTAGCTCATAGGCAATA
The DNA here is from genome assembly GCF_002201575.2 of Neomonachus schauinslandi. Lineage (NCBI taxonomy): Eukaryota > Metazoa > Chordata > Mammalia > Carnivora > Phocidae > Neomonachus > Neomonachus schauinslandi. The sequence goes on along the minus strand of NC_058405.1, from coordinate 181,283,648 downwards.
TATGGTTGTTAAATGTAATACACAGTCATATGAATAACATGTAAATTATGCTCTTAAAACTTAATAAATATTAAGTGTAACAGCGAATGGTATGGCTTCACATCACTACCCCATGTTCAATTTGCCAGAATGCATCATCCACCTAGGCTGATTAGTAAATGGGGAGTCCTGGGGGTCCTGGGTGGAATCTTTGTCAGAGTACCATAATTGTTTAATGGCAAGTTGCACATAAATGACAAATTTCTTCTAGCCATCTGGATCTAAGTGGCTTCATGAACCACAATAATGTTAAGGTCAAAGAATCAGAGTAGGACTCTGTTTTCCTATTTCATATTAAAGGCAGAGAGATCCAAAGAAATGAAAACACTCAAGTGAATGAAAATTGACTTCATGAATAAAAAATGAAAACAGGAATCAAATTATATTAAGAAGGTAATGGGGATCTAGTCATGAACATTGTGACACTCTCAGTAATTGCATCCCACTCACGGAAATATCCACAACTTGGACTCTTCCAGAAGAAACTGGGAATTGAAAGCACTTTTCCCTTTTGAGGGCTTCTGAGATTTCAGAACCCATTCAACGGTTCTCCACCCTCATATGCTTCATCATTACAACCACATGAGAAATTGTCTTACATGGCTCGATATAACCATTAGGCTATCTCCCGAATGCCAACCGGCTAAATCGTTTTGACTTTAAGCTACCAGACATAGAGTTTTTAAGACACAAGACTTCCTCCTTCCTCTTTTCCCTCATCTACCATCTCTCCCAATGAAAACAAATGTAAGATTTTGCATACCTTAATAAGACACTGCCCAACTGTTGTTTAGAATAGCCTGCCTTGAGTATGAATATCAAGGCAGAATCCTTGACCTCTGAGGGGGATGGGATTTGAGACCACTAAAACAACATAAGAAGTAACAAAATGTTCCAGAGAAGTAAGAAACCATTAATAAGGGCATATACCATGCAGTGACAGACTGCACCAAAAGTCAAACACTTATCACTGGACACTCTTCCCCCAATCCACTTATATGATGCCTGACTAGATTTGCTGAAAATCCAATCTCATCGTATTATCTCCTGCCCCCAGTCCATCTTGTTTCTCATGTATGACGGCATTCTCTACAACATCTTAAGACTGAAGAGTGTCGTAGTGAACAGCATGGACTCCGAAGCCTAAGGCCTGCATTCAAATTCTGACTCAACTGCTTGGAATTGTATGATCTTGGTCAAATTCTCAGTCAGCCTGTGCCTAAGTTTCCCCATTTATAAAATATATACTAAATAATAATAAGACTTGCCTCATAGAGTTGTTGATGAGTTAATACTTGTCATCCATGCAGGACTGTACCTGAAACCTAACAAGCACCCTACCGATATTAGCAGATACTAAATTTTTACCCTCATACTTGATCAACTTGAAGCATTTCAGCCTAGGATTCAAAGTCTTATAATATTTACATACTTCCACAATAACAACTAATATCTAACACATTTATTTATAGTTTTCAAAGTATTTGTATCTAATTTGTTTCATATAATTCTTACAAATGTCTGAACACAAACTTAGTTCCATGTTATCCACTAGCTGGTCTACCCAGCACTTGCCAAGAAAATCACCTAACTGTCCAGGTACCTGTGTGAAGCATACTCTTTAGAGCTACCTAAATGAGGAGCAGGTCAATGGAGCTTCTGCCCTTGAGACTTTCTGGGGATGTTCAAACTTCAGCCCTCGGCTTTCTCTGTCCAAGGTGCTTAGTTAGTGGCCATCTCCACAGATGGACAGTCAGGCTTGGGGCGCTCTCATCACCAGAGGTCGCCAAAGCAAATTTCCCACACATCCCATAGCTTGCATTTTAAGTCTGCCCATTCCAAACACAACTGCCCAATTTGACAGAAATCCTTTCAGCAGTTTTGGTGGGAAACCATGAGACAGAGAAAGAAATTCCATTTTTCTCGTATAGATAAACCAAGATGGTAGTGCTTATAAACTGGACTTAGGACTCAAATCCAGCCCTTCCCACCAGGCGGAACTGCTTATCTAGTGCTCTCTCTCACTACTGTGACCCTTCCTAGGAGAAGCTGTCCTAAAAGGTCTGCACGTCCACAGCATGTACCAAATGTCTCCAAGGTCTGCAAGTGGTTAAATAAAAATCTTTGAAAATTCTGGGCTGTGATCTAGAGGCAGGCCAGAAAATAGTTCAAAGTTCTGCTTCATAACCAATATTTTTTAACTTAACTCACTACCCTAGGAACTCTGAAAATGCCAGCTACTTTTCTTTCACATAAATGCTTCTTGGAGGGTAAACTCAAGTTTGGGAGAACTTTTTAAAAGTACGAAAAGGGAATAAAACAATGTTTAATATTTAGTTCAATTGCTACTGACATAGTGTAAAATTTTATTAGAACTAATTTAAATAATAATGAGGAAAAAGTGAATAAAAGTGTGAAGATTTCAATACTTAACCATTCAGCAAAGGGCTTCCTTTTATGAAAAGATCTCACCAAGAGCAATAAGGCAGAGCAATACATTTTAAGTTAGATATTGCTTTCAACAATGAGGGTCACTGAAATACAATGTCTCTTTAAAAAAAATTATTATATGGAGACAATTATGTTTTTAACACTTCAAAAGAAGTAAAAGGCATCTTAAAGTAAAATTCCTAGAAAACAAACCAATGTGAAGAAATTCTGGGGCTTAAACCGTAAAGTTGCTGAGGGCAGAAGGGTATGTTAGCAAGATTGGAAAAAAAAAATGGGTAAGACTTGCATAGTTCAGAAATATGGAGACAGTGTCCACTGGTGGAGAAAGTTAATCTTCATGATCATCCCCCCTTAAATTAACATAAATCTAATTAAAAACAGCATGCTTGCTATAAAACACAGCTTCAAGGCATCCCCTAGTTACTAGCTCCCAAACCTGCACCCCACTTCCAATCAGATTTCTACTTCTGAGACCCTTAGATACAGAAATTCTAGAGCCATCAGAATTTCTGGAGCTGCTGCATGCAGATATTTTAATAAAATTTATTTTATAAACACAAAAATAACTGAGGCAGAGCTAGGTGGTAGCTATGAAAAGAGTAGTTTCAATTAAAGATGGGAAAGTGATTTCAAATAATACAATCATCTACTCTGAGCCACAGAAATACATGCCCACTGCAATAAATGGAATCACCAAAAGAAACTGTCAGGTCAGGACCTGATAATCTGTTCTTTCCTGTGGATTCTTAACAATATTCAGGAAGTGATAAGATTCAGAGTGCTTAAGGCAAAGGTTCCATCAGCTTCACCTAAGAGGGAATATGGTGCAGTAGAAAGTACACAAGTTTAAAAAGAAGACATCAGCTTCCATCCCGGCCCCACCATTAAGAAAGAGGACAGAAAGGCCAAAGAAGTAAAAGATAAAACAAGAAAACACAGAAAGCCACCAACACTATCACAACAAAAACCAAGTTTTTCTACTTCACTAGGGACTGACTGAGGATGGGAAAAGGCTTCACCCAGGGCTGAAAGTGTTGGTGATCATGGATTATCTTGATGGGTTACTGGGTCTCTGTCCTGCCCTCACTGTCTACCAGAGCCCGGAGCTCCTCCACTGTCCCATCTGACTCAGTGATCTTGGTCAAGAGATAACTCTTGAAGTAGTACTTGGGCTGAGGCTGCAGAACTAGGCCAAGCCCTTCTAAGAACCAGAGAATCAAGATCATTGTCTCCTCTGGCTCTATCATGGGGCCACATGTCATCAAACTTGTGGAAAAGTCTCTGCTTTGGGGAACAATGAGCTGGCTTCACATAAAGGCAAAAGATTCAGGAAAGGAACTTCAGATTTAGGAAATGCTTTAAAATAGTTTCAAGAACAGTAACAACAGAAGAGCTTTGGGTGCCAATTTATTTACACAGAATAGAGGAAATTAAGATTCACCATACATTCCAAGGAACCAGGGATTTTGTCAAAGTGAAAGGAAAAGACAAAGCCTTGGTCATGCTGAGCAATATTCTGGGGATTCCCCCCAGCAATTTGAAAACTTCAGGTCAAAAGCATAATGAAGATTAAAAGGAACCAGAGAGGGACGCCTGGGTGGCTCAGTTGTTTAAGTGACTGCCTTCAGCTCAGGTCATGATCTCTGGGTCCTGGGATCGAGCCCCACATCGGGCTCCCTGCTCGGCAGGAAGCCTGCTTCTCCCTCTCCCACTCCCCCTGCTTGTGTTCCCCCTCTCTCTGTCTCTCTCTCTGTCAAATAAATAAATAAAATCTTAAAAAATAAATAAATAAATAAATAAAAGGAACCAGAGAAACTATTCTTGATGAGATAGCACTCTGTCCCCAACTTCTGCTAGCTGTCCTGGTTTTACTCAGCCTAGGTCTGCTCCTTGCTTTGGGGTTCTGAGTGTCCAAGAACACAACCTCTGGAATGGGCCGTTTCTTCAGGCTGAGTTGGATCATCAAGCTGCTTTGTGGCACATAAAGCTCAGAAAGTATGAGTCTAGTCATAAGACTGATCTATCTTCCCCAAACACACTCATCAAACACGGAGACTGATATACAGATGGAGAAAGAGACACAGAGATGCACACAGAGGGAGAAATCCATCCATTCGGCCTGGCAGAAGAAAGTTTAACTCCTTCTCAGCCTGGAAGAGGCTAAATTTTAACAAGGTCACCTATGCGATCAGTCAACAAACAACATACTGACCATCTACCATAGGCGAGGCAGAATTAGGCTCAGAGAAAGAAAAAGACAAAGTGCATACAACTGTTTCTTGTTTCAAACGAGGTAAGAAGTTGCTCTGGGGTGCCTGGGTGGTGCAGTCGGTTGAGCACCCAACTCTTGGTTTTGGCTCAGGTCGGGATCTCGGGGTCATGGGATCAAGTGTCATGTCGGGCTCCACACTCAGCAGAGTCTGCTTGAGACTCTCTCTCCCTCTCCCTGCCTCCCCTCTCTAAAATAAATAAATCTTAAAAAAACTAAAGTTGCTCTGATTATTCCATGCATATAATGAGAGAAGCAACAGTGCTTCACCCCCACAGGGTGATAAAGGATGTAGATTTAGAGAAACACAAAATAGTTCTACAGAATTACCCTGCTTTTGCAGAACATGATTCTATAGTAAGCAGGAGTCCTTCTATGCACACAGATACTTCTACTCCATTACCGCTGCCCATTTGCTGGATGGCTTTCAAACAATTTCAGTGGAATCGGGGAGGGCCGCTCAGAAAATCATACACAGACACAGGGCCTCTTAAGTCACCTTGCCTTAGATTTCTCAGGGATAAGATCATCAGGAAAGGGGGGCAGTGTAAAGGTCCCCTCCGCTATAAACCTGCCCAGAATCATGCACATGCATGTGCAAGACCAGGATGGTGGCCCCTGAGAAGGGCAGTCAGGCCTTGTTCCTCCCTGCACTTTCCTAACTCTGGGAAAATCACCAACGTGCCAAAGTCTAGATAATGTGGGGGCCTTCTGATTTCATAAATCCAACCCAAGCAACCACTAAAAGGAAGAACCTCTTTGTGCAGCTTTGTAATGGCAGAACAAGAGACCCTCCCCTTAGGCCCCTGTAATTATTAAACTTAAACCACTGAGTACTTGACCTTATTTTCTATTACTCTTCTGTGCCTACTTTCCTGATCAGGTCATGCTTGTCTCTAGGTCTTTGCTCAGCAAAAGCGGTGGTTACGAGGGCTGCCTTAGATCAGATCACCCAGCTGTTCTGTTTATTAGCTATGTTAGTTACCCTGAGCAAACTAGCTCATCAATCCAAGCCTTGGTTTCCCCATCTGTAAAAGGGGTTGCTATGAGGATTTAATTAGCACACTCTTGATGATTACAGCAGTTTGTTTTGGTATTATTATATATTGTTTGGGCTTCACCAAGAAGCAGACGCTAAGACAAGGGTCTCTGTGCAAGTAATTTATTTTGGAGGTGACACACTTGGGATTTATGGTAATTTATTTAGAAGCCAACTGACTAGTGGAGGAGTGGGAAAGCAAAACAGGGAAGGCAAAACAGCCAAAACTGTGTGCATTATCAAGCAAGCCGTCATGATGGGTGCCTGGGGCTTAATTTCACTGGGAAATCTGGGAGCTAGTACGGATATGCCCCAGTGCTATCACCCAAAGGGCTGAGGGTCTGCCTTAAGTCCCTGTCACTTGTGGCTTGCCACAGCAGGCAAAGCAAGTGACAGGGGCCAGAGAAAGCACTCAGGCAAAGAACTGCAGGTCTTGGAGGCTAGAAGTCTGTCAGAATGCATGAAGGGCATGTGGGCAGGGCCCTGCTGGCATCACTCCCGGACCCAGGACACATTCCCCCGCCCCCCCATTCCCTCCAACCCATTCAATTCCTCCTTAGTCGCAGAGCCCAGCTCTCATCCAGGCTCCTCACTGACAGGCTCCCTGACCAAGCACTCATGTCCCACACTGCTCTCAGAATGGATGGCCCACCACTGTCAATAGGATGTCACCAGAACCTATTATCATTTTCTCTGAAAACTGTATGTTTTCAGTGTGTCTTGGGGATTGAGAGCACATGCTCCAGAGTCCAAATTGGTCCCACAGACTGGCGTTAGCATTAAGTGCTGTGAGAACTTATGCAAGTCACCTAAACTAAGCCTCAGCTTCCTGCTACGTAAAACGGGGTTGTAAGTACAATAGCTAAACATGATCCTAGGATTCTTGTAAATATTAAATGACTGAAAACATCAAAGTGCTTAAAATAATGTCAAGCACACAGTAAACACTCATTAAATCTTAGCTATTGTTTTAATGACTTAAAACAGAAATACTCATTTTCTACTGATTGATAGTTTTTCTAAAATACAAGTCTAAAAGAAAAGTCAAATCACTGGCTACAATTACACACACATATTACTAGTTCATCTTTGGTAGTACTGCTCTCAAACCTGACATGTGTGCTATTATCTGATAAAGTTAATTCATAGATCTGGACCCACAGATGGAGGCCGTACCAATGGCCCAGCCCATATCACAAACCTAAACCGTAGTCAGTCTATACTTACAAGAAAGGCCTCACTGTCAAGGAAATCTAAACACTAATACCAATCCTCCATTTTTGGTTTTAGGTAGCTCATCTTACTCTAGAAAACAGGACCTGCCAGCCTCATAAGGAAATCCCTCACCCCCTAGCCAACCATACCCTGTTTCCACATTGCCTCTTCTAATATCCTATACCATTCTCTCTTGCCCAAAATCCCCAGGGAAGAGTGATCCACTGCTTGTTGAGTATTATATCCCCTGCCCCCAAATCCATGGATTGTTTTCCTTTGGATAAAGATACCAAACTCATTACTAAATTGTCTTAGTTTTGTTATTTCACGTGTCTCATTCAGTCCTCTAAACTTTATTAAACAGGTATTATTATTATTATTTCCCCATTTTATAGACAAGCAGAAATTTTAACCACAATAAAATCTAGCTCCAGAGTCCCTGTTTTTCAAATGAAGTTATGAGTCAGATTTGTCTCTGCAGAAAAGTTGAGTGTTTTTAACTCTCAAAGTAGCCTACACTTAGGCTCCAGAAAGTCACTGAAATTACCACTTAAATGGTCCTACTAGTTACTACCTTCAGTGGACCCAGATCCAGGTAAGCTAATCGCAGGGTAGCAGAATATGCCACCAATATATGTCACTTGGCATAAACATTTTTTCTGAGCTGAAGGCAACTGAGAAGAAGCAGATAGAAGTAAAGGTCCTTGCTCTCTCATTTACCTAACAGCAGAACATGAATTTATAGGTGTTCCCGTCCCTATCTACCAGGAAGGACAAAAGTTAATCACTAGGGACAACCTTTGATCTGCCACCTGTGGAATCTACATAACAAACTTTACTAACTAGTCTGTATCTTCCATTAGTTCCCCCACATATATGCCTCCTATAGAAACTCAAAGTCCTTTTAGTCTTGTCACTTCTCCAAAAAAGTACTATTCTTTTGTTAAGATGCTATATAAGCCCAAGTTCTAACCATCCCTTTGAGTTATTCATCTCTGTGTACACCCAAATGCTAATAAAGTTGTTTTTCTTTTGTTGATCTGTGTTTTGTCAGTCAGGTTTACAGGGCTCCAACTGGAGAACCCAGGAGCATAGAAGGGAACAGAAATTTTTCCTCCCCTACACAAATTTGTCTATGATTCTCGATATAAGCCTCTTCAGATTTGGGAGTGAGTTTGCCTATGTCCTCAGTTCTCTGATGTATCTAAGAAGTCTTGATTTTCAGGTTGTTCAGCCGTTGTCCTGTTGTGAGGACCAGGGTAACAACTTCTAAACTCTATACACGTCAGAGCTGAAACAGGAAGTCACCCCACTGTCTTTTAATAAGAGATATGATACTTTAACCACCAAAAAAATTAGGAAGGGCATAACCTCAGCCTGAAGAAGAGTTTCCCAAGAAAGGGCAGTTGGTGACTTCCACTAAACATGTCAAAATGTATATGTATTTTGAAAATATTTCAAACACAGAAATTCTTACTACAGAAAACTTTTACTCTATCAAATCTAATTGTTTTCTTGATACAAGTCAATTTGTAGATCTATATTTAAGAGAGTAGTACAAAGTAACATTCAAATACCCCACCTCTTTTGGTTAATTATCACAGTCAGAGCCAAAAGAAACAAGAAAAAAATCAATTTAAGAATCAAGTTAAAAACAAAAAAGTAACAATAACCCAAATGTCATTTTTTCTCATTTTGGAATATACATGCTATACAAACAGAGAAGCTGAGGAACAAAAGCCTCCATGCCTTCTCTTTCTCCCACCAGGGCCAGGCACCTTGCTGGGAAGGCCTCTGGAAAGGTGGGTCGGGGGGGAGGGGCAGTGAAATGCACCCTGCTTGGCATTCTTTCACACACACACACCCGCAGTCCTATCCTACAAAGTAAGGTTTAATCTGAGAATGAAGTCATGTAGAAGCAAAAATATCTTTTCTACCTTTTAAGAATTGCTGGAATAAAGGATCACTATCCCAACTTATAGCCCGGTGTTTTACCAAATCTCCAAAAGCTGCATGGTCACATCATGTTACTTTGCCTTTGAAGAATGACTCTTATAGAAATGCACCTTCATATTATTTGAAGCCTTGACATCGATCTCCCCCAAGGGACTGCCACATAGGAATCAACTTCACATTATACAATCAAACTTACTATTCCTTGTGCAAAATCCCATCAGAGCTAGAAAAAACTTAATTTCTCCTAATAAATGGATATGCTTTCTTCTGCTAAGAACCACTTAGCCATTTGGTTGTTTATCCCCCCTTTACTTGTGTCTTGTGTCATTTCTAAACCCAACACTTTTTGGAAATAGGCAAATGTACAAATATGTGCCACTTATAGAAATGTTAAGTCAATCCAATTCAGAGAATACCTTAATGAAGCTTCCTCGCCTGCACCAGGCTTTGAAAGATAAAAGGAGGGAAGATATTTCTAAGAAAGGAAACAGCATGCATGTGCTGTGACCATAAATGCTTGAACTGTATTAGAGAAGTGTAAGTTAATTAGTCTGGTCAGTTCTGCTATAGTGCTTGTTTTGTAACAAGCAAATTTGTTCAAATGCAATTAATATATCAGGGAACAACTGAAGCATAATGCAAATTTCCCATTTGATTATGTGTGATTTCATCTGCAAAAAGCATTAGATGAAAGCAGAACACTGCACTCAGCTGAAGCAAACTACAAAGAAATTCACCAAATGCACATACTCACACACCTCAAACATCTACCAGCTACCTAAGTTCGGAGAGTATTTTAGGAGTTACACCCATTCACATCTGCAATTACAACTTGCCTCCCAATTCCAGATAATCCTTACTCTACCACTTGACAATAATTCATAAGTTGCAATCCCCTGACAACCACTTTCACTTGCATAGTTCAGGATTTTTGGAAAGCAACATGCCATATTTATTGTAGTATTTTTGTAAGTCTTAACCACTTAACGTGTAACTGTGCTACCATTTTATTTTTTTTTTAAATGTACCACTGACAAAGTTTTTTTTTTTTAAAGATTTTATTTTATTTATTTGAGAGAGAGAGAATGAGAGAGAGAGAGAGAGCATGGGGGGGGAGGGTCAGAGGGAGAAGCAGACTCCTCGCTGAGCAAGGAGCCCGATGCGGAACTCGATCCCGGGACTCCAGGATCATGACCTGAGCCGAAGGCAGTCGCTTAACCAACTGAGCCACCCAGGCGCCCAGCCACTGACAAAGTTTTGTGAGTGTTTTGCTCCTGCCACCATCTGCATCATAAACTCTGTGGTTTTACTGCATGATTTTGCACAGCATGGTGATTTCAGGAATGCCTATGTCTCATCATAGCAGAGCTGCTATAACGCTAGTGTAAAGTGTATGGGAGGCAGGATGGCTAACTTAAGAACTGCTGCTTGTCAGTCATTATTACCACACTTCACTCCATGTTTCACTCCTACAATCCTATCTTTTAACCAAACTCACCGAAGCTAGAGGCTCCCATCACTCAAAGATTTAGAATACCATGTGCCCTGACCTTTCTCAGACAAATTAGAGTAAGAGGGGACAAACTCTCTCTCTCAACCTATCAAATATGCCCTTACCTTTCCCCTTTATGTCTTCTCTACCAAAAGTTGTTTTACCTTCCTTCACGTGGAATTTAAAATCAAGATTCCTTTAATTTTGGCAGTTGTTTACTTGATCACATTTCCTTAATGTGCCAATGTTTATCTCTGATTATAATTACTCAAGGACATAGGCCACACTTGTGTTTGGCCAGATGCTTTTCGTCAGAGAAATCAGTATAATATATAGTTTGAGTGTACCAATTTCAGCAAAGAGGGAAGAGTAAAACTAAGAACGCAAGATCAGATGCTCTGACAATACACACAGCTCAATGAAAAAAACTGCATTTACATGCATTGTGCATGTTTCACTTCTAGACAGCATACAGGGTCAAACCACTAACTGTCAGTTACAATAAGCTTCCAAACTTCTGGTCAATTACCTGGTTAATAACAAAAGACAAGGCTGTGACATCATTACAGGTATAATTAATTTACACACATCAGCTTCCAGTTAATCAAATACATCTTTTAAAACCATTTAATTATTTTTCACCTAGAAAGCAACACTCAGCTTTGTTAAATGAAAAGCAATCTTGCTGAGCTCAACATGAAAGGCTGTCAGGCTACTCTAAGAAGACACAAAGGACAAAAGGCTTCACAGGGCATATTGCTGCAATGAAGGAACATTCACAGCAAACACAAGCTCAAGGTGATGGCTAATAACAACACATCTGAACAGTTTCCGAACATAAAGAAGTTGTCAGGAAACAGGGTAAACAGGCTTTGGGAAGAGAAATGTCCCAATGCTTTTTGTCAAAAAGATATATAGGGGCAGCAATATTAACGTATGCAGTATAGGACAGTAGTTAAGGGCATGGTCTTTGCTAAAAATTCTACAATATGCCTTAGAAATTTGTTTGCCAGTTTCTCACCTGCAAAAGGACATGAGGCAGGCTCGTTTGGTTTTGCAAGGATTAAATAAGATTACATATATAAAATTGTAAGTTGGGAAATAATAGTGTTTTTATCCATGTAAACAAACTAAAGTAAGACTGAAGATTAAAGATTCTAAATAGCTTTAAAGTATTTTTACAACTTAGTAACCAATTATCATTTTTCTGGGCTTTCTGTGATCCATTATTTTTAAACTGCATATGATTCAAGTATACATACATTTTAAAAACAATATGATGGGGTATGTGGAAGGTATATGAAAGCAGAAATCATTTTTTAATTAAAATAAATTTTATAATAAAGTCTCAAACCAGAGTTTCTGTCAACATTATCTGATAATTTGAGAATTTAATGAGCCTCCATTTTAGGATTAAAAAAATCTCTAGGTCAGATGACAAAGTTTTTATTTTTTTCCACCTTTTTAAAGTGTTACAGTCTTAACAGAAATGATTAGATTATCTTTATACAGGTAAAAATGAAACTACTGGATTTTGTATATAATCTTGACTTTTGCTCCATGGTGAGGTGAATTAGTGTCAACTCCAATTCTGATCCATCAGCACTTATGATTTCCAGTATCAATCATAAGCCGGTTCCTTCTCTCAGACTACACGTCTTAGTGTAATGAGGGCTCATTAAAGTTCTCCGACTGACAGCCATTCAGACGTAGGCCCTTAACCAGGAGACACACGTGGAGCAGCAATGCCAGCAACCACCATCACTCCCTTCAGGAGGATTTGAGCAATTCCATGCTCACCTTTGCTCCACACCAGATTTCTTCGTTTATCTGCCTAAAGTCAATGAAAAAAATGATAGCCATCCCCCCACTTAATCTCTGTGTAAGAACTGTTAGTGAATTATGTATGTGACTGAAATCCTCCCAGCACAAGAACTAGTCAAGAGGGAGATGAGCATGGCTGACTTCAGAGATGCTGTTCATGTTCCCACAAAGCACACAGGACGTCCATTAATCACTGGGTGGTGGGGGCAGTTTGGAGTTTTGGCCTGCCCAGCAGCAACAACACCTCATTCTTGCAGGAACAGGAAGCTGCCTCCCACCCTCACTGGATATGGTCCTGGGAGGGACCAACAATCAAAGGTGCCCTTTCCCACACTGACTCAAGGGTGATAGTGACCAGAGCTGACATAATAACTCTCTCCCTGGAATCTAAAACTTGTGCAGAGACACTAAGACCAACAACATCTAGAGTGGACAGAGCTTTAAACTTAAAGTACTGTCCAAGTCCACCAAGTCTACCCAACCCTTGAGAGCTCACCTAGCTATTACCCTTTACCAAGGCTTGGTGGTTTGGTTTTCTGTCTATTCCCTGAGCTTATCCACAGACTTCCAGTAAATCTCTTGTTCTTGAATAAGCTATCCCGAAACCATAGCTAACCTACTTTCCTTTGTTTTCAAAACGCTACCCAAACCACTACACTTGCAAAGGGCTGGCAAGCAGATTCTAGTCTATTTCAAGCATTACTAACTCTCATTGTCTCCTGGTACAGCACTCTAGCTCATGGGAGAACCAAAACATGCTGTGTATATAAGTGGTAGCAAAGGTCTGCTATGGCCATGCCATCACCAGAGAAAGAAGAGCGCACCCAGCTAAGGATGGGAGCACAAGAGCCAACTTCTGCATAAATAAGGCAAAGTCCTCTTAAAGCCATAAACTAAGTGTCTAAACTTGGACACTGGATGAAAAATGTAATCACAGAAGGAAAAATGTATGATCTAAAATTTGTCTTTTGTTTATACAAGGTTTTTAAAAGAATACATCTAATTACTGATTTTCAAAACATACTCCTTGCCTTTGTTCTTCATTGAAAATAAGATTACTCTCTACATTTAATAAAATGTTGTCACTTGAACACTTCTGACTAGACTTTGAGACAATGAATCATTTAGATTCACCTACAAAAAAAAAAAAAGGAAAGGAAAGAAGGAGGAAAGAAATTGAGTAAGAGGTTCCTTCAACCTGATAGCCTTCTTAAAGGCTATTAAGAAAGATCATGGAGGGGCGCCTGAGTGGCTCAGTCATTAAGCGTCTGCCTTTGGCTCAGGTCATGGTTCCAGGGTCCTGGGAGAGAGCCCCGCATCGGGCTCCCTGCTCAGTGGGAAGCCTGCTTCTCCCTCTCCCACTCGCCCTGCTTGTGTTCTGTCTCTGTCAGATAAATAAAATCTTTAAAAAAAAAGAAAGATCACGGAATTATCCTGCATGCTTTTCTGTGGGTTTACCCCTTTGTTCCACCATCCTGTAATTCATCACATTTCTCTAATTATAAGCCCCGGAGAAGAAAATCAATGAATGTGAAACTATAGCAGTAAAAGCATCAAGCAGATAATTTTATATCTCACTGTCTGTATTCTTTCATTTAATAAATAGGAATGCCTATGAAGGAAGAGGTACTGTCCTTTCAGGCAACCACAGCCTAGAAGCCTAGAGAGCAGAAATACAAACAGAGACATTATGGTGTGATAACGAAAACAGGAATGCATATAAAGGTGCACGGAATGTTTAGACAATAGCAAAAATAAGTTTTAAGGTTTTGTATGGGGTGTAGGATAAAGAATGAAAATACTGAGCAGCCATTATCCTGTGGGCAATGCAGAAGGAGATGAAATGATCCGTGAAACTCATAATCAAAAGCAGGAGAGTAATCTCACAAAAATAAAAGGATTTAAGTCATCACTTGGTGGACATAATAGCTATAAGCTAAAAATTTGGAAAGCCAAAAGGTCCCTTATTAATACAAAATTAACATAACTTGAAAGAAACGAGTAAATCTTGAATACTTTGGTAGAAAGGAAGGGACTAGGTGGGAAGTATGCACAATATTTATTCCTACATTGGTTCCAACTTAGAATCAAACTGATTCATTACAACCACATGACTGCAAATTGCTAGTATTTGTAACATAAAAAATGTAGCAAAGTTTCTTTCAGTGTTGCCCAAGAGAATCCCTCAAGGGAAAAAAAAAAATCCAAAATTAGAAGTAGCTGCCAACACACACAGACCCTACACAGACACATACACACTCCCCTATATATTATTTATAAGGTTGAAGTCATTGTAATCTGTATTAAATTTCATTCATAACTATCCTGATATTGTGACTTTGGATTAAAAATGCGTAAGCAAGTTTACACCATGCAGAAACAGCTGTTGGTATAATGAGAACATTCCTGGAGCTGAAGCCAGATTTGGGGTCAAATATGGATGCCATCGTTTACTAGTATGTGGCCTTAGGCAAATCATATAATCAATCCTGCTGAGCTTCTGCTTCTTTATCCATAGATGAAAAAAATTCTACTTACTTACTGGAGTCATTGTGAAGAATAAATGAAATAGCATATTATGTGAAAGCACGTAGCACACTCCCAAAGTTTGTTTTCCAATCTCCCTTCCTCTCCATAAAGTAATGAGCCTTTCCCCCCATGGAACTAGACTTTATTGCTTTATAATTATGATGTGCATGTAACAATGTCCAAGAAACTAGATGGTAAAATAACACCAACAAGCAAACCTGAACGCACACATTGTTAGTTGACTATCATCTAGATCCCAAAGAGCTCTTATATGGCTCTTCTGCACTATCTATTGCTTCCCAGAAATTTGACACATTTTATTCTCTGAATACAGCCAAAATTATCCCACAGGCTTTGAACTATGGCCATCATGATGTTGCACCGAGCAGCAGGCTGACTGAAAGTGACTCCCCCTCCCCCACACTCCAGCTGTCACCAGGAAACCCTGCTCAATGTGTGAAAAAAGACAAATGTGGTATTACTACTACCCCTATTAATAACAACCTTACAAATACTTAGCGTTTGAGATTATTTTTCTTATGAAAGCTCACTATTAACTAAAAATTAACTCTTTAAGAAAAACCCTTTACCATACAAATTGCAAACCAGCTGCTTTCATACAACAAAAAAACAGAGGTACAATAAACACAGGTAATATATTTCCATTGACCTCTTGTTTCTTTTTCCTTGAGTCATCTGTAATGCTAAACAATATCCAGTTAAAATATTAAATAGCTTTAACAGTGATACAGCTGTCACGGCTTAGAGGGATCAAAAAAAAAAAACTGAGATGATTTCTCAAAAAGCATTCATAGAACTCCTCTTTTTTGTAAAAAAATGGGTCATATTGAAGACTGGATTTTTTCCTTTCCTTTTTTTTTTTTTTAAATAACCACTCACTCCTCTGCATGAGAAGTTACACATACATTTGACATTGCCGAAAATCCTGGGAATTGTCTTCAGAACAAGTTTGTGAATCCCACTCACAATAATTCTTAATGCCATGACTTTTTAGATATAACTGTCTCTTGACGATTTCTATCCCACAGATGAAGAGTTTCATACCCAGTGCCCTGGACTCCAGGGTTCTGGGGACATGCCTTGGAGTATCACTGCAGAAAGTTCAAGATGAGCACCAGCAAGCAGAACTGTGCCCTTCAACCTCTCTTAAAGCCTCTCAGCTTCTGAGCTTTTTGGGTAAGATTCTGCTAAAAAGGGTTCCCTGCTTAAAAAAAAAAAAAATCTAAGGACCACTGCTTATGAGACTAGACCTAAAGCATAAAAGGAAATCTATCTTCTTAAAGCATCATTTCTATCTTTTAAATGGCTTTTATTTATCTTTTAAATGGTTTTTTAAAAGAATGTTTAGGGGCGCGTGGGTGACTCAGTTAAGTGTCCGACTCTTGAGTTCTGTTCAGGTCATGATCTCCTGATTGTGAAATCCAGCTGTGTTGGGCTCCCTACTCAGCATGGAGTCTCCTGGATTCTCTCTCCCTCTCCCTTTGCCCCTCCCCCAGTTGCTCGTGCTTTCTCTCTCAAATAAATAAACAAAATCTTAAAAATAAATTAAAAAAAAATGTTTAGGGGCACCTGGGTGGCAGTCGGTTGAGCATCCGACTCTTGGTTTTGGCTCAGGTCGTGATCTCAGGGTCATGAGATGGAGCCCAGCATCAGGCTCCACACCCAGCATGGAGACTGCTTGAGATTCTCCCCTCTCCTGCTTATGCTGTCTTTCTCTCTAAAATAAATAAATCTTTTTTTTTAAAGGATGTTTATATATACATGCACCCATGTAACTTTACATAAATGTACAGATTATTTATCCCATCTCCATATTATAATACATTGCCAAGTAAACAAAATTATGACCTGGTATGACTCCTTTCAAGTATTTTCCATGCTCATATATATAATATATATACATAAAAACACAGGAGATAATTTTTTTTTTTTTAAATGGAAGATAAATGCACAGTGCATATATTCAATGAGGTTCCACCTCCTGGAACATAGTGTCCCCCCTATAGTGGACTGTCCTGGTTAACTAACTGAAGATACTTAAATATTAATCATCCCCTGACCTTGACCTTCCAATAAACACCCAAAACAATTTTATGGAATTTGTTCTGTTAGAGTGATAAAACTGAAGATAGTGTTTTTCTACCAGGTTTTAGAGTTTTAATTTTTTCCATGTGTTTGCTTTCTCTCAACGTGAAAGCTTTGACTCTCCGGGATTTTAGCATTTAAAAAGAAAAGCAGTGCAGTTAGGTAATAACAAAATTACCTCATTTATAAAAATAGTATGAGGAAATGAATGAGGTAAAGTTAGGTTTGGGGTGATAACTACCTTTTTTCCCCCTGTCCAACTGCAGCATTTATTGGGTCTCTCTGCCTTCACATGGTAGACATGCTTTTCACTTTAAGTTAATTCAATGTCCTGAGATAGGCACACACCATGACTCCTACTCTACAAAAGAGAGAATTAAGGCCGAGAGGATGTTAATTTGTTTAACGAACTCAGTAAGTAGTAGAGGCAGGGTTCAAAACAAGGTCTGACCAAAACCACTGCCATAGATCTGCCTCTTTAACACAGAGAACAAGAAAATTGTTTAGGGCCTTTGAAAAATGAATGTTTCATGATGGGACAGTGTTAATTTAGTGGTAGTATTAACAAATTTATTACAGAAGCAGATATCCAAAGTGACTCATGTTTATCCGAAAACTCTCACCCACAGTATCTAAGAGCCATGGTGTGGCACTGATCCTTCTCAAAATTGAATGAGTCTAGGTTTTATGGCAACTGCTTCAAGTCCAAAATAACCCCCCCCCCCCCCCAAAAGGGAAGGAAAAAACTGAAAAAAAAAACTGCAACTGAAAATCCAAAAAAAAAAAAAACAGCAGGTGAAGGGCACAGCTAACTTAGCTCCTGTGATACTTCCAGGAAACGGGTATAGGGAGTAGTTACCATGAGGCCTCCTCCACTTCCTGGATCTACATGACACATGGGAAAGAAAGATAAGGACAGAAACATCTTCAGCCTAGGCTTCTGCATGCAAGTCATTAACACCCCTCAGCTCTATGGCTAAGGCTTATCTCTGGTTATCCACCCAACTTGTTTACCAAGTTCTGGATCAAGAGAAGGTATAATTAAGCTGAAAAGACCAAAAGGCCAAAGAATTAAAAGCTACTCTTTAACACAATTACTTATCTCATTCTTAAAAATACTACAGTTCCAGGTGGGGCGCCTGGGTGGCTCAGTCGTTAAGCGTCTGCCTTCGGCTCAGGTCATGATCCCAGAGTCCTGCGATTGAGCCCCACATCGGGCTCCCTGCTTGGTGGGAAGCCTGCTTCTCCCTCTCCCACTGCTTGTGTTCCCTCTCTCGCTGTCTCTCTCTCTGTCAAATAAATAAATAAAATCTTAAAAAAAAAAAAATACTACAGTTCCAGGGGCCCTGGCTGGCTCAGTCGGTAGAGCCTGCAACTCTTGATCTTCGGTGGTGAGTTCAAGACCCACATTGGGCATGGGGCATATTTTAAAAACCAACCAACCAACCTGTAAAAAAAAAAAAAAAAAAAAATACTGCAGCCCCAATAGCACTGGTATTAGAACATACTGCTATAACTTTCAACAGAATATCCTGCATCCAACAATCTTGACTATATAGACTATAATTAGAATCCAGAAATAAATAAAATGCCCTCTAAGCCATGGTCACAATATTCAGGAACTTCAACTCACACTGAACACCATGAAAATCCTTTCAGCACGATCTAAGTAGTTAACTTTATGCAGTTCTAACAAGCTATTAAATAACATCTCATCTTTGAGTGTTTTCTTACATGTGTTAGTGTTAAACTTATCTTCCCTGCTTTTTCACACTGAATATTTACAGCCCTACGAAGAAACCTTTAACTGATCCCAAGGTCTTACACCTAGGAAAGGCTTCACCTGGTTTCACATTCCATTCTGTGACTTCTCCTCTTTATCACGACAGCAATATTCACATTAGCACCCACGTGCAGTGGATTAACTGCAAATCTTGTTAAAATAGATTTCTGGTTAAGTCTGGGATAAGACCCCAAAATTTGCATCTCCAAGTTCCCAGGTGATGCTGATGCTAGTAGTCCTGGGACGATTAGGAGTGTATTGCTATTCTTCTTTGTAAAATTACTTGCTTCCCCAAGCTGCCATGTGAGCAGCAAATTATAAGTCTTTAAATTTATACTTTATTGGAGCTGGCAAAAAAAAAAAAGCGACATAAATGTGAGACATTAGACTTTTAAGACTAAAAGCAGCAAAATCCAGCTGCCTCTGAGTGTCCTGCAAAAAGACCTACACAACTCGATGACTGAATCATGACAATGCAGAAATTCCTTCTAATAGCAATCCTGAGTCTTCAAAAGTTTATGCACAGTTTGGAAAAATGAAGCATGTGATCCATTTTTGGACAGGCTTTTTAAACTGTGACTAGAAAAAGGGTTAAATCCACATGCGGATTTCCTATCCCCTATTAAGAGAAATACCACTAGTTAGTTAGGATTGTGTTTGCCACACACTTGTTAATAGAAACAAAGTTACCCCTCCGGCGCCTGAAACTGCAAGTTGTTGCTGATGCAACGTCACTTTCAACTTCCTGCTTTCCGAAGGAATCTTTTAAAACTCCCACAGAGCCAACCCCATCCTCCCAGCACGTAGTTCCCGGGGCGGTCAGCCCCAAGAAGAGGCCGCTGTGCAGACGATGGGACCCCAGGGCGACTCGCTGCGGGAAGCACCCACCGGGCTCCCGGACTTGACCAGGGTGCCCAGAATGCGGAAGCGCACCACCAGCCCGGCCCCCAGCCCGGCCCCGGAAGTGCCGACTAGCGCCCCGCATCCCCTCAGCGCCCCGCGCCACGGCCCTGGGAAAAGGGCGAGAGACACCCCGCAGAACAGACGACGCATGGGGTGCCAAACAGACGCGGAAACTCACGCTCTCTACGGCCCGCCTGCGTCCCCACGTCTTCGCGCGCATGTGCGTCATCACGCACGGGCGCCAGATACCCAACGCTCCTGGTCCCCGGGGCCTGCGGGGCGGGGAGAAGAGAGCGAGGGCGACGCGGCTCGCGCAGCATGGCTGGCAGGGCGGGGGTTGGAGGGGGACGTAAAGCAAGAGGGCCAGTCTCCTTCCGCGCATGCTCGGTTGCGCGCTCGCGCTCTTCCCCGCCCCCCCCCCCGCGTGCTATGGCGGTTCCTCGGGGCAGGTTACGAGGGTCCCGCGGAAGAAGGTTCACCACAGACAGCCGTGTGGGGGCCTTGTACCCTCGACTCATCCCCCCGGCTCCGAGTGACACGAGGATAATATTCCTTCCTGCCATAAATAACTGGTGATCGCCTCCTCACACGTGAAGCAAAGGAGCGACCTGCTTTCCAGGGACTGGACGTGGGGACAAGCGGCGACTGGGCTCGGTGGCGGCTGAGGAACTGGCTCATCCCTGCCGTGAGGTCCTGCTTCTGCGTGGCGGAGTCGGACACTGGCTGTGAAGTGCTGGTGGGAGAGACAGAAGCTCCCACCTTCGTGGCTTAGCCGCAGACAGCAGGAGAGCGGCCGTCTGGTTGGCCGAGCCCCCACTTAGAAAGTTGGCCACCCAAACAAGGTCATGGGCATGCTGCTCACTCCCCAAAGCTTAGATTGGAGCCGGCATTTATTAGTCTGTTTGCCCATTTAAAGGCTTCGGGTGTGAAGTATTTCGATGGAAGTATCCTTTGATGCTCTTGTAATTAGGGGTTCTGCTTCTACTGTGGAACGAGTTTTATGTTTAGTTGTAGGAGTCAGGTTAAGTTAAATGCAGTAACGCTGTTATTTATTTCCTGCAATATGGAGAAGCTACCATACTGGCTGGTATGGAATTTTCTCATAACTAGGAGGAAGACATGCATTTTTCAAGGAGGACTCCAAATGCAGGTGGTGATATGCTGTTCTGTATTTATTGGAAGTTGTGGCAGCTGTGTTTAGCGCGGCTACCTAAAAACTGCCTAAATCGGAAGAGTTTTGATTGTCTTTTGTTTTGTTTATTGCAAGCCCTCTTCATGGAAATGTTTATTTTGGAGTTTGAAATTTAGATGAAAATTTGGCTCATGTACAGGGGACAGGGGAATATAACAGATTTTCAAGTGACAGGAAAGATTCTTAGGAAATTGCAAGTTATTCTTTGAGCCTTACAAGTTATCTCTTTCTTCTGAAAACAATATGCTGATCAGAAAGCTTGCCCACAATGAGAAACTGCATTCCTAGAAAGTCAACTGAAGGGGGATGTGGAGTAGATGAATTGCCTATAGAAGTATTTTATAGACTTTTCTAAGGGAAAAAAAGGTAATTCTTCAGAAAGAAGAGGTCTCCATTTATCCTTCTGATCCATGATCATATGCATCAATTCAATTAATACTAATCCTATCTTCCATTCTCTCACACCCCTTGCACCTTTCTATAATTGCATCATTTTTCTTGTTCTTATCTTAATCCATCAAATACAGAAGTAATTTTAAGGGAGCCACAAGTCAAGAAGACTCAATACAGTAATCTCAAAAATTTCATATATATAGGTTAAGAATATACTTAGGCAATTAGATTCCATTTCAAATATTATCTGTGATAAATTTCGTAGACATTTAAGAGGACGGAAGAAGTCTACCTTTTAAAAAATGACCTTTTTTGTCCTATATGATTCATTCAGTAGACCAGAACTTTTTAAAATTCCTATTGAAATCAGCATGTTGTATACTCAAGTCCTATTTAAATTGGCAAACATCACTTAGATAATAATTGTACATCTTTAACATGAGGCAGTCGCGCATCCTTTCACTGAGGCAGGGCTTTAATAGCAAATAATAGAACAAATAACAAAGAATCAGTGCCAGAAGAAGACCTTTAACATTAAATTTATGCAGTTGTTACATTACTTTGTAGGATGATTCCTAAACACTCGAAGTATTCATTATCTTAATCATGAGAAAAAGCAGCATTATGCACATAGTGTATGATATTCAAGACCCATCTAATCTGAACAATTTTCTAATTTTATCAAAGGTTTGTAAGAGAGCAACAATACCTGGGATTAAGCCATTTGACGTAAATGAATGTTCCTAAAATGTGGTCCTTGCATACAAATAGAGAAGTTGTGGTAACATTTATACAGTTCATAAATGTAGGATTGCTGCTGGCAGGAAGGCAGATTAGTCATTTTCAGCTTTCAAAACCTGGCCTGAAGGAGAGAGGACATCAAGCAACAACACCATGAGCAAATAACAACTGGATTATTTTTTTTTAATAATTTTTAAAATTTTTCTATCCTCTTCTTATTAGGACACTACTAATAGAGGATTAAGAGCCAATCCTACTCCAGAATGACCTCACCTTGACTAATTACATCTGCAATGACCTCATTTCCAAATAAGAATACATTTTGAGGTACTAGGGGTTAGGACTTCAACATGTCTTTTTGGGTGATGCAATTCAACCCCTAACAGATCTATTAACAACCTAGGTCTATTTTAAAAAGTTAAACATACACTACGCTACAACCCAGCAATTCCATGGTTAAGAATCTACCCAAGAGAAATGAAACATATGTCCACAAAAGACTTGAATGAAAATGTCACAGTGCTATTATTCATAATAACCAAAACCTGCAAACAATCCAAATGCTTATCAACTGTTGATTGGATAAAGCAATAAAAAAGATACAAGCTACTGATTATTCCTACAACATTCATGAACCTCAAAAACAGTATGCTAATTGTGAGAAAGCAGACCCTAAAAACTATATATTGTAGAATTCCATTCATATGAAATTCCCAGAAAATGCAAATCTATACAGACATGAAACAGATCAGTGGTTGCTTGGGACTGGAGGTGGGAGTCAGGTTAACTAAATGGACAGGAGGGAACTGTGAGGGATGATGGAAATGTTCTAAAACTGGATCGTGAAGATGGTTTCCCAGCTCTACAAATGTATTAAAAATTACATAGGAACACTATACACACACAATGGGTGAATTTTATGGTATGTAAATTCCATCTCAACAAAGCTGTTTAAAGAGAAAAGATAACCAGTCTGTGGACACGTGTGGCCAGTCATCCACAAGGCCTGATAAAGAAGGAGCATGGCAAACTACCCAGGGCCTACCCATCCACATGCCATGTTCACAGCATAATTCTTGAGTCAGGGGATACCAATCAGATACGGATGCCATACTCTAGGAAAGTCTAGTCCTAAAAAGGAGCCAAGGGATCTACATAAATTTCAATGAAGCCAGATAGAGCTAACTTTTTAAAGATTTTTTTAAGATTATATTTATTTGAGAGAGAGAGAGAATGGGGCAAGGGGCAGAGGGAGAAGCAGACTCCCCACTGAGCAGGGAGCCAGATGTGGGGCTTGATCCCAGGACCTTGAGATCATGACCTGAACCAAAGGCAGACACTTAACCAACTGTTAAGTGTCTGGGCCACACATGTGTCCCAAGAGCTAACTGTTCTTTATGTTTAGTGCAATTAATTTGGGACTTGAGAGGAAGAGAATATTAATAGGAGTTGGAGAGATGAGGGAGTGCTTTGTGGAGTTGACATTTGAATAGTATCCTTGATACAGAAGTAGGATTGGACCCATGAGCATGAATGGAATGGAGCATTCTCGGCCAAAAAGGAAACAATAAAGTAAGAACAATATTGTGAGGAATCACTAGGGTGGTTTATGCTATATGTATTATTTGAACCAGGGTATTATTTTGATCAGTAGTAACAGATGAAAAAGGTGTCCATGATGTCAAATATTCTTGGTATATGAGCATTACAATGTATATACTGGACTAAAGGGAATGGAGAATTTCGGAGAATAACAGGAAAGGTTAGCTATAGAATATGGATGTAAGAGAGAATGTTAAATCTTACTTAAAAAAAAAACCATTAATAATGCATTTTTATGCAGTCAATTAACATGTTTTAGAAATTCTTATAATGATCTTGTCTTTGAGTCTTTATATGGAAATGTGTGCTTTAGAATTCAAATGGTTTTTTATTGGCTTAAAGGAAGAATATAGAATTAAGGATCTATCATGATTGAGTTTATTCTACAGCCAGTGAGAAAAGTTCTGGTGGTAATAAGGTATACTAAAACCACAAATAGCAATGGACTTGCAGGAGACCTGTGATGGTTAATTATCCTGACATTATTATGGACATTATTATAATTGCATATGAATTTTCACTAATCAACTCTCAATTAGTCTACTGTGACTGAGAAGAGTTGTGATAACACTGAAATAATTCATGTTACTCTGCAGGTATTTTAAAACTTACAATTTAATGCTTAAATTCCTGCCCCTAGATCCAACCTCTTCCTGATTCCAATCGTACCATAAACAGATAATTTTATTTCTTGTATTGGGGCATTAAACCAATAAAACTTCATTCTCTCCTCATGTATTGTCTAAATTTTTGTCTAAGAAGTAATCCCTTCCCATCATAGAAGATAAATAAACCTAAATTTCCTTGTCCCTACCCCAGTAACCACTAGAGAACAGGAATATAACATGGAATCTGTTAGTCAAAGGTTCTCTCTTGAGACTTGGACTCTTAGGAGATCTGGAAATGGTTGGAGACCATCATCATCTCAGCACCAGGAATGACAGTGCTTCAGCGGGAGAGCTGGAGGCTGAGTACTCTTTAAAGCACCTTTAGCATGACTATCTCAAGATACCCTGAACTTTGGGGCACGTGGGTGGCTCAGTTGGTTGAGTGGTTGAGCATTGGATTCTTGGTTTTGGCTGAAGTCATGATCTCTGAGTCGTGGGATTGAGCCCTGTGTCTGGCTCAGCAGTCAGCACGGAGCCTGCTTGTCCCTCTCCCCTCAGCCCATTCCCCCTACTCTCCCTCTTTCTCTCTCTAATAAATAAATAAATAAAATCTAAAAAACAAAAAGATACTTTGAACTTTAACTCAACCCTTGACCTACTCCTGCTAAGACCTACATATACAGATTTTGATTTTGTACAACTCAATATTATTTTGGTAAATTGTAAAATTGTTTTCTTAATCCTCTAACATCCTACAAAATCTCACTTTTACCACCACTATGACCCCCACTTCTTATGTAAGTTAGTACATTTTGAGGTCTTACCAAAGTGCCTGTTACACAAATATTCAATACGTGTTCACTGTCATTATAACTATTATTAGCTACCATTTGTTGAGCGTCTACCGTGTGCCAGGCACCTCACCTCTCTTTTAAAAATGAGGAGGGGAACCTGGGTGGCTCAGTAGGTTGAGTGTCCCACTCTCGGTTTCAGCTCAGGTCATGATCTCAGGGTCCTGAGGTCGACCCCATGTCAGGCTCCGTACTCAGCGGGGGTCTGCTTGAGATTCTCTCCCTCTCCCCGTACCTTTCCCCCCAATACTGCATGCTTGCTCTTTCTAAAATAAATAAATAAACCTTAAAAAATAGAATAATAAAATAAAAATGAGGAAACAGAGGGTCAGAGAGTCTAAGTAATATATCAAAGCTCACATACCTAGTGGGTAAAGGGAATGATGGCTCAAACTTTCTATTATTTTTACTTCTAAATATTAAATATCCAGTACTGTATGCCACTAGATGCAGAATCATCTATGTAAGAGGTAATTTTGTTTTTATTCGTATACATGCTTAAAGTTTTCATTGTTTCATTAATTATCTAAACTGTTAAAAATGGAAATAACAACCATTCACTATCCATTTCGGAATTATTTTGAATGATTGTGTTTCTTTCAATTTTCCATATTTTTCTACTTTGAAAAGTAGTTTTTCTATTGTTTTGGATAGATCTTCCTTAATCTTGTTTTCACTCATGATTATCTAAAAATTAAATTGGGTTTACAGTTGTCCCATTGTTTTTATGTTTACAGGATAGTAGAGAATATTGTTTGAAAGTCCCTGTTTCTTTCAAATAATAAATCCTAAATAATCTATTTTAATAATTATTTTTAACAGTTTAGTATTTTTCTATTACATCTGCAAATGCCTTTCTGTTTTAATATCAACTAAAATTCTGATGCTTCCATGACTACAATGAATGGTTTGACTCCAATCTGCCAAATCATATTTTCTATGTGCTATCTGGGACCTCACAGGAGACCCCCTAAACCACATCTCCTCAAATCTGGCAGAATGTATCATGAATATGGAACATGTGCTTTATGAGAAACTTAGATAACGAATTCTTAGAAAAGGAAGAGCTGTTAATTTTCTTGCTAGGGGAAAAAAAAAATGTCCAAAAAGGAATTTGCATCAAAATATGGGAAACGAGGGCGCCTGGGTGGCTCAGTCGTTAAGCGTCTACCTTCGGCTCAGGTCATGATCCCAGGGTCCTGGGATAGAGCCCGCATTGGGCTCCCTGCTTGGCAGGAAGCCTGCTTCTCCCTCTCCCACTCCCCCTGCTTGTGTTCCCTCTCTCGCTGTGTCTCTCTCTCTCAAATAAATAAATAAAAAATCTTAAAAAAAAAAATATGGGAAATGAGGCTATGATCATAGCAGTAGTAGGTGACTCAGGTATCTGGGCCAACTTCCCATTTGCCTGTAGCCCAAGTGATTTCAGGACTTACCCTGGACACATAACAAGCCTGTCCACACCCACGTACACACAGCTTTACCTCAACCACTGCTTGCTGATAATGAAAATCACTTCGAAAAGGCCTTTCCAACCACACTCAAACATAACGTGTTTAAAATGGAGCACTGTTGAAGGAACACTTAGAAGAGAATGAATGTCAGTGAAAGGTCAATGGGTCACCCTGTCCACCAGCACATGGCAGTCCTGGGTAAGTGCCTGGGGCGGGGGGAACTGGACACAGAGGGATCTCAGGTGGAGGGATCCAGGGACCAAAGACGTAGTTGAAAAACTTGCAAAATTATTGCTAAGGTTCTACCCAATGTATTACAATAGGCTAGGAAAAATAGAAACCATGGGGCAGGGCACGGGGTGGGAGGAGTTCTCAATATCACCTATAATGACAGAGAGCTCCACTTTACCTCATTTAGATTTGTCTTTTTGTGTTTTAACACAACTGATTTCCAATCAAAGCATGTCTTTCCCAGGGGATATGTGTTTTTGAGCACTAACCACATAAGTAAAGACTGTCATTTGAGAACATTAACTATATATATGTAAGCAGAAAAGGTTTTTTACAGGTAATTGTTTATTTTTCTTAAATTATAAGTGTGCCAGCCATTAAGTGGATGTCAGATCATAGAAGGTTTTATGTTGTCAATTACTTTTTTATTTATTTTGAAATAATTGCAGACTTTATAGAAAAGTTGTACACAGAATGTCCTAAGTGTTAACATTTGTTTCTCTCTCTTCCTCTCCCTGTCTTTATATATAAATTAATATTAGTATATTAATATATGTACACACACAATTTTTCTCAATTGTTTTAATGTAAATTGCAGATAAGATGGTCCTTTGCTTCTGTATGCATTTCCTAGAACAAGATTTGCTTTCTAAGAAAAGGTTATTAATCTTAAATTTCCAGGGTCAATCTAGCACACTATTCTATCCATTTTACACTGCAAACCACCCAAGTGCCATGAGGCCCAGTTGTGAGGAAATGTTGCCATCCATTCTATTCTAGACCATACATTTGACTATTAAGTAGAGCACAACCTGGATTTAAAAAAAATAAAATGCAAATTGACCCTTTGGGCTGAACTGCCAACATGACTCCTAAACTTCTTTCTACATGTGCACAAAAGAACAAACATTCCAACAAAATTTAATTCATTTGACTAATAGCCCAGAACCTTAAAATTAATTGGTTGAATGTAATATAATCCATAAGGAACAAGATATCAAGGATGGGGCAAGGTGGGGGTGGGTATGGGTCTAACAGCCTGTGGTAGAAATTATTGTTATATAAACCTTTAAAGCTATTTGAAGGCCTGATACAGGTTTTTGTTTCTTTTTTTAAAAATTTTTTAAAGATTTATTTATTTGAGTTTGGCGAGGGGCAGAGGGGGAGAGAGAAAGAGAGAGCCTTAAGCAGACTCCACACTGAGCGTGGAGCCAGATGTGGGGCTCCATCTCAGGACCCTGAGATCACGACCTGAGCAGAAACCAAGAGTTAGACACTCAACGGACTGGGCCACCCAGGAGCCCCCAGGTTTTTGTTTCTAATGTTTCTGACTTAGAATAAGCAAGAAAGCAACAAAAATTGGAAAGTGCACAGAATATGGTTTCAGCTCTGCTGCTGTTATGAGGCCTTGAGTTAGCTATTTGGAGCCTCTGAAACTTCATTTTCTCCACTGTAAGATGAGGGAATCACATGAAGTTATTTCAGTTCTCCTTCAGCTTAAATATTTTAAGATTCTAAGATGCAGAAGAAAAAAATAAACAGCATGCTAGAAAAAAAATCAAAGTAGCCAAAAAATATAAAATGTGACTAAAAGTAAAAGTTGCTGAGCCAAAGGAAAGTTTTAAGATACAGATTAAAAATCACCGTAATTTTCAACACTTAAAAATTCACACGAGTTTAACTAAAACTTTAATAGTGAAGTAAAAGGAATAAAACATATAGTTTTGCTATATTTTAGAATGAAGAAAATAGAACCAAGAAGCAGTCAATAAACTTAGTACAACTCACAATTACTTAATAAATATGTCTTGTGTTATGATGAGAGGCAATTAGAGCTCTGGACAAAGAAATCTAAGTTATAGATAATGCATAACTCGAAAAATAAATCAGCATAAATTTAAAACATTTGTATCTATTGAGAGCCCGTAAGTCATAGGGGGAAAAAAGAAAAATATATAAGCAAAGTCAACAACTGCAAAACCAACTCAAAGAATAAACTGATTATTTTTAATGTAACAGGAAAAAATACCAAAAATTCTTTCCCTGCCTTTAAAAAAATACAGAAAACACTAGTAATCATTATTGCATTCATAAGTAGCTTGAATTCAGACAAACCAGACTTCAGTCCCAGCCCTAGCCAAGGGCCTCAGTGATCTGACCAACCTCTTACCTGGGGCAAGAATTCCTTCCAGGGTTAACGGAAATAAGGCATGTGAAATGTATAGCTCAGTGACTGGCACATAGTTAAGGGTTCAAGAAAAAATTAACTGTAATATCAGCCTTTCCATTATTCATACTCAGTTTTCTGCTTTGAGGAGGAAAAGGCTAGAGGAAGAGCAGAAAAGTTCTGACTGAGGCTGGGGGTGCTGGGTACCCACCTTCCTGGGCCAGCTAACAGGCCCCATTTCTTCAACGCTGTTCTCTGGAACAACAGCTAACTTTCCACCAGCTCCTTTTTCCATTTGTGTTAATAGCTTTTCTGATCTAACTTCCAAAAATTAAAAGTTAATCTTTAAAACAAATATTTACTTCTCTGTGGCCTTCTTTTGAATATGCTCGTGATTAACGGAAGAATCAGCATGAGTCTTGGGAGTGATGACTAGGTCTTAGCCTAAACAACGCTCTGTCATAGATAATATATTCATTCGCCTTTTCCTTTTGTGGCGTGAACAAACTCCTTAAGAGACAAATTGAAACAAGGGTTGACTAGTGACTTTTCGGGGGAGTTTTCCCCAGGCCTTCGGAAATACTGTTTAGTCGGTATCAGAAAAAGAATCACTGATTAAAATAAAGGCTATCATTTATTGAACCTGGGCCATGCACTTTACTCATCAAACTTCATTTCTCCTTCTAGTAAGTCTCTGAAGTAGGACTATTCTCTCCTTTTATAGACTCGAAGCTCTGAAACAAAATGACTGATACAAGTTCACAAAGACAGAAAGTGGGAGACTCGGCACCTAAACCTAAATCACCATGAGTTCGTCCACAAATCTTCAGTTGCCCTAGCTACAAGGGGGACCTGATTTGTAGGAGAAAAATACCAGCTTAAGTAGTTTTCTTACTTAAACTTCGACTTGTTATTTTATTAACAGGTTTTTACCTTGAATTTTCTTGAAACTTATTTTCAGTGCACATGATCAAGGGACAAAAAGTAATGAAGGAAAGGCTGATTTTTCTAGTGCCAGGTTATATTTAATCTTGGGGAAAGGCAACATATTGTTTAATTTTGAAGTCCCTACTGAAAAATAATATGACATATTTTAACTATATTTTTATGGAAGAAATATAAGACAGGTTGCTTACTGAATATTTTTGGGCTTTTAACCACATGTGATTGATTTAAGGTGAGTTTTTAAAAGTAGTTTTTAAAATTACTTAATTTATTTTTTGGTAAATGATTCTAACCAACTGCATTTCCTATAAAACAACAGTCTCTATTAGCAGTGCCTTTCTTTTGGCTGTAAAAAAATATTCACAAATAAAATATGCACATCAATTAGATGTGACAAATTGTGTAACCTCTTAGAAAGACTTGAGTTAGATTAGACCTTCTTTTGATTAATGGGCAATCTTTAAATGAATTAGCCCAGATTCTGCCCAGGAGCATAGTCTCGCCATCCCAGGGGAAGGCACTAGAACAAGTCGGAACGTGGAATATCTGTCTTCATCATCAAATACTGCTCAAAAGCAATTGGTTTTGAAGTACTCTTCAGACAGAGGTCGCAAACTCCAGTGCCTGGAGGAGGTAGGCAGGTGATACAGAGTCAAGCGGGCTGGGTGGAGGAAAGAACCTGACACATGATGGTGATAAATGGCACCTGACACTTGGCCATGGAGTCAGGGAGATGATCTGGAGCCATGGGACTATGGCAAACTGGCCATCCAAAGGGGCAGCTGCTTTTCCATTTTGGCTGACTGAGGCCATTTGGGAATTGGGGCTCAGTGCTTTCAGATCATTTGATTTTTAAAGAGAGATTAGAATTTCAAATTTTAATGGATCATCTTCTAATACTTAATGTTGACAATTAATTTTAAAAATGCTATTTGGGCCAATTTACAAAACCACCCTGGACCACATCTGGTCAACAAGCTACCAGGTTACCACCTCTGATTTAAGGAAATAAGGCAAATAGTAATAGAAATAATACCTGAAAATGATCTCATGGTTCTGAGTTCTTTTATCTCTTTACTAGCCTTTAGATAACATTAAAAATGCACTTGAGTTATACTTTACCAAAACAAACAGGAAAGATGGTGTAGGCCTAGCATGCTATATGAAACCATACGGTGTGTTTCTTGATACGTGAACTATACACCAACTCCTTCGGAATTAACTAAAGAGCTTATTTGAAATGCGCATGCTGGATTTACATTAATTAGGTCTCAGGTGGCTCCTATAAATCTGTGCAAGCACCTCAATCCCCAGATGATTCTAACAGCCATTAATGGAGTTTTCCCACTTTGAGAATTTGCAGGCTGTGTGGTCATTTCCCTGCCAGCCCACACGACTGTATCTTCTCTATTCTTCCAGGCAGGGACAGCTCTGATTTAAAGGGATCCTTTGGATCCCTGCTTGGTTGGGTGATCCAGAACACGTCTGTGCTTTTGGGTCATTCAATTCCAAAGTTACAGGTTGATACTTCATAATGACAAATGTCTACCTCATTAGTTTGCTGTTTATGGTTGCTCAGTATATGTCTTCATTTAGCTAATGTCTTAGTGGGTTATTTCCTCTTGGCTCCCTACTGAGTATCAGTGTAATGGACCTGATCGGTGCCCAGTAAGTAATTTTTGATTGACTATTATAATGTATTAATTACAACACTGTCAACTAGGCACGCTGTCTGTGACTGAACCAAACAAAACAATCACTTACTTTAACCCACTAGGCATTTTAGGTAAGCCAGTAATTTGACTAATTTTTAGCTCTTAGAAAATTATTTGGTGACATTGACCAAATGAGCCCATTGTCAAATAATATGACTGCTGACCTCACCTGCTCTTAAATTCAGGAGGTAAACATATTATAAGGAGTATATATCTCATTGTGCATTCTTATCCAGGATGAAAATAGTATCATGAAAGTGTTAGAGTGACACCATTTTAGACACTGGAAACATTAGCTGCAGAAAATGCTGATAGACTGACACGTTCAATGAACTACACATTTTAGTGTGTCTAGGGAAAACCACAATTGAAATGTAAATTGTTATTTTGTTTCAGTGAAAAGTGAACCAAAATGCAAGTTGTCTTTTAAAAACATTGAGATCAGGAAAAGGTATTGGACCTGTGTTTTCTATCTGGTGTTCATACCCTGTCGACAACAGAACCTGGGTGTGAGGCCCAGTTTAAGAGATTATTCACCACTTAGCTGAGACCATAAATAAGCTGCTTCTTAAAGCATTCCACCCATTGTTAGACGAAAGAAATTTTTGGCCTCCAAGGTAACCTTCTCCAGAAGATAAACTGGTAATTTCTTGTACAGCTTGTCTTTTCCCATCATTTCCATGCTATTCTAGTTAACACAACCAGCCTTGCAGTTCAGAATATTCAAATATGCTATTAGGGTCCCGGACACAGTGATGGGTCTTGAATTCACCCTTGCAGAGGTGAAGTAACATTAAATTTGTCACTGCCTCCTCTAAGTCAGCAAGATGGCCCTGTATAATATCTTTAGAAATACTAAGTTAAGAAGTCCATGGGGAAGAAGGTGAAAAGAAGGTTAGTTACAGACATAAAATCAGGCACCAGATGTGATGACCCTTCATCAGAGGCTTTGTAGCCTGCAGGTCAGCATAATGTTATCGAATTCACCTCCTAGCTGAAGCCAGACGCATTGACAAAGGCCACCCCACCTGCACACTAATAGATAAGCCATCAGCATCCCCTCACAAACTAGAGACACAGAGCAGGAACAATTTATAAAAAGAACTTAAAACTATAAATAGCCTCTTTTATTTTCTATTCCCCTCACCCCAAAGGATTGACCTTTTATTTTAATGTCTCAAGAACCCGTGAATATAACTTAGAGAGACATAAAAATTAACCTTTGGGTGCCAGAATCCTGGAAATTATACTTTGAAGAACTTATGGAAAACTCAGGCTTCCGTTTGTTGAGCAACTGGGATAAAGAAGAGGGACAGATAGAGTGACGAGTCTTCAAATAAGCTTTTTCTTCCACAGAACACACTTGGCAGAAATAACTTCAACTAGAATTAATGGAGTGGAATAGAAATTGCAAGTTCTAATTTTTACTTTTGCTTTCTATTATGTAGGTAAAGTTCATGGTCTTGGAATCGATCAACCTTGATATGCTTTGATTAATACAATATAAAAATTTCCAAAAGAGTTCTGTGTTACCTAGAGGAGTTAAAAAGTAAAATACCCAATGCCTTTTTAAAGCTTGGATGAAATGTATAATAACTGTATTATCTGATATGCAGATCTTTATTTTAGAAAAGAGAATCCCCAAACTGGATGAGAAGTGGGATTCCAGAAGGCAGATTCTAGGAAATTGTTCATGATGAAATGTGATTTTAGAAATTAGAAAAATAATTTCAACTGTGCCCATTGCAGAAATTAATTCGTCACATAATTACATTATGTGTGTGGGAAATTACATGAAGACAGCCAATGCCCTCAAAGTAACTAACAATTAGAGTTCATGAATAAGGATCGTGGGAAGAAAAAATTAATTTGGTTGAGTTTGGGCCAAGAAAAGAAAATAAATTCAAGCCAGTTAAACCTAACAAGTAATCCAATGCATGCACTTTAAATAATGGTGTTGGGGGCGCCTGGGTGGCTCAGTTGGTTAAGCGACTGCCTTCGGCTCAGGTCATGATCCTGGAGTCCTGGGATCAGGTCCCGCATCGGGCTCCCTGCTCAGCGGGGGGTCTGCTTCTCCCTCTGACCCTCCCCCCTCTCATGCTCGCTCTTTCTCTCTCTCAAGTAAATAAATAAAATCTTTAAACAACAACAACAACAAAAAATAATAAATAAATAAATAATGGTGTTGGGAGGGCATCCACCACCGGCAGGAAGAAGTCTCGAAAAATTCTGAGTGGTCAGCCTGCAGGCTTCTCCAATTGCTGATGCTGAGCAGTTTCTGTAGCTGGTCACACAGGCAACCACAGAGGTCAATGTGCACACAGCATGACTGCCCTAACTGCCCACTCCAGGGGACAGCAAGGATGGGAGGGTGGCTTGTTGGCTGCTTGCTGGGCTGGGGGCCTGGGCTCTTCTCCTGTCCCAACCGCCCCTTTATGTGCAGCCTCCATCTCAACCACCTGTGTTCCCCTGGTGGACTTGGGGGGATAGGGAACTGGCGCAAACCTGTTGACTTCTGGATCCTGCCTTTTCTATGAGTAATAGAATCTTTCATTCTAAAAAAGAAAAAAGTGATTAGATGTTCCACCAGCCTCGCAATCACTTGGGATTAAAATTCCAGTCATCTTTGACTTCTCTCGCAATTGTCCCGGACATCCAACCTGTTTTCAAAGCCCATTGTCTCCACCTCTGGATTTTTTCTGTATCTGTTCCTTCCTCTTCATTTCTACCACCACAGACCTAACCCCAACCCACATTATCTCATTAGGTCTGTTGAAATGGACTCCTTACTAGCCTACCCCCGCCCATTTTATTCTATTTCCTGGGTCTGCTCATGTCACTTCGCCTGTTTCTCATACCCAGTGCTCTTCTTTATGAATGAAATAAGCCCAAACTCTTCGATCTGCATTCACAGTCCTCTCTGTGGGACTCAAGGTTATGTAATGGCATTCTGTCCTACAGTTGAGTATCAAGTGCCTGGTATACAACAAGGACATGGCACTAAATGTCCTGAACAATTCTTGAATGAAGTGGACACTCTTCTCAAAGACTTTGTAGTTGCCACTTCTTATCATGGCTATCATGATGGTTAATGGGTGCTAAATACTTTCCACGCATGATCTCATTTATAGACCAGCCACATGTTCTCCTTACTCCGGCCCACATGGAATGCCCATGTTTCTTCATGATTTTCCCACCATTGTTCATATAGTCCCCTGCCAGGAATGCTTTCTTCAGCCACCTTTCTTTTCTTTTCTTTTCTTTTCTTTTTAAAGATTTTATTTATTTATTTGACAGAGAGAGAGACAGCAAGAGAGGAGACGCAAGCAAGGGGAGTGGGAGAGGGAGAAGCAGGCTTCCTGTGGAGCAGGGAGCCAGATGCGGGGCTCGATCCCAGGACCCTGGGATCATGACCTTAGGGGAGGCAGACGCTTAGTGACTGAGCCACCCAGGCGCCCCAGCCACCTTTCTTTATTGCTCACCCAAAGACAGCAGTGAACAAATCACACACATTCTCTACTTTTTGAGAATAAATAAGTATAAAATGTGCCTGGTGATATTTAAGAAAAATAAAGTAAGTTAGGAGTGTCAAACTGACAAAGTCTTGCCCCTTCTTTAGGGACAGGATTTCTGTGATCCTCACCACTCGATGGTAGGCTCTGTTCTGTGATGGGGTGTGGATTGAAGGGCGGGGGGAGATGAGGAGAGGTGGGACTAATCCCATTCAAAACACATGGTTGAGGACAACAATAATAATGCTGATGATGACTAATATTTACTGAGCACTCATAATATACGCTCTATCTGCTTAAAACCTCACAATGATTCAGTGAAATACTATTTTATTCCCATGTTACTGATACTTGAAACATGAGAGAGATTGAATGAATTGTCAGCATTTACAGTGATGGTAAGTGGCAGAGCCAGCTGACCCAAGGCAGTCCAGATCTGAGATCTAAACTAATAGTCATTCTACGAATTGACCTATGGAATATGAGTGTGTTCTTGGCAAAAGATGGGGAAACTTAGTGCTGGGTAGATGCCCAAGAAATTTCCATGTCAACTACCTCTGTGCCTCCAATCTCCTCTCTTCTACCCATCCTTCAAAACTACAAGAGCTATCTATTCAATATGAAAGTCTAACTTCGTCATTATCCTGATTAAACAACCGAACGTCGTCCACTGCTGGAGAGAGACACCATTACTATATATTGCTCTCTAATAAAATTTATGAGGTGGTGTATACCTTGGCTGTCAGTTTAAGAAAATCTCTACACCACACACACCTGGTACAGAAGGAAAAGTTTATTTAGTGATTTGTTTAATTAGCCATTATGAAGAGAATCCTTATTGGATATCATTGATAGACTACAGGGAGATTTAGGTGGTTTTTTTTTTTAAGGTATTTTATTTATTTATTTGAGAGGGAGCGCACATGAGCAGGGGGAGGGGCAGAGGGAGAAGCAGACTCCTTGCTGAGCAGGGAAGCCCAATGCAGGGTTCAATCCCAGGACCCCAGGACCACGACCTGAGCAGAGCGCAGCCGTTTAACCCACTGAGCCACCCAGGCACCCTGGAGACTTAGTTTTTATCCACAGAAATAAGTCCTCAGGGGTACAACAACAAAGTCAGAGGCAGTTCAGGGTGGCAAAGAGAAGAATAAACACAAGGGTTTTGGAGCCAGAGTTTGGAATCATGGCATGATGCCTCTCAGAGCTCCTGCCCCCTTATCTGCAGCAGCCTCAAGTGCAATTTGAGGAAATGTTTTCTTCTTCATAAGGTTGCTGTGATGATCGAATGAGATAATATATTAATGGGCTTAAAACAATGTCTACATAGAAATTCTTAAGCAAGCGATAACCATTATATATCACTAAAATTCATTGCTCTACCCTTGTTATATTTAGTGATAGTAGTTTAATTCAAGTAGTAATATGTGAATGTTGTTTCAAAGACAAGCAAGAAATCTTAGATTGCTTGAACATGGGATAAAAATTCCTTCTTCCAGAGAAAACCATGCTAAGATTTCTTATTTGCCCTTCTAGAATTTTTCCATATGAAAATATACATGTGCTCTTTAAAAAAAAAATACATGATAGCATTTATTATACAGCTTGCATCTTACCTTTTTTTTTCCCCCTGTAAGGATGATTCCATAATGGCACTTATAGATCTACTGAATTATCTTCAACAGCGATGTGGTATTTCAATATGTAAATTTAACAAATTTTCTACTGATGGACATGTATGTTGTTTTCAGTTATTTTCTATGACAAAAGAACATTTTGATGAATATCCTTACATATTTATTTTTTAGAATTCATTTCTAGAAGTAGAATTGCTGGATCAAATGGTATATGCATTTGAAACTTGGATAGCTCTTGTTCAACTGCCTTCTGAAAAGGCTGAAAGAATTCATACTCCTACTCAGTTTAGTATAAAGAAGCTATTTAAAAAACACTCAATATTCTTAAACCAATTTTCTCACTATCCCAGAAAACCCCAAGCTACATTCCTACCTCCTTTCCTGTAATCTTCTTTGCTCCTAGCCTAGAATTATCCTTTTTCTCATTTGTCTATCTAAATCTTGCCTATCTGCATTAGTAGGACATATCCAGTTGCAAGTAAGAAAACTCAAGTGAAACTAGATTAAGGAAAATTAAAAGACAGGGGAGGATAATAACTGAATGGATTCTAAGTAGTTCACAGGTTTGAAAGATGAGCTGCAGGTTCTAGAGCAGTTCTAGAGACCTGGGAGCAGACCCTGCACACATGGCTCTAACTATTCAATTACAACTCTGTGAATCTCTGTATGATTTAATTTTCTTCAATGGTAGGCTGGTGGGTCTCATAACTGTCAGAAATGTGAAAATGGGGATGCCTGGGTGGCTCAGATGGTTAAGCATCTGCCTTCGGCTCAGGTCATGATCCCAGGGTCCTGGGATCGAGCCCCACATCAGGCTCTGTGCTCAGCAGGGAGCCTGCTTCTCCCACTCCCTCTGCCTGCCTGTCTGCCTACTTGTGATCTCTCTCTCTCTCTCTCTCTCTCTCTGTCAAATAAATAAATAAAATCTTTAAAAAAAAAAGAAAAGAAATGTGAAAATGTAGCAAAGTATAAACACGAAACTTCAAAAGATGTTTTACACTGGCAACTTCTGGCTATCCATACTTTTGGTATCTTCTCCTTAGATGGAATTCAAATGAGACATTTAGAAAGCTGGTAGAACGTCCAGAGAAATCATTCCTCCTAAATATCAGGGAGTCGGAATTTCACTGTTATTCTTTATAATAATGTCCTTTAAGTGAAAGATGTCCAGCAACAATTCCAGAATCATCTCTTCTTCCACCTACATGACTAGGGTATTTTGGAAGCGCCCCCCTTGGTCACGCTCTCCGTGGTCCTGAACTACCACATAGTGCACTGTTTCAAAGTCCATTGAAATGTGATAGGAGGAGGAAAATGGAATAGAGAAAGTGAAGAAGCTGTTGAGAGAGATAAGAAAATATTTTTGTTTTGTTAATTTTTAAATACTCTCAGTAACCAACAAAGAAACCATGATCAACCTTGTCCAAACAGAAAGAGAGCAAGCAATTTTGTGGGAAGTATGGTCATCTGTGCAAATGTCTGCATAAGCAAGGTCACATGGGGGAGTCAGCAGATCATCACTGGGTAGAGGAAGGATGGGTCAACTGTCATTCACAGCGGACATATAACAAATTACATGGATTTTCTTTATTTTTACTTTTATATTATGGTGGGGAAATTGCAGAACTAAAATCATAATAAAGTCTCACAATTCACAAAACTGTGTTTAAGTATATTTTGTAGGTCTATAAAGATTCTAAGAGGTATGGTTTCTACTCTGGTAAATTGTGTGCCTATCGATGACACAGTCATTTTTATCTTACATAATTATATTGTTGGTATCGATTTATTTTACATAAGATTTTATTTCTTATTTTTCCAGCTTAAAATTAAGTGCTAGTATTAATATTTGCCTTTTGGATGCACTGCATTACTTTCCATTAATCTTTAACAGTAATTCAAGATAAAGGGGAGAGCTATCATTTGTTTGGGAAATTTTTTAATCAGTAAAATTTGATTAATCTAGAAGTAAATTTCTAGAAATAAGCTTTCATCTAAAAATATTATTTAAAAGTTTGGTAAAAAAAAATCAGGACATATTCTCTTGGAAATTTTTTCTATGGCTCTCTCTCCCTCATCACCCTTCCCCCTTCCCTCCTTCTGTCTGAATTTTAAGAAATGTCTAGAAGTCTAGGTTTCAAAGATAAGAAGGTAAAAGTCCTTGTTGAGAATTATCTAATATAGCATCAAACATACCAATACCTTTATCCTCATGGCAATTTTTCAAGTTAGAGTTATTTAGGAAATATGAAATGTGTTGCCATAATTATCCATGTAAGCCCTACAGATTTTATTATATACATTTACTGTACTATATACATGTGAGGAGTGGGTTGAACACTAGTGATTTCCCTGAAGAATCAAATCATACCCCAAGCATGTTGTGTGCACCTGAGATCAATGCTGATTGGTCTCATATATAACACAAACACAATAAGGCTAAAGCCTGTGCCAATTCCAAGGTTTACTCTGATTAGACCATCAGCAGCAATTGACTCAATAGTTTCTTCTCCCTGATACAGTACCTTCCCTTCTCCTTAAAGAGAACAACCGTAGTAGTTGCTCCTCTCAGTCTCCTTTGCTGGTTCCTCTGCACTATTCTGTTCTCTACTTTCTGTCTCTTGATTGTCTTGTCCAGTATCATGGGCTTTCAATTCCACATATGCTGACAACCTTCACATTTACATCTTCTGCCCAGACCAGTCTTTTCAACGGCAACTTTATATATATACAAATGCCTACTTGATATCTCCACTTACGGGTTCAACAAGCATCCGAAAATCAACATTCTCTTCAATCAGGAACTGAATCTTCCTGATCTTCCAATCATCCCTGTACCTGTTTACCCACAGTCATCTAATCTGTGGTACTTAAAAAAAAATGGCTACAAATTCTTTGTTATTCCTCCCAGGAAGAAATATGGTCCAGGTTCCCTCCCCTTTAATCTGGCAGGGGTTGGTGACTGCTTCGACCAACAGAGTACATACAGAAGTGAAGCTCTATGATCTCTGAGATGAGGTCATAAAAGGCTACACAACTTCTGCCTGATTCTCTTGGAACACCCCTCTCTGCATGTTTGCTCTTGGGGTGCTCCATCTGCAGCCTTGACCCTTTGGAATTTAGCCTTCATGCTGAGAGAAGCTCTAGCCACATGTTGAGAGAAGGTGTAAGGACTCTGATTGACCTAGACTTTCAGTCATCCCAATCCAAGTGCCCAACATAGGAGTGAAGACACTTTCAGATGATTCCAGTCTCCAGCCATTCAATTTGTCCCCAACTAGTCATTCCATCTTATCCAGGGTCCTAGACATCATGGAACAGAGGCAGCCAACTTCACAGAGCCCTGACTGAATTCCTGACCCACAGAATCCTAGAGCATAATGAAACAGTTGACATTTTAAGAGACTTCCTTTGAAGCGGTTTGTTAACCCACTAATAGAAAACTGACACACTACCTCAGCTCATGGAAACTTTACCTTTCTGGATGCACAGATTAAAAAGGCCTTTTTCTCTCATGTCACATCCAAACTACCTGCAAATCCTGCTGACTCCACCTTCAAAATATATTCAGAATTTGACCACTTCCTTCCATCTCCACTGCCAGCTGAATTTCCACCTCTTGATTAGATCTCTGCAATAGCCATCTAACAGGTCTCCCCAACTCTGCCTTCATTCCTGTCCCCTCTCCCCTGACAGTCTGTTCCCAACAGAACCAGCAGAATGGGTCTTTGAAATATAAGTCAGATTCTGCCCATGCTCTGTGAAACACCCTCCAGTGGCTTCCATCTCCTTCAGCATAAAAACCAAAGTCCTTAAAATGACCCATATGATCTTTTATGATTTCATCTACTGTGCTGTCTTGAATCTCTCTTCTTCCTATTCTCCCTGCCCCTGCTTGGCCACAGCAACTCTTCCTTCCTCACCGTATCCTTGAATGTGGCAAACATGTTCCTAAACTTGGGCCTTTTGCACTGGCTACTTCCTCTGCATAAACACTTCACCATTTTCCAGTTGGCTATTAGCTCACCTTTGTTGGGTCTCAATGTTACCTTCTTGAATGAGACGTACCTGGGTGGACCTTCTACTTATAATTGCAACCCTCTACTACTACCAGCACTCCCAAACCTCCTAATCTTGATTTAATTTTTTTTCCATGGCACTTACCACTTTCTAACATACTAGATGTTCTAATCATTTAGGATGTTTGGTTTTATGGCCATTTGTCTTCCCTTACTAGAATATAAGTTCCTTGAGAGCACATACCTATCTGCTTTGTTTGTGCTGTACCTCAAGCACTTGAAATAGTGACTGACAGATAGTAAATGTTCAATAAATATTTGTTGAGTGAATGAATGAAAATTAGCCCTTCAAAATGGAATTTCCTAGTACTTGGAGAAATTTATGTTTGGTAAATTGGGTACAAAATGACATTTAACATTTTAACTAGTTTAATGAAATTAATGTTGATAAGACCAATTTAAATTACTAATAAGTAATTCATTTTTAAATACATCTCCTTTACAAAAAAGGACAGTCCCTTTCCTATGTAACCTCAATCCAAACACTGGTGGAAAATAAAATATAAATTTATATGAGTATATTTTACATGCATTTACGTCTACTTCACCTCTCTCCCCCAAATACTTTATACACAGTGCAAGGTAAATGACATTAACTCAATATTACAAGAGAATAAAATTGGGAACTGATAATAAACGTTTGTAATGTTCAAGAAAATAGTAATTGAATTACTTTGTGTTCTTAATTTGCCTTTTACCTGTATTTAGATTTCCATTGTTAAAATAGATGGAAAATTTGAGTGTAGCAGATTTCATTGCTTAGCAGGTACAGATTGGCTTCAGCTTAAGAAAAAAAGTAGTGGAAAAATCATATTTGGTTCATACTAAAAATAGTATAATTTAAATGAACTAGAATCCATCAGAAGTACGATGTGCATTTCCTCCTTAAGAGACTTGATGGTTAGCACAACCAAGGAACTAGAGGTGGTGGTTGTTTTGCTTTTGAATTCAGAAATACTCATGTAGTGAGCCGAACTGCAGATCGTGACACCTTAATGTGCTCGGAAACTAACTTAGTGGGTCTTAGCAAGCATTAAAAGAAGAAGAGCATGTGAAGGAGAGAGATAGGAGTAAAAAGATCCGACTGCACTGCAAGGCATAAGGGTAGGTTGTATTTCAGTTGCTTGCCTGCATTTGTACAGGGCTTGATGTACAATGTGTTTGTAAATATTTTTAACCGGGGGTCATGGTCAAAAGTTTTCAAGTCACGGGGCACCTAGGTGGTGAAGTCGGT
The DNA here is from genome assembly GCF_002201575.2 of Neomonachus schauinslandi. Taxonomy (NCBI): domain Eukaryota; kingdom Metazoa; phylum Chordata; class Mammalia; order Carnivora; family Phocidae; genus Neomonachus; species Neomonachus schauinslandi. The sequence continues at coordinate 181,241,687 of NC_058405.1, read as the reverse complement.
TAGTTGGCCAACTCTTGGTTTCGGCTGGGGTCGTGATCTTGGCGTTGTGGGATCGAGCTCCATGTCGGGCTCTGTGCTCAGCCTGGAGTTTGTTTAGATTTCTCTCCTTCTCCCCTGCTCTCTCGCTCTAATAAATAAATAAATCTTTACCAAAAAAATTTTTTTTAAGTCACTGCAGTAGAGTATTTCAGAATAAAACTATTGACCAAAGGTGAGTCCTTATGTATTTCATATAATATTTTCATTTAAAATATATGGTTTTAGGTATAAGCTGATGAGTCGTTTTCAAATCTTAGCACACGTAAAACTCAATGGAGGAAGTACACATTAACCTAGACAGCATCCGATTTCGTAGAGTCGGGGTGGGATAGAAAAAGCTGCACATTTAACAAGCACCCAGGTGATTCTGATGTGGCTGACCCTCTGGCAACACCAGAGGTATCGATGTAATTACAAATGTCTTGAGTTCAAATTAACTCACATGTTCCTGGTACACACATATTCCTAAGCTTCTAATCAGTTGTGTAGTTGTGGTTTTTGGTTTTTTTTTTTTAAGATTTTATTTATTTATTTGAGAGAGAGAGAGCAGGAGCAGGGGGAGGAGGGGAGAGGGAGAAGCAGACTCTCTGCTGAGCGGGGAGCCCGATGCGGTGCTCAATCCCAGGACCCTGGGATCATGACCTGAGCCGAAGGCAGACGCTTAACCGACTGAGCCACCCAGGCATCCCTGTGTTTGTTTTTAAGTAAAGGACCTTGAAATCATGAGCCATCCTCAGTTTGAGGAATTACTTCAAGAAGAAGGAGGAGGAGGAGGAGGAGGAGAAGAAGGGAAACAAAAGATATGATTATTAATCTTGCCATTAAGGGGGGTAGGTGGGAGAAAAGTGAGGGGCCATGGGAGACCCGGGGATTCTTTGTTAGGAAAACCAAATTATTTTACCTCCAGACCCTGACTACTAAATAAAAGGCATTGCAACTTCATCATTAGGGAAATTCTTATTAAAAAACAAGTAAAGTTGCAGAATTATTTTGAAGACATTTTTTGGTTATCAAATTTTAGACTGAGGGCACCAAAAAGACAACTTTAAGATGAACAATGGGTCAAAACCAGTAAGAGTTGTTGTAAAGTCTATAAATCCTTCTAGGCATATGCTTTTCTGGATACAACAGATGTCTCTTTGAATACAAGAAACAGCTGGGGGTTCCTTCCTTGGATTAAGTGACCAAAAGAGTTGGTAGCATTATCTAAGATGAAATATTGTCTGGCAAACCTCCAGTCCTTACCAAGGAATGTAGAAAATGAGAATATATTAAATCAGTAAAATTTTTAAAAAGACAAAGCAAGTCTTTTAGATAGGTGTCAGTGATTAGGGACTAATCTAAAAAATCACCAGTCAACAAAATTTCTGAAATGGAAGAACTAAATAGTGACAGAGTTTTCACCTTCTCCCTCTCCTCCAACCTCAGTCATCTGTTTATTTGATGCTTTGTTTATACCAAAAACAGCAAAAGGTTTGAAATTGTCTGTTGAGGGTGTTAATGCCTTTCTAAAATCCTGTGTTAGTTCGCAGTGCGTTTATCTTCTCTGAGTTCTCTAGGATAGAGGGAGGATGAAATCAAGACCAGAGCAGAACTGAATTTTTACTGGCTGACTGCCTGTAATTGATTTTTCCTAAGACTCAGAGACTTACCAGGCGTGGGTCACTGCCTACTCCACGGTAGAGACTTTTGTTTACTGGTTAAGGCTGTACATTCACCTGTTCCCAAGATATTTAATTAAACATTTCCCTTTGTACCTAAGCTGCTGATTCTTAAATTTTAGTGTAAATAAGAGTCTCTTGGAATGCTTCTCAAAATGCAGATGGTGGGGGTCCAGCGTTCTCTAAGAGATTCTGATTCAATAGGACTTGGATGTAGCCAGAACTCTATATTTTTTTATCACACCTTGGAAAACACTCACACAAGTAAGAGACATAATAACTCTTCACACTTGTCAGAAAGATTTGATACCGGTGAATGAAAAGAGAGAAGCCCCAATGCAATAACGCCTCAGTTAAATAGAATCGTTATTGCTGTTGTTCTCTTGGAATGTCTAGAATACTGAAATGTAAGTACTCTGCTTGCATTTCCCAGCAGCATATTATGGTGCCTTTCGACCAATCATCAGTCATCTGAAACTGTGCTAGAGAAAAGGTGGTGCCCACATGTACCCAGAAGAATCAGTATCCCTGGGAATGTGTCAGAAATGTAGGACAGCCGTCTGCCCTAGACCTGAATCAGAACCTGCACTTTAGTAACATTCTCAGGTTTGAGAAGCATTGATCTAGCAGATTCTCAAGCCCAATGTGACTTTCTAGCTCACTTTCAATTTCCCTACTTCACATTTTTTTTTAAATCTGAAAGGATGAGAGATTTTAATTATAAGAGAGAACAAGGTTGTGGTGCCTGGGTGGCTCAGTGGGTTAAGCAGCCTACTCTTGGTTTTGGCCCAGGCTATGATCTCGTGGGTTGTGGGATCAAGCCCTGAGCTGGGCTCCACACTCTGCTGGGAGTCTGCTTGAGGAGTCTCTCCCTCTGCCCCTTCCCCCACTTGCGAGCTCTCTCTCTCTCAAATAAATAAATAAATAAATCTTAAAAGAGAGAGAGACAGAGAGAGAGAAAAAGGTTATTAAGGGGAGGGGCATCTCCAGGCTCCCAAATCGTATTGTTTGTGATTGATGACTTTTAAAACAGAAGGTAATAGGGTGTTATGGGATCTCATTTGTGCTGTGTATAGTGTTTTTTTTTTAAAGATTTTATTTATTTATTCGAGAGAGAGAATAAGATAGAGAGAGCGTGGGGGGGGGGAGGGTCAGAGGGAGAAGCAGACTCCCTGCTGAGCAGGGAGCCCGATGCGGGCCCCCATCCCGGGACTCCGGGATCATGACCTGAACCGAAGGCAGTCGCTTAACCAACTGAGCCACCCAGGTGCCCCTGTGCCTACTGTTTTTTACAAGGGAGATCACAGTGCTCTGTAATTGTATTCATTTGTTTCCCACCTTTACTGTAAGCTTCTTGTGGGCAGGATCATATGTCAGGAATCTAAATCTTAATCACCCAGCTTCATGCCTGACAAAGGAGGTGCTCCACAGCACTTGAATGGGGAAAAAAATTGCCTATCACTTATCTGAGTGATAGCCACCCTTCAAGTTCAAGCTTAAAGCTTCTCTCCTCCACAAAGATTTCTTTAGTTATTTCATCCGCCATGATCTCTACCTGCTCTCAGTAAATACCCTTTATTGCACATTTAACACACACACACACTACTTTGGGTATCATTCATCTGTATTTTGTATCTCTTATTATGCCATCAAAGCTATAAGAAGCTGTCTCTTTTATATATTTTATACCGCCTTGCAGAGTAGGCATTCAAATATTTGTTACCATGAAGCTATCTTAAAATAACAAATAGACATTACAATGAGAAAATTGGCAAGTTTTTATTTCCCTTCAAGCATCATTCTAAATTGCCCAAATCTTAAAGATGACAATATTTAAACAGCTCCTCCAGGTATAAGCTATTTATCCTAAGTAGAACATGTTTTGATATAAGAAATACTTTCTAATTGTCAAATTCTTAGTTGTACCTTCAGCCAATTCAAATCTAATTTCTGTTATTTTTGACAGTAACTTACACTTCTCTATGTTGACAATATGTAAAATGTTTAATTTATAACAGATTAATTCATAACCAAAATAAGTTTCTAATTAGAGATCACTTTAAGAATATATGTAATAATTTATAAAGTTTGTATAATGTCCCTGATAGCATTACGCAGTGCACCCATGGAATACGAAGTCTTAGCTCCTGGAATCATAACTGCATTTGTGAATATCAACATAACTGTCCCAGTGTTCCCATGAACCATTTCAGCTCTGTTTTAGTTTTAAAATGCACTTTAGTCTATTACACAAATCATCTCTAACTATCCTATAGATGGCGGCATTGAGCAATACATTTGGTAATAGGTTGCTTTTTGGTTTCTGTGCATTATCAGCTAAGACTGAATGTTTCATACGGTGTATTTCATTACAGTATGCCACATGACTAATTTAGCGTACGGTGACAGGATAATACTTGTACCTGCTCCAAATTACTTCAGATTCCACAAAAGCATTTCTTTCTAGTCTATAGCTTGTATGAACCAAATGTGCATTTCCAGAGTTATCTCAACCCATTAATAAAAAAAGTGAAGAACAAACGAACTTACTATAGTATAATTAGAATAAATATTAACCACCTTTTACGTTGGTAGTAAAACACCAGCATGTAGGAAGAGATGGCAGTAACATCCCATGATCAGCAGTTACCCTCCGCCTGAAACCCACTGGTCTGAACAGAATTTGTTGCAGCAATCTGGCTTATTCCATGATTTCTATAGAACATTTTAGCCTCTGAAATTGAATTTTTAAGGCATAAACCTTTCCCACTGAGACATTTAAAAAAAAAAGCTTTTATATAATTATGCAGTAATTTGTTTTATATGATTAAAATCCAAACTTTTCTGTGAAGGTTATTGGAGAATATTTGCAAATTAAATCGATCTTCCTGCCTTCTTTTAGCAAGAGTATTTTGTTTTCCATAGAGGTATATTCCCTTTAGCTTTTGGGGGGGGGGGGCGGGGAAGGAAAGGATCATTTGAAAAGTGAAAGTCTATGGATTTGGACTGTTTTCCTACAAAATGTGAAATATCCTCCACTCCCATCCGCGCTAACCATCAAACCTGTAAAAAGCCCTTTGGTCTTAGATTACGTTGTTACTAACAAACAACCCTTTTATCCGACTTTTTTCTTGCCAAGGTTAAAACCCCACACAATCACACTTTACTACTAACTTCAGTCTTCCCTGCTCCGCATCCCCCCTCCCCTGCTCCCCATAAAGCAAGCTACGCTCCCAGAATCTCCGTCACTGTTGTTACCGCCTCCTTACCAGCTCCAAATATCTGCTATTTATAGCTTTGCAGTAGTGGGCACGTGTGCCCCCATCACCAAGCTGTCAGAGGGAGAGAAGGGCGGGCTCTCAATTCAACAGTGTGTACACAAATGATAGATTAACCAGGTTTAGATGAGCCCGCATGATGTTGGGGAACCTGAAGGCAAGAGGAGAAATGAGGGGCTCCCAGGCTTCCGCAGATGCCGGGTCCCCCAATTCACGTACCACACGCCACTGAATGGCGCCTATGGTTCTTCTCTTTTATTTTTTTACTACGCTTTGCAACCTACCTTGGTACCCTCACCCTCTGTCCCCACCTCCCCTCTTGCGATGCAAGGCTTGAAAGACAGGCAGCCCTACCAATCAGCAGCTTGCCCTAGAAACAGTCCCCGCCCCTCACCCCCGCTTTAGGCCCAGGCGCGCTCCTCCGCGGCCCAGCCGGCCGGGCCACGGAGCATGCCCAGCACTTCCACTGCCGCCTTTCCCCGCGAGCATCCCGCAGTGTCTGAGAGCGGGAGGCAAAGGACGGTCCCCGGTGTGGAGACGGGGCGGAAACCCCAAACCGGCCAGGAATGGGGTGGATAAATAAGATAGCAGTACCCCAAATGACAAACGTCATCTTCGTAGGGTCCTTACTGCCAACTGGGCAAGCAGGGGACACACTGCTTGCTCATAGGTCAGCTTAAAAAACAACAACAACAACAACAACAACTTCGGGGAGCGTTTGCTTGTAGTGAGACTGATACCCCAAGGTGACTGTAAGAGTCTGTTCAAGTAGATCCAGGATGCTGGCCTGTTCTACTCGTGAAGTACCCATTTTCCCAGAGCGTCGAGGTGGCACGATCCTTGTTTTCTCCCGATTATCCTTGTGGTCAAGGGTAAAAATTTTATGGGGTGATTCAATGGGTGTGGAAGCTGTGCGTGAAACAAACACTTAAGCCAATATTTACACAGTAGGGTTTTGACCTTATGAACCCTCTGTAGGTCCCTAACATCTTTTTAAAAACACAGGTAGATTCCGGAATGTGATAACGGGCATCTCGTTTTCTCGCCAAGCCTTTACCCCTGTGGATTCCCGCCCCTTCCCTAGGAAGGATGGGTTGGGGCGGGATGGGAGCCGAGATATTTACATTTTCTCCCTAATTGATCAGCAGCTAGCCCCACAGCGCCGGACAGAGGACACTCTACCGGGATCCCTCTTTTCATTTCGGAGTGATCAGAATCCCCCAATATATGCCCTTGGGCGCACCTCTGTTCCTTCGAAGTACCTCCCTGCAGTGATTTCGGGGATTCCAAGGTGGAAGGCTGGCCCAGAAGTCCCTTAGCAGACCTTATAAAAATACAGATTTCCGCGCTGTGGCCTATCACCCTGAAACTGAAATCTAGGTTTTATATTTTCTGGGAGAAAAAGGCTTGACTAGAAACCTCCCTCTCTAGGGGTTGATCTTACCTGTTAGGTAAGATCTAGCCCAGCTCCCGCGCCCCCTCCTCCCCGGACCCTCCCACTCAGGGCCCCGTAGCCGCAGTGCCCCCCCGCCGCCCCCCACCCTCACTCCTGCGTCTTCCCGAGCTCGCCCCCCCGCCGCCGTTTTCCCAGACTCCCCTCGTGCTTTCGGGTAGCCACCCAAACACACCCGCCCGCACCCGCGGCGGGGATTCCTGCGGGCCGGGGGCGCCCCGGGTGGCGCGCGCGGAGGACGGCTCTGCGCCGGGGCGGGCGGCCGCGCAGGGGCGCTGCCCAAGCGCTGTTCCTGGGCCCGGCGCGGGCGCCGCTGCGGCACGGCCGGGGGGCGGAGAGGGGCGGGCGCGGGGCGGGCTCGGCCGGGAATGTAGAGACCCGGGCGGGAGCCTCCCGGCAGCGGTGGCGGCGGTGGCGGCGGCGGCCGGGCTGCGGAGCGCGGAGGCCGGGCTGCGGAGCGCGGAGGCTCCGTCACGTGTTTTTCTCCTCCGAGTGAGACGGCGGCGCGGTCGGCGGGGGCCGGCGCAAAGAGCCAGACGCCGCCGCTTGTTTTGGTTGGGGCTCTCGGCAACTCTCCGAGGAGGAGGAGGGAGGAGGGGAGAAGTAACTGCAGGGGCAGCGCCTCCCGGGGAAGAGGCGTCTTCCCCGACTCCTTCCCAAACCTCCCTCTTTGCCTCCCGCCCTCGTCCCCTCCCCTCCTCCCCTGCCGACTGGAGCGAGGGGCAGGGATGAGTCTGTCCCTCCGGCGCGTCCCCAGCTCCCTCGGCTGCCCAGTAGCGTTTTGCGTGTTGAAGGCACTTTCTCCGCCCGCCGAGATGGGCCCGAATGGGGGCTGCAGCGGACCCGTCCGCGGACGGCGGCAGCAGCAGCAGCAGCCGCCGCAGCGCCGCGGTCTCTGCGATTGAGCTGGTATTTGGGCGGCTGGTGGCGGCGGGGCGGTTGGGGGGTGGGAGGAGGCGGAGGAGGAGGCGAAGGAGGAGGAGGAGGGAGAACCCCGTGCAACGTTGGGACTTGGCAGCTCGCCTCCCCCTGCCCAAGGATATTTAATTTGCCTCGGGAATCGCTACTTCCAGAGGGGAACTCAGGAGGGAAGGCGCGCGCGCCTGGAGGGGCAACGCGGGGACCCCCCGGCCGCCGCCGCCCGCCTGCGCCAGACTCCAGCCCGGGCGGCGAGAGATGCATCTTCGCCCCTTTCTGGCCGCGGCGGCTGCGAGGAGACTTGGTTCTCGGAGGATCCGGGCTTCACTCACCCTGGACGCACTGCCTCCCCCCCCGGGGCATGAAACGCCCGTAAACTCCGGCCGAGGCCATCTCCTGGGCGCAGCAGCTGCGTCCCCGTTCGGCTGCCCCTCCCCGGCGCGGGGGGCGGCGTGGTTTTCGGAGTAGGGGTTCGGCAGTCTCCAGCCCTGTTTGCATGTGCGGGGCCGCGGCGAGGAGCCTCCGCCCCCCACCCGGTTGTTTTTCGGCGCCTCCCTCTCCTCGGCAGCGGTGGCGGCGGCAGCATGGCGAGCCCTCCGGAGACCGACGGCTTCTCGGACGTGCGCAAGGTGGGCTACCTGCGCAAACCCAAGAGCATGCACAAGCGCTTCTTCGTGCTGCGGGCGGCCAGCGAGGCGGGGGGCCCGGCGCGCCTCGAGTACTACGAGAACGAGAAGAAGTGGCGGCACAAGTCGAGCGCCCCCAAACGCTCGATCCCCCTCGAGAGCTGCTTCAACATCAACAAGCGGGCGGACTCCAAGAACAAGCACCTGGTGGCCCTTTACACCCGGGACGAGCATTTTGCCATCGCGGCGGACAGCGAGGCCGAGCAGGACAGCTGGTACCAGGCCCTCCTGCAGCTGCACAACCGGGCCAAGGGCCACCACGACGGGGCCGCGGCCCCCGGGGCAGGAGGCGGCGGGGGCAGCTGCAGCGGCAGCTCGGGCCTTGGGGAGGCTGGGGAGGACTTGAGCTACGGGGACGTGCCCCCAGGACCTGCGTTCAAGGAGGTCTGGCAGGTGATCCTGAAACCCAAGGGCCTGGGTCAGACAAAGAACTTGATTGGCATCTACCGTCTCTGCCTGACCAGCAAGACCATCAGCTTCGTGAAGCTGAACTCGGAGGCGGCGGCCGTGGTGCTGCAGCTGATGAACATCAGACGCTGCGGCCATTCAGAGAACTTCTTCTTCATCGAAGTGGGCCGTTCCGCAGTGACAGGACCTGGGGAGTTCTGGATGCAGGTGGATGACTCTGTGGTGGCCCAGAACATGCACGAGACCATCCTGGAGGCCATGCGGGCCATGAGCGATGAGTTCCGTCCTCGAAGTAAGAGCCAGTCCTCCTCCAACTGCTCCAACCCCATCAGCGTCCCCCTGCGCAGGCACCACCTCAACAACCCCCCGCCCAGCCAGGTGGGGCTGACGCGCCGCTCGCGGACCGAGAGCATCACCGCCACCTCACCGGCCAGCATGGTGGGCGGCAAGCAGGGCTCCTTCCGTGTGCGCGCGTCCAGCGACGGCGAAGGCACCATGTCCCGCCCGGCCTCGGTGGACGGCAGCCCCGTGAGTCCCAGCACCAACAGGACCCACGCCCACCGGCATCGCGGCAGCTCCCGGCTGCACCCCCCTCTCAACCACAGCCGCTCCATCCCCATGCCTTCTTCCCGCTGCTCGCCTTCCGCCACCAGCCCGGTCAGCCTGTCGTCCAGCAGCACCAGCGGCCACGGCTCCACCTCGGACTGTCTCTTCCCGCGGCGGTCTAGTGCTTCTGTGTCGGGTTCCCCCAGCGATGGCGGCTTCATCTCCTCCGATGAGTACGGCTCCAGCCCTTGCGATTTCCGAAGTTCCTTCCGCAGTGTCACCCCGGATTCCCTGGGCCACACGCCACCGGCCCGCGGTGAGGAGGAGCTGAGCAACTACATCTGCATGGGAGGCAAAGGGTCCTCCACCCTCACCGCCCCCAATGGTCACTACATTTTGCCTCGGGGTGGCAACGGTCACCGCTGCGTCCCAGGAGCTGGCTTGGGTACGAGCCCAGCCCTGGCTGGGGATGAAGCAGCCAGTGCTGTAGATCTGGATAATCGGTTCCGCAAGCGGACTCACTCCGCGGGCACATCCCCTACCATTTCCCACCAGAAGACCCCATCCCAGTCATCTGTGGCTTCCATTGAGGAATACACAGAGATGATGATGCCTCCCTACCCGCCAGGAGGTGGCAGTGGAGGCCGGCTGCCTGGCTACCGGCACTCTGCTTTCGTGCCCACCCACTCCTACCCTGAGGAGGGTCTGGAAATGCACCCTTTGGACAGGCGTGGGGGCCACCACCGCCCAGACTCCTCCACTCTCCACACGGATGATGGTTACATGCCTATGTCCCCAGGAGTGGCGCCAGTGCCCAGCAGCCGAAAGGGCAGTGGCGACTATATGCCCATGAGCCCCAAGAGCGTGTCGGCGCCGCAGCAGATCATCAACCCGATCAGACGCCATCCCCAGAGAGTGGACCCCAATGGCTACATGATGATGTCCCCAAGCAGCAGCTGCTCCCCGGACACTGGAGGTGGACCCAGCAGCAGCGCCGCCCCTTCTGGGAGCAGCTACGGCAAGCTGTGGACAAATGGGGTAGGGGGCCACCACGCTCACGCCCTGCCGCATCCCAAACTGCCCATGGAGAGCGGGAGTGGCAAGCTCTTGTCTTGTACTGGTGACTACATGAACATGTCGCCAGTGGGGGGCTCCAACACCAGCAGCCCCTCCGACTGCTACTACGGCCCGGAGGACCCCCAGCACAAGCCAGTTCTCTCCTACTACTCATTGCCAAGGTCCTTTAAGCACACCCAGCGGCCTGGGGAGCTGGAGGAGGGTGCTCGGCACCAGCACCTCCGCCTTTCCTCCAGCTCTGGCCGCCTTCTCTATGCTACAACGGCGGAAGATTCCTCCTCGTCCACCAGCAGCGACAGCCTGGGCGGGGTATACTGTGGGGTGAGGCCGGATCCTGGCCTCCCGCATGTCCACCATCAGGTCCTGCAGCCCCATCTGCCTCGAAAGGTGGACACAGCTGCCCAGACCCACAGCCGCCTGGCTCGGCCCACGAGGCTGTCCCTGGGGGACCCCAAGGCCAGCACCTTACCTCGGGTCAGGGAGCAACAGCAGCTCCCGCCCCTGCTGCGCCCTCCCCCGGAGCCCAAGAGCCCCGGCGAATATGTGAATATTGAATTTGGGAGTGATCAGCCAGCTTATTTATCTGGTCCTGTGGCTTCCCACAGCTCGCCTTCTGTCAGGTGCCCATCCCAGCTCCAGCCAGCTCCCCGAGAGGACGAGACTGGCACCGAGGAATACATGAACATGGACCTGGGGCCAGGCCGGAGGGCGACCTGGCAGGAGAGCGCTGGGGTCCAGCCAGGCAGTGCGGGCCCTGCACCTCCCGGTGCTGCTAGCATGTGCAGGCCTACCCGGGCAGTGCCCAGCAGCCGGGAGGACTACATGACCATGCAGATGGGCTGCCCTGGGCAGGGCTACGTGGACACCTCACCAGTTGCCCCCGTCAGCTATGCCGACATGCGGACAGGCATTGTTGTGGAGGAGGCCAGCCTTCCAGGGGCCACAGCGGCCGCTCCCTCCTCATCCTCTGCAGCCTCTGCTTCCCCCACCGCGCCTCAAAAAGCAGGGGAGCTGGTGGCCCGCTCTTCCCTTCTGGGGGGCCCCCAGGGACCTGGGGGCGTGAGCGCCTTCACCCGGGTGAACCTCAGTCCCAACCGTACGCAGAGTGCCAAAGTGATCCGTGCGGACCCACAAGGGTGCCGGAGGCGGCATAGCTCTGAGACCTTCTCGTCCACACCGAGTGCCACCCGGGCGGGCAACGCGGTGCCCTTTGGAGGGGGGGCTGCTGTAGGGGGCAGCGGTGCTGGCAGCAGCACCACAGAGGATATGAAACGCCACAGTTCTGCTTCTTTTGAGAATGTGTGGCTGAGGCCTGGGGAGCTCGGGGGAGCCCCCAAGGAGCCGGCCCAAGTGTGCGGGGCTGCTGGGGGTTTGGAGAATGGGCTTAACTACATAGACCTGGATTTGGTCAAGGACTTCAAACAGCGCCCTCAGGAGCGCCCCCCTCAACCGCCCCTGCCCCCGCCCCCTCATCAGCCTCTGGGCAGCAGGGAGAGCCGCTCCAGCAGCCGCTCCAGCGAGGATTTAAGCGCGTATGCCAGCCTCAGTTTCCAGAAGCAGCCAGAGGACCTCCAGTAGCTCAACTGGGCATCACAGCAGGTGCGTTTCATGGTGACAAAGTCAGAAGACAAATCTGCTTTTAACCTTGTGCTGGAATTCTCTTCCTCTTTGCCTAGGCCCCTTTCCTCTCCTTCCCACTGCTTCCTTAGGGAGTGCTTTCACAGCATGGGGGAGGGGAGGGCACACAAGGGGCTCCCTCCACCAGGACACTTGGCTGACTGTCAATAAACCTGTTGGAGCCTCGGCCCAGGAGGCCTTTCATTTGAGGCTCCCAAGTGAGGTACTTACTGTAGTATTTTCAAAATATATACCCTATGCCAGTTCTGAGGCTTGTGAAGTTCATACATAACAACCTTGTTCTCTTTACTGAAGTTTTCTTGTGACTGTATATTTAGGTCAGTCCCTAGAAGGAACAGCTCTACAAAAATATTTGTTAGCACAGGGGCTGATCCAAACTCTTCATTTCAGATAGTTTCTTGGAGCTCTTAAGGGTGATCTTATCAAGTTGCTCTGTGTACTTTAATTCTGTGATTTCACAGTACCGAGGCAACATAAATAGCAGTGGAAACATCAGTTTTTATTCTTGCTGCCCTAAAAAGATTCAGGAGTAAGAGCTTGTTTAGGCTGACATATTTAGGGAGAAATACCTGTCTATTTACGACTCTCTGTAGAAGGTAATTATGGGTGACATTCTCTTTTTGCTCCTGAACCAGGATTTGTGAAATTTTTTTTTTTAAAGATTTTATTTACTTATTTGACAGAGAGCAGGAGAGCACAGGCAGGGGGAGCAGCAGAGGGAGAGGGAGAAGCAGGCCCCCCGCTGGGCAGGGAGCCCCATGTGGGGCTCTTGATGTGGGGCTCTTGATCCCAGGACTCTGGGATCATGACCTGAGCCAAAGGCAGATGCTTAACCGACTGAGCCACCCAGGCGCCCCAGGATTTGTGAAATATTATTCACACACTGACCCACCACCTCACAGGCGTGGCTGCTTTTGCATGGGGTCTGCAGTAAAGTCTGCATGTGTCTGGGACCCATTATTAGTGAAGAGCTAGGAAATTCATCCCAGCGTGTCTGCCTGACAGTTGTCTGTTCTTGCAAAGGCCTGCAGGGAGACATCACACAGATCATTTGGGGGCTACTGTATATCTTCTGTAAAATTACTTAACAATTTTACGTTGAAAAGGAGTATTATGTTAGGGAAATGCCGAGCTTTGGTTTTGTTTTGCACTGAATGTAAAGGCTAGGAGTACTCTTCCATTTTTAGAGCATTTATTGTTTGCCTTTAAGTGCTGGAATAGACACCTCAGGACATGTTGAAAGTTGGCTTTACGTCTTCTGTGGCTAAGGCTCTATTGAAAATGAAAAACATTCGTAATAGGAAATTTGCCTGTCCTTCATTCTGTTGAGCCTGTTTTCTGGTGGTCATAATTGTGGGAAGAAGAGAGTATAGTCTGCAAATAATGTGATGAGTTGGCAGTGCAGAAGTTTCCAGCATTTGGAAACACTTTATTCTGACAAACTGATTATCTTGTGATAGTCTTTTTGATGTATACTTCATAGAATGAGCTTTTAAATATGTGTCCATTCATAAGAAATTGTGCATTGGGTTCCTCTTGGTAGGTATTTGTTTATTATGTAGTCTCAGTCTCCTTGATTCTAACCAGCTTCTAATATTTGACCCATATCATGTGCTGGTTTCTAGAACAAGATATAGGTACACATTCAGACTAAGATTTTAGGTGAGATGATATAGAAAGCACTATTTGATTAGCATTCAGTGTTTATTTTCGTGATTGACCAGAAGAGATTTAATTATATTTGTCAACATCAAAAGTTAAAAACTTTTGGTTATTTTTGGTTATTTTTAAATGATAAAAAAAATGACTTTTTAAGGAATGTGAATCCCTCTAATGCTTTAACCATTTATGTTGCAAAATGTTTCATTTATAAAGTAATGAGGATTTGTAGGAAACAAACCCAGCAGAGCCAAAATTTTCATTTTAGAGAAGACGAAAGAAGAAGCTAAGAAACAATAAATTTTCCTCACCTGTTTTCTTAGTTTGAACAGGTTTCTTTTTATAGAGAGAAGAAATAATATTTTGCTCTGAAAGAAATTGATGACCAAATAGAGTTTTCCTCTCTTAAAGGAGCTTTAAAATAAAGTCCTCTTTATGTGGGAGGTACATTAAAAACAAACTAACCAAAGCAAAACAATCTTCTATTCTTAGCTTTCTTAGGGCGAATGTAACATTCTGGAATAAACTTATAATCATATCCCTAATAATCTTGGAGTAAGCAATACACCATGCTTGGACAGCCCCATGGCAGAAAAATTCTACAGTGTGTATTTTGTAAGCTGTAGATGGAGAGATGAGAGGTGTTTGCAGTGTGTTTTAAATGAGGCACCAAATGCTACTTGACACCCTTCCATCCTGAATTCTCCCTCCTTTGCCCTGTTGAGTTTAAAGATGTGATCTGGTCGTCAATTAGCTGAAACAAAAAATCCGACCTTCCTTGGCAAACAACTTTTCCTGGGAATGAGTATTTTAGTTGTGAAAACATCCTTTTCCTAACTTGCTCAGAAATTCCTATCTTTGCCTCTCTTGCTCATGGCTCTGGTAAAACCTGAAACAGGAACGGAATGGGGAGCTAGAAGGGGTGTGTGCTTTCTCCCAACCCCTCATTTTAAACATTGAGGCTTGTCTAGTATTTTTCACTGACTGTTAAAGGAGAACATCAGTGAGGCAGCTCAGGTGCTCAGGACTGGTGCTTGTCCTTCCCAATGACCTCATGTCCAGTTACCAATTTTTGTCCACCTGTGCCTCCTCTAACTTCGTTCTGATTTTGAGTTCTTGTTTTCCAGCATCCCCTTCTCCCATTCCCTTTGTTTCCCACCTCTTATTTCATGTTTCCGGCCTTGTCTTTTTTTCTCTTTTTCTCCATTTCAGAATTTCGCAGTCCTTGTGGCCTACTCTCTGCAGAGAGTGGATTGAGAGCCCAAGAGGACAGAAAGGACACAGCAGCCCAGTTATCTTTAACCAGCTTTTACCTCAAATTTGTTTTTTGTTTTGAAACTGCAGCTCCGGCAGATAGAGCAGGCTTTGGCAAAGGCGCAGACCCAAGCCGCCCCGTTTAAGTTCCCTTTATTTTTTTGTCATTTTGTTATGCCCCCCCCCCCCAAAAAGGGGGGCATTTCTCTTCCTTTCACTCCATTTCCTTGTTGTGATTTCAAGGATTCCGTACCTCCAGGACTACCTCTCCTCTCTCCCTCCTCCTCCCTCCTTCCCTTCCCCTCCCTGTGTGGCCTTTTTTGTCTGGCGCATACCGTCTCAGCTCGGGCACTTTCCCGTTTCCCGGGTCACCTCCGCTTCCTGCATTCCTCCCTATTTATTTGGCACTTGGCTCCCCTCCCTCTTCCAAGCCCCTTTAGCCGGGGGTTGGGGAATCTGCAGCGGGGCTGAGGCCGCCCTCACAAATCTCCCACCCCGCCCACCTCCGGTCGCCTGGAGGCGCCGGGCTGCCTGGCCCCTTCCCCCCCCCCCCCCCGCCGCGTGGTCCGCGGAGGCTGGTGAGCCCCGGCCTTTCCGTGCAGGTCTGGCTCTGAGTGGGCGGAGCGGACGGGTCCTGATTGGCTCCGGCTAGAGCCAATCTGCGCGAGTATCTGCCGTGCTGCCGAGGGCGCGGGGTGGGGCCTCGGGTCGGGGGATGGGGTGGGGGCCGGGGGCCTCCGGCTGGGTCCTGGGTTCAGCGGTGGCCCCCGGGGCTGGGCGTCAGGACCACCAGCCCTCCCAACTCTCTCCCTCCACCTCTTCCCTGTAGTGCCTGTGGAACTGAGCCAAATACGCACCCCCTCCTACTCCCCTCCCAGAGGATGTTATGCGCTCAGCCTTATTCGTGCATCCAGCCCAGAATCCTAAGAATGAGAAAGTCCAACCAGCCCACTGACAGAGGCCGGAAACACACACTTCCTCTTATTTTTAATTGAGAAAAATCCAGGCCGTGACCATGTGACGTGCCCCATTTTGTTTCCCTCCTCTCTTTACTACGGTTTACTACGACGCCACGTTCCTTCATCTTCCTGTCTGGAAATCCACGAGCACGTGGTTGTAGGATTGATTGGGTTGGCTCAAGATTCTAACATTTATGTCCCTTACTAATGGGAAGGAGGAGGGGAAAAAAAAAAAGGAAACACAAGTTCCTGGCTGGAACTGTTTGGGGATCATTCAGGAAAAACTCATTTGGCTGGAAATTGTATTAGGGTCAACACTATATATCGAGTGGCCGCAGTTAGCAAAGCTTGGAGCCAGATAAGATCAACAAAAACTGACCCTTCTAGGCCCAGGGGAGCTCACAGTGAAATGAAAACGCCGGATATAGCTTGCAAATCATGAGAATCTAGAGATTCATTGCAAGGGCCTGGGTAGAGTTTGGTACTGAGGTTGGAGGAAATGCTGCTTAAGCTCTCAAAACCAGATTTGGTTTTTTGACCAGTGACAGCCCAAGTGAAAGCTCATCAGGGCAGCCTGGGCTAACTTTCTGAAAGCTTGCTAGATTTGTGTTGTGGCCCTCAAATAACCAACGTTATGGGAGATGTATTACTTTATGGGCTGGAAAATTTGTTCTGATTTTCCCTTCTAAAATAAAGGAAAGTAAGAGAGAAATTAATGGAGGTGTTCCCCCCTCCCCTTTCCCTCTCCAGTAAGTCTTTTTTTGCCAGCCAGCCTCCCTCATGCATCACTGAATCATAAGCCCCAAAGGCAACGTTTGTCCATAGGTGTAAATGTAAGGCAGAAGGACTGCCCTGGTGTAAATGTTTTGCCTCATGTAGCTTCTGAGCTATGGGAGAGAGTTTCTCTGTTGTTCCAGAAAACTTGGAGCATCTAACAATCTTCTTAATCTCTGACATTGTTTAAGTAGCTTTTTATGTTAAAAAATAAATCCGTAGAAAATTCCACATATTGTAATCATTTCTCTGCCCCCCCAAATAAATACTGTTATATTGCCTACTACTGTAAGGGACTTGGAATTCAAAAATTCATGCCTCCCCTGCTCCCTGCTGTTTGTTTTTTTTTTTATTTTGTTTGTTTTACTTTTTTTTTTGGTTGGTTTGTTTATCAAAATTCCTGGAAAATAGCTTTATGTTATCTTGAATGATGCAATGGAAAAAGCAGTTCCTGGGAGCCAGAGATCTTGAGTTGTAACACAGCCTGTGCCCTTCATTAGCTAAGTGACCTTGGGCAGGTCACTTAATTTCTCTGGATCTATTTCCTCATCAGTAACTTGAGAGTTTTGTTCTAAATTATTCTGACCTCCTTTGCAGCACTAAACATAGGAATATTTTGGAGAGAATGACTGATATTCTTTAGTGGGTCAGTTGTAATGAGGATTCTTTCTGAAGAAGCTGTTGATGGGGTCATAATGAAGTGTATTAGAATATTCTGTTTCCTCCTGTTCTAGCTTTTGGATCACTCTTTATGGTTTGATTCAGGACTTATTTTAACCTTTCTGGTTTGGAGGGGAGCAGATTTTAACAGACCTTAAGACAAACCCTCCAGACTGTACGAGTCTAAATTTTTGGAACCTTCTCTAGACTGAACTGGGCTCCTCCCTCTCCTCCCCTTTTAAAACATTAAATGTGTGTGAGAATGCAAGTCAACTGCTAGTTCCTTGCATCCTAAGGTCAAATGTTGGAAGCATCCCACCCCAGGATACAGGTCAAGCTTTAACCAATCCATGTCTATGACATTATTCTGTCTTCAATTAGAAATCACCCCTTCTTCTGCAGGTGTTCTGTGTATGGATAATGTTTCTCATTTGTACCATCGGAATCCTTCCTTCAGTGAGGTATATCCACTTGAGTGAATAGTAAGGAAATCTGAGAGGCCAACTGAGGACTATAAGAAGTCTTCCACAATTTTTTGTTTGGTTTCAGTTTTCTCTGTCAGGTGTGTGAAAAAGCTCAATATTTCTCTTGCCGGCAGCATGAGTGTTTGTCCAGCTTTTTGTGTTTTAGGATTTTTGATTTGTTAGTTGAGCTGTATACTGCTTTGCTGACCTAGTATTATCTTGGCTGTCAAGATGCCAATGTATTCAGAAATTCTGACCCTTTGGGTACCTCTGTGTGGATTGCATTAGAATAGTCTATTGACTCTTTCATTCAGAACTTCGTTGACTTATTCTTTTCCAGTCCTTCTGCTACAATCATATATATTTCTTAGCTGTATGGTATATAAATGGTTCTTTTTATTTTGGTGGGTTGGTAATTTTAGGATAATGGAACACTTCGCAATTGTAAGATTTTGTTTTAAAGCTATTTTCCCAATGATTTCCTCATGTTACAGAGTTACTGGAAATTGTATTCAAGTAAAATAGTGTCTCATGAATTCAGTTTGAAGTCAGTTTCACACTAAAGATTCTGTAACTTTCTTTACCACGTTTACAGTTATGTACTTGATTTATTCCCTGCCTTACAAGTCTGTAGCTACGTGGAAAACTCTAAAAAGCACTTTTTAAAATGTTATTGAAACATGTTTGGAAGTTGTAATCACTTTGAATTTTAATTTAATACAATTACACTCTAATATGTGTATTGTATAATAGTATGCTAATTTCTAACTAATATGAAATAGTTGCAAAAAAAAGTTACTGTAAAGCTTTTTAAAATGATGGTCAGGAAATGTCCTTGTCTGACATCGTGTTCTTGTCTGACATTGTGGAAATGGTAGCATCTCTCCCATTCTTGATTCACAGAAAAAAGGGAGAAGATGGATTAAATGAGTATAAGGTACTGTCATCTGTGGAGAAAGGAACATTTTCCATCTTAATAATATTCTTGCTGCAGGCTCTGCTATAATCTATTTGTTAAAATAAAGTTGGTTGGATAAATGTTATTTGTGCTTCCTCAATTAGCCAGTGATCTTTGAATAATAGAGCTTTTAAAAATGATGTGTTTATATTGAAAAGGCAGCTTTTCTTTTTCAAGTCCCCTTCTGCATTTTCATTCATGATGGCAGGAGAATTGAATATGTTGGTCAGTCTATAATTTTAATTGGATCTTCGAATCTATCTTCAAGCAGAGAGGAAATTTTGTGGTTTTATTACCCCTACCCTGAAGGTTTAATTGAGTAACGTTTTACTAAGTAAGTATTCACTGCTTTCCTTTTGCCCTTCCATGTTTGTTCCTTTGTTTGCTCCCCGCTCTGTGTCACTTTCTGCCCTCCACCCTGGTCCTGTTTGAACCAAACCCACATACATTGGATGCTAATTGGTTGGCCTGAAGAAGATGCCAGTAAACCCAAGTTCATAAACTTTCCCCCATTTTCTGTTAACCGAAAAATACTTTGATACGAGTTCTCTGATCAGCCCTGACGTATTTAGGTCATGTTGCTGAACAGTTTCGCTTAATCTTGAGAAATTGATAGTTGTGTTATGTTTGTTGAAATGATTAAAGAAACATTCTCTCTCTCTCTTTTTTTCTTTAAACGTATATAGCATGGCAAACAAATTCTATTTTGCACAGAAAGTCATGATTCTTAGTTCTAGGAAGGTTATAGATCCATGTGAAACAGGCAAAAATGTAAGAAAGACATTTATAAAAATATAGCAGTTAGTTTAAGGTCTCCAAAATATTCAGTAATTGCTCTCTCTTCCACTGTTATTCATCTATTATTCTCTAAGGATGGTGTCCCTGTTTATTTTAAAATTATTTGAAGGACTCGCTAGGATACTGGAAATAATCACACTTACCCTTGAATTTTAGGGATTGTGGGAATAATCAGAAGAACATTAGCTTCTCTGGTACAAGACCAGAGGCCACCTGCCTCCCAACCTCAACATGAATGGTCTGCCTTCAGTCAAATAGGCCCCAGACCTCAGTTTCGTGTTGGTCCCATTTCCTCTTTTCTTCAGTAAACAGCAATGAACACCTATTGTGTTCCAATAATGCATATTTTGTTGTAAGAGAACAGGGGTGGACACATGGAAATGGAGGGGGGAAAAAGATAGTGAATGGAGTTCATCCAAGTAATTACCAAATTTCTTCTGGCACAACTTATCTGGGGGAAAAAAATCAAGATTCAGGATATGTAATCCATGAAAGTCAGCATTTTTCACATACTTACTGGGTGAAAGTGCCCATCTGCCTCAGAGTATTATGGTTTTCTTAATCATTCTAACCCTGGCTTCCTGGCTGGCAATAACACCAGCTCACTTAAATAGCTCATGAGCCTCTTGAAACTATTTGGAAGAGTGGCCCCTTTTTAGATATTCAGCTGGCAAACATAATATTAGCAAGAAGTAAGAAAAAGATATCTTTGGCTCTTTTGTCCAAGTGAAGCAGTCAGGAGAGGTGTCCAGGTGTTAAATGAACAGGAGTTCATGAGTAGGAAGCATGGGGTGAATATTGGGGCTGTAAAAGAAATTGTAGTCTTTTCTTTCCATCCTAGAAGCTCTATCATTGGAGAACTTTTTTTCCCCTTCGGGTGGGTGGTTTTTATTTTTAGTAGTGAAAGGCTTTAACCCTCTGACCTCTGGTTCCTGTGCTTGCTTCTGGCTGGAAGTATAACCTCCTTTGAGATTTTGTCATTGCTGTTTTTAAGTGTGTTCACTTGCACTCTCTCCGCTTTGATGATGTGCAGTCATATTTGTTTTTAAGTTCAGAGTAGTTTCTTACAGAAACCTAAAAAAGCATTTTTTTTAAGACCACCTAGTTTTATGATAGCTTGCTGGGTCTATTCACAGCTTTTTTCTTTCATTTTTTGGTGTTGGCAATTAATGCATATGCTATAAGTAGTTTAAAACAATTTTTTAAAGGTATAAAGTGAAAAATAAGATTCTTTCCCACTCTGATTCCCCAGCTTCTCTTCTCATAGGCCACCATCGATGCTGGATTTTGTTTATGTTTCCAGAGATGAACTGCTCATAAATTTTGAAGCTTAGTAATAGAGAGTTGGTGGAATGCCCAATTGCTTAGAGTCTTCCGTGGAAGAACATGCTCAGATCCCCACGTTTTGCATTGAAGGAGCACAGCAGACAACATACCTCTTACAGTAGACTCGTTGCTTTTTTGTTTGTTTGTTTATTAAAAGGAAAGAGAAAAGTACTCTTTATTTCCCATGCCTCTTGTGACTCTTCAGGTTATAAAAAAAAGCATCATCTAGTATAACCCAGTGATGGGGGGAAAGCATTAGTTAGGAAATGATCTGCTTTTCTAATTTTGAAGCATTTGTGAAGGGAAAGGTGTCCAAGTGTGAGTCTTTATTACTCTGTTTTCTCCCCTGTTTTTCTGCTGAAGTATGTCAGCACTTCCCTGCCCCTCCACGGGAGTGAGTAACTAGTTCTTAATATAGTGTGGTAGGATTAACTATAAAGGTTAAGGAGCCTTTTGAAGATGTTCTGGTCACCAAGGTCTCCTATTTGTGAGAGTTCAGAAGAATTAAAGCTTTCTATTGGAATAAGCAGAAAGAATGGCAAAAACTATTTCAAATTCTGGGAGCGGGTTATTTTAGTCATAATAATTGCATGTAAATAATAGAATAAATTGTTTAGTGACTTCCTCTCACTCCCAAGTATTAATAACTTTGGAGGAAATTAGTGGAATTTAGAGAATCTGTTCCATCTCCTAAGGAGATGTGTATTACTATGAGTATGACTGAGATAATCTCTACTTTGAACCAGAGAGGAACTCGAATAGTTAAAAACATTTATAATTGATGCCCTGATGTTCTTGCTGATGGTGGTCTAGGTACAGTGTGAATAGGATGGAGTAGTTATCATTACAAAATAGAAACTTTCAAGAATATGATAACAGATGACCTTTAAATCACAATTATCAGTATTGTATCATTTTTGGTGACCTGTCAATATGAATATGCTAAGACAATACCAGTTTTCTTCCAGATCATCTGGAGTGAAGAATGAAATTCAACAACCTGCAGAAACTTTTAAGAAAGCTGTTAAAGGATTTAATCTATGAAACAAGCTAGTTTCTTAGGGGTATGCATCATTTAGCTTTGATCTGTAAGAAACCACCCCAAAACCGATGGCCTTAGACCATCGGTCATTTGTTAGATCGCAGTTCTGAGGGTTGGTGATTTAGGCTGTGTTCAGGGTGTGGAGTGCCTGTCTTACCTGGGAAAGTTCACGTGGACGGTTGGATGGTTAGCTGCGGACTGGTTGGTTTAGGATTGTTTCCCTCACTTGTCTGGTGGATGATGCTGGCTGTCATTTGGTGCTTGCTGTTGATTGAGCCACAGCAGGCTAACCCAAACTTTACATAGCATTTGGATGAGCAACCAGCAGCAGTGAGAGAGGGGCACACGTATTTTTCAAGCCTCTGTTTATATCTCATTTGCTCCTATCCCTTTGTCCAAAGCAAGTCACAAAGCCGTGCCCAGTTTCAAGGGATAGAAAAATAGATTCTTCTTGATGGGAGAAGCCATTGTGTCTGACTTATACATTGTACAAGTGTATTTATAAATGCAGTTGTTTATACCATCATTGACCATTTATTGGTTGCATGTTGAACGCCTAGAATAAAGTTATTCTTAAATGTTTATAATGAATATTCCTAGCTTTGGATGAAATATCAGTGATTTCCTTCGTATTGGTGCTATCACTTCTTTCCTTCTAATTTTCCTTTGAGAAACATGAAAGCTTATATTGTCTCAATAAACTTTTATTGAGTTCATACTGTGAGTCAGGCACTGGGGACTGAAATAGGTGTGTCCCAGTCTTCCCTGTGCTTGTAGAAGGCAGAGAATAAAGAAGGAAACAATGAATTGCATTACTGCAAGGTGTGGGGACAGGAAATGATTTGAGAAAATAATAAATAATGTGGTTCTGTCATTCAGGTTCCTGAAGGGATGTCAAGGACTTTTTTATCACAGATTCAGATCTTTCTTTAGAGTTTGATTCCCTCTTGAGATCGGCCTCTTATGGAATGAGTGAAAGCTGGAAGTTCACCTCTAAGGAAAATGTGAACAATGACTACTGGGGTTTCTTACCAGAGATTGTCGTCTATATTTTTAGTGCCATTGGTGGTTGGTGAAAATAGTTAATGCTCTTTGCCCGAGGCTAGAGGACTACACCGTGTTCAGGCAGCTCCCACAGGCCTGCAGATGAAATATGGCGCTAGAAAGTAGCCCAGAGCCACGGGACATCAGGCATCTTGTACCATCCTCCCTCCGTCCCTTCGCCAAGACTGCCTGCCCTTTCCCCACATACACAGCAAGCTGGACCAGAGCAGCACTTGCTCAGAGAATGAGGCTTTTTGTGGGGAGCGGTGGGGAGCAGTGGGTGAAATGGAGCCAAAGACTTCAGTGGTTTGAAAGTCGTGTTCCCACCTGAGCACAGATAGGGACTCTGGTAATGCGGAGCTGCTGATTCTCGGGAAGCAAATGCAGATGGTTGGCAGTATCCCACTCAAAGCCACGGTAGTGGTTTCTTGAACCCTGTCTCAGATCTCTTACCAGCCAGTATTTACATTTTTCCTACACCAGAACCTCGAATGCCTTAACGTTCCTGAGGTTACAGAACAAAACAAAATCGACACACTGGGTAACATACGTCATATTGGGAGGAGGGAAGGGAGTCCCTAAAGGGTTTTGAGGGGCCCGTTGAGTGGTGTATTTATATCCTGATCTTGGCAGCTCCCACCCACCCCCCAGCTCCTCTTTGGCTTGCCCTTTCTGCCCCCTTCCCAATGCCAAGGCACTCTTTGAACCACAGTTAACAATACCTTCCTTTCAAAGCTGATCCCGTTCCCTCTGGTTAGATTAAGGAATATAAATATTACATGTTTTTCTAAAGAATGGGTAATGACTTGACTTCTGAAAATATTTTACTTCCATTGGTAGGATACCCTGGAAGTCATTGGGATTATAATGAAAACTTTCCCTTTTGCCTAAACTTGTCTCTGTGTGTGTGTGTGTGTGTGTGTGTGTGTGTGTGTGTGTGTTTGGAGGTGAGGAGGGTTAGGGAGTGGAAACTGCATTCCAATAAAAAATGTTACATTCCTAAAACTAGGTCTTTAAAAATATTTTGCAGCCTGAGCCTTTGGTCCCTCACAAGTTCCTACAAGGGCAACCTTCAGACAGTGTACAGGGTTGTTGATTCTCGGGCCTTTGAACTGGGTGAGGAATGTGTCTCAAGTCGGAAAAGGGAATGGTTCATTCGTGCTTTTAGCCTCTAGCTTGAAAGCTGGAAGAATGTTATTGTGTCTTCAAAGCCTCTTTCCCAGCACGCTGTATTAGATGGGCTCCTGGAAAGCCTCTTTGCATTATCAAGTACACAACAGAAACCCATGCCACCCAATTCGATTTAATTCAGTGGCTACTTTTAGGTGCATTTGAAATTAATGTGTCTGTTCTGTAAGAATAGAGCCCCATTCCACTCCTCCCTCTTTACCCCAATTGAGGTGATTTATAGTTATTCACTAGATAAGAAGACTTTTGGTCTTCGTTTGGCCGGGGAGGGGCGGCTTGGGGAATATTATTTTAAAAAATAGTGGCAGAGGTATTTAGGAAGGTAAGAGTGCTTAGCTTCCTAGAATTGCGAATGCATTTCCATGGGAAGTAAGTCAAATTGCATTTGCATTGTAAAATCAATACATTTAAATGATCAAAGAAAACATTTAGAGTATGTTATTGGCTGGGTTCAAGTACACCTACCGCCCTGTCTCCCTCCTTGCTTTCAAAAAGTTTACCCCTTCCTGCGGGGATGGAAACCCCCATCCTTGCTCTAGTTACTCATTTCCCACCCCTCTTTGCTAATAAAAATTGTGAGTGTGTTGAGAGCAGACGCCAGTGTCTGAGGAGGAGAGGACCCCGAGCCCTTGCCAAATTAAAAACTTGTTTATCAACAGTCCAGAGGATAGTTGTTGAAGCAAGGCAGAGGATAGCTTTAGAAAAGTCCCAAACAGAAACAATGCTATGGATATATTCTGGGTACCTCAAACCATTTCATTCGCTGGATATTTTAAAAATCAAATTCAAGGGGTACCTGGGTGGCTTAGTCAGTCTGCCTTTGGCTCAGGTCAAGATCTCAGGGTCCTGGGATTGAGCCCCATGTCCTTGGACTCCCTGCTCAGCGGGGAGTCTTCTCCCTCTCCTTCTGCCCCCCCCCCTTTGTGTGCTCTCTCTCTCCCAAATAAATAAATAAAATCTTAAAATCAAATTCAAATTGAGATTTCACATGATATTAAACATAATCAAACAAAATGACAAGAGTTCTTGCAATCTGATAGGACTGGAAATGCAGGCTCCAGTGAAATTAATTAGTCGCCTCATTCCTATGTCTGAAATCCTGGGATACTTCCTCTGTTTCCCCCAAACCATTCTTTTAAAGGTTGACGGAAACTTTGCCTTATTTTGAGGAGTTTTATTTCTCTGCTTCCAACAGTCCTTTACCAATTTTTCTTCTACTAGTTTGGTAAAGTTGTTCTGATGTTAATTGCAGTTTAGTAATGTAGGTCAGAGCTTAGTGTTTTCACTGAGGTTTAAAGATACCAAAAGTGATGAGAAAATGATTTGAAAAATAATTATTGTATCATAGTTACCTCTATTTTTAAAAAAGAGGCCAGTTACTCAGTGTGTGATTTGGAGAGTCCCCTTCTAATTTGTCCCCTACGCTCATGCCTTTTCTTCCTCTTGAGTATAAGGTTGCTAGTTAGCCCTTCTACTAGAGTACCAGTAAGATCTGGGAAAAGGAATTAAATTTACATGAATGCATTTTGCCACTGTGGCACTTGTTAGCTACAATGTTAACCTTGGTCTGGGAAGTTGAACCTACTTGCCAAGATAGGAGACTGTTTGCCTGTGTTCTGGTTCCATACTTCATGGAAGCTGGGCTGTTTTGATGGCCACAGTGATAGAATGTGTATTCTAAACTAGTTTGTCACCTTTTATAGCCATTCTTCTTAAACATTGCTTGATATTTCAAGTATTAAGCTAAAACGTAGGGTCCAAGCAATGTGACACATAGCAAAGCATTTGTCACCCTTTGTTCTAAAACTGTGCAACTCCCCAAGATCTTGTAACATAAATGTGTTCTATTTTATTTTAAAGAGGATTTCCGTTTTCCTGGCCCTTCACAGTCATTTGACATTTATGCTACTTTCTAAAACTTAGTAGTGTTTTCTAGCAGGTGTGCGGCTGGTGTTGAGCTAGGCTATTTCTCTCTTCACCAGTGTGGTGACTAAGTTCGAATGCTTAGTGTAGTGAGTTTGGCATTTGGTTGATACTGTTTGTTGTAGATACTGAATGAATGTGGGACCATATGTTTTTAAACCACAGTATGGGAAGTATGCCAGTACTTCATTTATCTGTAGACCAGAATCATATTCTGAATATTCAGGGGGACAGAGAGTTTTTAACTACACTATTGCTACCTCACACTTGGTGAGTACTTGTCCGAAATTTTTCTGCTCATTCCATAATTAAGCTGTTGTAGTTACTGAACCTGGACATTTGAAGAAATCGTAACTGTTCATAAAGATAGTGGTGAGGAATTGCCAAAGAGTTAAATGTTTATAGGCCAGACGTGAGAGAATGTTCTGGTTCATTAATGCAACAAGGAGTTCGTGAGTTGCTGCGGAGTACCAGGCATATTCCTAAGTTCTGGAGTTATAAATGAAAAGAAAACAGATGCTAATTCAGGCCCTTATAGAGCTTCTTTTCTCTGGGACTGGTTGAGGGAGAAAGCTGTCCAGGATCAGCTTCCCCAGGGGACAAATGAGACCCACTGAGAGATGGGACAAGAGTGGGATTTCTGGCCCACTTCACGGACTGGAGAGGTAGACAACATTCATTTGTACACACACTTTTACCTTAAAATTCATCACAATCTCTCTGCCTGGATGGAAGTACGTCATTTGCACTCTTCATGGCTTATCAGTCATGATTATGTTTACCTTGTGACTCATAAATGCAGCAAAGTCAGATTTTTCTGCTGTAATAGGGCAGTATATGAAAGAGAAGGAAGTAGGAGTTGAAACTGATATGTGTCCGCTTGGAAGAGATTGTCTCCTATGTAAAGCCAAGATCTGCTACAGATGACAACGAGGGAAAGAGGGTGCGGAGTATGTGATACCTCTGGGGGTCCCTGAGAAAGACCGGGATTGGCCAAAGGTATGGCTGCCATTGTGTGTTGGGCCACATGTGTGTGTTGGGTTTCATGAATCCTAGCCCATGTTGCAGCGTTAAGGTTAGTAATTTTCACTGGGTATTAAGGCTTTTCTTTTGAGCATTGTTATGCAAAACTGCATAATACCGATCCTTCTCTGAAATTTTGTATGAAAATTCTGTTGGAAAAGTATTTAGTATGTTTGCTTTTCTCTACATTTATTCCTTGTGCAAAATGTTGGTGAGGAAAGACCAAACTCTTGAAACTACTCTTATATGAAAAGCTTTTATTTCAGTATTGTGTGTATTTTACTAGTAAGGATCTTCGGGTATATTCCTGTTGGATCCATACATCACAAGAGGAAATCCCATAGTTTGAGGTAACTTTTTCTAGTGGTTTAAAGCTTTTATGGTGAGGAAATTTCTTTATACCTAACTTAAATCCCTTATTGACAAGGGAGAGCATTTCCCTCCTTCTGATTTTAGTCGTGGTGACAAGTGATGGCCCCTGTCCTTTTTTTTTTAAATTGGGTATATAAATTTTATTTTTACCCAAAGATTTAAATATACATCTAAAATTGACTGTAAGGGACAGTAAGGTTGTAAAAACAAATTAAAAAATAAAACATAATGGCTATGTTTAAATGTTCAGAAGATAAAACAGGAAATCATAACAATCTTGATATTGTTACTAGTCAGTTTGCTAAAAGAGGAAATAAGGCTGGAAATGAATTTAAACAAATTCTTAGAAGAAAATCGCCATAAACATAAAACGTTTCATAAGTGATTAGAAATGCTAATTAACCTGGGTATGACTTTCAGGTTTCAAATACAATATATATTCATTTGCTGAAATTACATAGTCAAGTTCCTCTGAAAGAAACTTTGCATCATCCAAATTTTTGATAAAAAACAATGCACCCACTATAGTTACAATTTGGTGTTCTTTAAAGATTTTAATTTTAGTAATCTCTACACCCAATGTGGGGCCCAAACTCAAAACCCTGAGATAAAGAGTCACCCAACTGAGCCAGCCAGGCACCCCCAATTTGGGGTTCTTAAAAGTGTCCAGGAAGTTTAAAGGTGTTTGAAAACCAGTTAGCAGAAGTCATGAATATTTATAGAATTTGCTTTTTCAAGCAAACTTGTCTTATCATTTATTTTTTAAGGATTTATTTATTTATTTGAGAGAGAGAGAGAGAGAGAGAAAGAGCCAGTGCACAAAAGGAGGGGAGGGCAGAGGGAGGGGGATAGAGAGAATCTCAAGCTGACTCCACGTGGAGCACAGAGCCTGACTCGGGCTTGATTCCACGACCCTGAGATCATGACCTGAAGCCGAAACCGAGTTAGTCACTTAACTGACTGTGCCACCTAGGTGCCCCTCCTATATTTTTAATTCAGTAGTATTTTTTTTTTTTTCAAGCATTTCCTTACTTTCTGACACTATAAGATGCTCCAGGATCATCTTATTTATTTCCTGCCCCAGTCCTGGAATCTTCCATTTCTCCAAGAGGCCCTGGTTCCTCTTATTAAGAGAATTGTATTGGACACCCCCATATTGGCACTAGATGTGTTTGTTGCTCCTGGGGCATCATTTATTTTCTGCCCTCTCAATTGCCAGAACAAGGAAATACATGTGTGTATCATAAGCCACATATATACACATATCTATAAATATTTCTATATGTAACCATCTGTATCTATACTAAGCTACGCATAAGTTCATACCGATGTCTCTTAACTCTAATGGATTTCCATATGGATTATTCTAGCGTTTTCCCCTTGTTTATCTGTCACCTCCCACTCCCAACAGTGAGAAACTTGGCTGTCACTGTCCTCCATCCATTTACTTCCTTGTTCAATTCTACTGCGTGCATACACAGAACACTTCCAGAATTGTTAACCTATGCCCCCTAGGAAGCAACTTTATCAACCAGAGCATGGTGCTTGTGTACTGTTTCTTTTGCCTTAAGTCTTACAGATTCACCTCATTTCCAAAGTTACGCTTTGGTCAGCACCTTGTTCCTTTGCCCCCTTCAGTGACGTAGTCTTGTGCGTTTGTGATACATTTCAATTCTTCTGTCACATTTTGCGTTCCACCTGTGATCACTGACCTCTGAATGATTTTTAAAAATTTGCATCTGCAAGGTTTATTCTTTGTGCCAAGAAAGCGCTATGTTTTGACAAGTGCTTGATATCTCGTGTTTGCGACAATAGTGTCATGAAAAAGAGTTTCCCCACACAAAACATCAAACGTGCTTCGCTAGGCAATCCTCCTTCCCTCTCCCCTGCCTCTGGCAACCACTGATCTCTTTATCATCTCTGCAGCTTTGCCTCTTCCTGAATGGCGTATAATTGGAATCATACATGCACACATTTATCAGACTGGCTTCTTTTACTTAGCAGTATGCACTTCACATTCATCTAAGCTTTTTTGTGCCTTCATACGCTCCTTTCTCTTCACTGCTGAATAGTATTCCATTGTGTGGATGTACCACAGTTTGTTTATCCAGCCCACTGGCCTTTTACAGGATATTTCCCTACATGCGTTTGAAGACCCTCATGAAGTGAGCTCTGAGTTTTCCCTTAATATTAACCATTTTTAAGTATTACTCATCATTCTGATTTCTCAAACCTGCAATCAGTTTTGTGGTTCTTTCCAAGACCTATACAATTTTCCCAATTATTCCTGCCCAGAATTGGCCAGTGTTCTATAGTTGAGTGTTTCAGACCAACCCAGGGTACAGGTGAAGGTCGGCTTCCTGATTTCTCCGCATTCTTCCCATTTTAATCTGCTGTCAGAGTTTAGTTGTGCAGTAACAGCAGAATGGTACAGATTTTTGTACCACCTTGGAGCCACTGTGATCGTCAGAGCCCGTTTTGGCCCTCTTCCTTGAAGGACTTAGCTATCTGGATGTTTTGAAACCGTGTTATTTGAATCCTTCTACTGGTAGTCTTTTTAAAAAATTATTTTGTAATCTTGCCTCATGGTAGATATTTATAAAATCTTCATTTTGCCTCTGCATAATTGACTTCCCGGTCTCCGGGAATCCAGTGAATACAGTTAATTTGAGCCTGGTCAGCATCAGCTCTAGACGCCCAGTGGGAATCTGGAATTGGCCGCACACTCCTGCGGGGGGCCGGACACAGTCTGGGTCACGTGAGGCAGCCACAGGGTTCATCCCCATCTGAATTTGTCATCTGGGGACTGGGCTTTCCTTGCTGGACTGCAGGAAATTGTTCCTGGGCTTATAAAGGGGCCACTCTGTGGTGAATTCATGCTGATCACCTTTGCACGAGAAAAGGCAGCTACTTAGCAATTGACCGAAAGGGGCTTGAAGATCATATTTATACACAGTCTTTCAAATCTCAATGAGGTTTTTTTGAGCATTTACTACATACAAGCTGTAATCTGCCTTAAGGCTGCTCTCTCCTGGGGTGGCTGCCACTGACCAAGAGGAAACCCCTTCCTAGCCATGGGGGAGTGGGTGTGCTGTGGGGCAGGTAAGCAGAGGAGGGGGTGACAAGGGGGCCATAAAGGCACAGATGTTTTGTTCAAATACTGGGACACAAAAGACAAATAAAATCCAGGTCATTTGTGCTCCATAGTCTCATTCCATGCAGCTTTTTTTTTTTTTTCCTTTAAAAACACAGACATCGATTTTTTTTTTTTTCTCTCTCTCTGAAATTGTCTCAACTTGTGTTTCTGGCAGTGGAATTCCTGACATACTAGATCATAAAGATTACAGCTAGGCGTCTTTTATATCTGTGTGTGTGTCTGTGTGTGTGTGTGTTTTCTCCATATATTTAACCTTGGGTTACATGTGTAATTTTTCAAACATTCCCTTATAATCAGTTTTGTTGCCTGTACTTGTTGGCTGTGAAAGCCTCTGGAAAAGTTGCTTAAAATACAGGACTCAGGGGTTTCTTGATACGTATCCTTTTCACCAAAAAGAATCTCTGGATAGGAGTTATTTTTAAAACTGCTTAAAAATTAACCGACCTAAAGCAAATCTTAACATTCTTTTTGAACCTTATATTAAAAAATAGGAATATATATATCTGCTAATGGCCATGATTTCAAAATGTCGAGAAATACCCAAGTAGTGTTCCATAGGTCATTGACTAGAGACATTCCTGGTGTCCTCCATACAGTTTCTGGGGCTGCTTGATTTTGCACATTCCAGATTGTCACCAGAGTCTAAAAAGAATTGGTATGACCAGACTATATTTGCATTTAGAGTGTTAGCAACCCTCCAGAGTATACACACTGGGCTATTTATGAAGCAACTTCAGCTGACAGCTGAAGATCAGAAGATTCTATTTTGGGAAGTGTCCTAAATGTGAGGTTCTGTGGTGAAAAAATTTAGTGCCCTACAGATAAGAATACTTAAAACAGGAAGCAGTGGTAATTTATTGCTTCCTGTGTAAGTATTCTTATCACTATGATAAGCTTTAGGTTTCAGTTCTGCTTTCCTGATCCCAAGATTTCTTTTCTTGTAATCAACACCTATAAGAGGATTAAAAATGCGGGGGGAAAAAAAAAGGCAAATGTAAAGGGGGGTGGAGGGGGTGGAGAGAATTTACTAGCATGATTTTTCCTGTGTCGGGAAGATTCTTGTATCTCCTACCACTCAATAGTAATTGGTAGGCTAAGAGAAAAACTGTCTACCACTGTTGGCTCATTCCTTTGGCTCCATCTGTTGTGTGTGTGCATATGGCATCATTTCCTGGTTCCTGTAGTGCAAGACTGGGTTGACTACTGCATACGAGAGGTCGAATAATGCACATGACTCTTGTACATGATAGAACCAGCATGGATAAGGAAAGAGGAGATGGGAATTTTATTCCTGATTCTGCCACTTCCTGGAATCTACCATTCTTTGGCCTAGTTTTCTGGTTTTTAAAATTAGAGGTAGTAACATTTCCCCAATCTATCTGATAATGCTGTCCCGAGGAGCAAGCAAAGGACTCTATGGAAGTTTAGTTCTGAACTGTGAATTTCATCTTGAGCCCGAGGTTTATAGTGGTTTCACTCAATTCCTACCACTCCCTTTTCTCCCTTAGAATACAAGGGTGCTTTTGGTTCATGTTCCTTCTTTATTAAAAATATTTTTCAAATTCAGTCAGCTTCCTAGACTTCTTGGCTGGATGACTGCATCGTGATTGAGTGCCTGAAAGGAAAGATGCGTTGACATTGACTCTCTATTTCAGATATTTGTTTCATGAAGTAGGAGTGTGCTGTGCTGTTAAATTCAAGGGAACTGGGTTGCATTTACTAGCTTGGCATAGAAAAATCAAAGTTCTACACATGGGCTAAATTATTTTATAAGCTGTAAGTATAAATCAGGATTAAAGACTGGAACGTATTTATTAAATTTTAAAAGGAAGTATGTACATGCATTTTATAGTTCCTATGGATTTAATTATATACTAAATACGGAAAGTAAAAGTATTACTGGGTCGC
This sequence comes from Neomonachus schauinslandi, assembly GCF_002201575.2. Lineage (NCBI taxonomy): Eukaryota > Metazoa > Chordata > Mammalia > Carnivora > Phocidae > Neomonachus > Neomonachus schauinslandi. The sequence goes on along the minus strand of NC_058405.1, from coordinate 181,209,474 downwards.
ACTGAATGTTTTCTTCCACAGAATTCCTGTTGATAAACGTCTTTACTCTTGAGTCTCTGCCCCCTTTGCCCGAGAGATCTGGTGTTACGTGCTGTGCTAGGCAGAAGGGACGACCATCTTGAAGAGATGGGTAAAAGGAAAGTCAACAGCATGACTTACTTATTTAAGTGAAGGAGCTAGATCAACTCTTTAAGGTTAGTCATGGAATCTAGATGATGCAATTTACTTTTCCCAAAGAAAGGCAGCTTTGGAGAGTGCAAACCAGTTCAAGCATCTCCTAGTTCACTCTTGCTCTTACAGAATGATTTTTTGTACTGTTGGCTGTATGGTGATTCTATACGGTACCATGTTTCTATGTGAGTATTCAGGTGTGAGCTCATTCTTGGTCCTGACTTGGCGTTTGTCAAGGTCACAGGTTTATAGGAAGGATGATGACAAGAGGGTACACATGGCTTGTGGAGGAGTTCACAGTTCGGTCCCCTTTCCTGTGCTCAAGTGTATGATATTAGCCAACTATCCCAGTTATTTCAGTGGCTCACTAGGCTCATTTGTGTTCCAGAATTATTTCAGAGCTTTGGCTCCATTGGTGAAGGAAAAACAAAATAGAGATAAAACGAGAAGAACAAAGAGGTTAGTGGAGGAGTAAAATTCATACAACAGTTTGGTAGGTAGCCATTGACCATAGTTAATTAATGGTTTATAATTACCCAGAGGTCAGAAGTTAGAATTTTTGTTATTTTTCTATTTTGTTTTCCATGTAGAATGGATTATGCAAACCTTACATGAATCTTTGAATTTATCATGAAAAGATATTAGGCCTAAATTGTCTTTGAAGATGATAACATTAAAACAGTCATTCTATAGATAAGTAAATTCAGGCCCAGAGAAGTTAAGTAAATTTGTCAAGATGATACAGCTGTTTCATGGTAGAATCAGCAAAGAACCCTAAAATATCTCCAGCCTGATGCTTCCCCCCCGCCATGCTATACTGTATAAAGATGGATATGCATATAATGCTTTGTCATTTTTATATTATATATATATATATAATAATGTTACTTATGTTAGGGGCACCTGGGTGGCCCAATTGTTAAGCATCTGCCTTCGGCTCAAGTCATGATCCCAGGGTCCTGGGATCAAGCCCCACATTGGGCTCCCTGCTCAGCGGGGAGTCTGCTTCTCCCTCTTCCTCTGCCTGTGGCTTCCCCTGCTCTCCCTCCCTCTCTCTCTCTCTGTCAAATAGATAAATCTTTTTAAAAAATGTTACTTATTGGGTGCCTGGGTGGCTCAGTTGGTTAAGTGACTGCCTTCGGCTCAGGTCATGATCCTGGAGTCCCTGGATCGAGTCCTGCATCGGGCTCCCTGCTCGGCAGGGAGTCTGCTTCTCCCTCTGACCCTCTCCCCTCTCATGTGCTCTCTCTCATTCTCTCTCCCTCAAATAAATAAATAAAATCTTTAAAAAAAATGTTACTTATGTTACATTCTTATATATGTGTGTGTACAAAGGATATGTGTTATAGATTTAATTGTTTAATTTGAGGAACAAATAAATGAACAGGTACTGTTTTGAGTGCTAGGAATATAGCTAGGTACTGTTTGGGGTGCTAGGTACTATATTGGGTGCTAGGAAATAAGAGTCAGTGTCTTCCCTCATGGAGTGCGTATTCTAGTGGGACGGACAATAAACAGATCCATGTATTTCAGATAGTGGTTAAGTACTCTTAGGAAAAATTGAGCAGGATGGAGGTAATGGGCAAAATGCATGATCATCAGTTTATCAAAGAAGCTAAGTAGACTACACTCAGATTTAATTTTAATTTTTGTTTTTGAAGTAGTTTTGAAAACTTGTATTGGGCCAGAAGCGTTCGGATTTTCAAAGATATGTTTGGGAAAAAATTGTAAATTTATGAGACTAATTAAAGGATTTAAAAGATTGCTTGTTAAATGCAGTTTCCTCTTTTATATGCAGAGTGTTTGATTATTAGCCATCCATGAAAATAATTTATGAGCACTGGTAATTAACTGCCTGTATCCATGACTTAGTCAACCCTATCCATAAAGTTTTAAAAATGCATTTATGACTACTAGGACTTTATTAGAGTTCTTTTTTCAACCTCCTGTTTCCTTTTTGGGGAGGAAGTGCTTATACTGCTCTGCCCACGTAGGAGGGCAGATAGGACAGCCCTGAAAATGGTGATACTGTATTTTATGTAACTTGGAAGGCCATACCTTAAATAATAGTAAGGAAGTCAATGGATAATATGTCTTAACTAAGACAAATGTATGCTTGTTATCAATGAATAGCCCTAGTTCATTCAGAAAAGTCCAAAGACTCTTATTTCATTGGTTTATGGCTTATTTTTATATGTACCTGTTTTCCTGCAGTCATAGATAAAACGTTTCCTGAAGATAATGACAGAGGAGTCCTTCCCTACTATCTCTCCTATTACCACTGGAAAGCTCGCTTTGTTAAACTACTTTGATGTTGTAATAATGGGTTGATAAGTTGTTGCTGCCTCCTGTGAAACTCTCAGGAAGCCTAAGATGGCATGCCCCGCATGTCTAGGTCTTCCATCCATAAGCTGGGTGGCTGGAAGGACAGGCCCAGAAATGGCTCTCTGTCCCATGGGGTGCTGGGGGCCTGCATTGTTTTGACCTGATGTTTGGACTTTCTGAAGACACTCTGGGCAGTTTGGCTTGAACTTGTTTTCCTTTTGGTCACTGATCATTTGAACCTGGACTGTCCTGATTTTAATGTTCATGTCCCACATGGCCAGTGTCCATTCTTGGCTGGGCATTGGCTGGTGTCCTAATTGTCTTTAGTTTCATTGTTTGTTCATGGCTCTTTTCTGAGTGTACTCAGTTGATGGCAATCTTTGGCATGCCTTCTGTGCTTTAAGAGCATACTTGTGGCCACAGAACAATTTGGTGATAGTGACAGAGTTGAATTAGGAAAATTCTAGTATCAGTTTCTAGGTTCTGATTGTCTTTCCATTTGCATAAACTGTTTTGAAATATATTAAACATAGTCACGGGCGCCTGGGTGGCTCAGTTGGTTGGGCGACTGCCTTCGGCTCAGGTCATGATCCTGGAGTCCTGGGATCGAGTCCCGCATCGGGCTCCCTGCTCAGCAGGTTCTGATTGTCTTTCCATTTGCATAAACTGTTTTGAAATATATTAAACATAGTCACATAAAATACATAGAATGTGAGTGGTCCCGTTACACGAACAAGTGTTACAATGTTGGGGAACAGGTTGCGGATAGGGACATCTATCCTGCCTCAGTCAGTTCTGATGACTTTAAAGAAGGATCAGGATCTTGGTGAATTTCTGAGGGCCTCCAGATTGGTTTGGTAACAGCCAAAGCTAGTTTCAAATGGATTTTGAGGTCAGCAAATATAGGGGCATACTCAAGGCAATTTTACCAATCAACTCTTGACATACTCTGTGGTATACAAACACCTAAATCTTTGATTGGCCCTTGGGCTTTGGTTTGGTTCATTTTCATCTTATCAGTGGTTATTTGCTTATTATATTCATTATTATCTCATAAAATATATTTGTATCCATGCAACTAATATATGTCCATTCACTCATTTCATAGGTATTTACTTACTGAGTGACTACTGTGTACCCAGCTACTTTTTTTGGAAGATGGAGAGTCTAGTAAATTAGGCAGAATTAGTTTTTTGTCATCATGGAGTATGTATTATCCTAGTGGAAGAGGCAAATGATAAACAAGTAAACAAAAGTATGTAGTTTCAGGGACTAAGAGCTACCAGGAAAATTAAATAGTGCAAAGTGATAGAGAAGAAGGGGGAGGGTGGGCTGTTTCTGCGAAGGGTGGTCAGAAAGGAAGGATTTGAGCAAAAACCTGACTGAAGTGAAGGAGAAGGCCACGTAACTATGTGCTGGTGAAGAGTGTTCTCAGGAGCAGCAGATGCAGTTCTGCAAAGGGAACAATTCTAGCATATTCTGGTGCACCTGGGATAGCAGAGAGAGGGGTAGCAGATGTGATTGGAGTAGCAGGTTAGGGCCAGACTTTGGAGGGCTTGATAGATCATGCTGAGTAGTTTGTATTTCATTCTCAATGAGGTGGGAAGCCCAGTTAGAAGGTTAGCTTCTGTGCAGGGACCACCCTGAAGGCCTACCACCATTTACACTGGAGAAACATGGAATTCTTCTGTATAATCTCTTGCTCCCCACGTCTTCACTTTTGATTGAGGCCAATCGGCTGGGGCCTCTTCTATGAACTAAAGCTACCTCTGACCTGGATTTTCATAGGTTCCTTCCTAGCATCACTCAGGCAGGCATATTCTAGGGGTACCTCAAGGAGATCTCATCTTTAGTCTTGCCACGGCAACATGTTGCCCAAGCTGCTGAGATGCTCGTGGACCAAATCAGACTCTTGGGATATTGTGACTACAATTCAGTCCTCGTTCCAGGACTGTCTGGATGCTTGGCCACCCACCTAAGGATTGTTGACACAGTCCTTGAAAGACACGCCTACTCTGGTTTCTTTCCAGCCAGATCCCAGTTATTCTATAAAGAATGGCAAGGGCCCTTCCTTCTGGGGTAGGATCCTCGATGTAAGCCTCCAACAAGCATTCTAGCTGTAAGTAACAGAACCCAGTTTTGATCTGTCTAGATTTGGTCATTTTGTTTTGGAATCTGTGTCACCCACCATGACCTGCTCGCATATTGGCCCTGTTAGTGCTCACACTTATTTCAGCCCTCTTTTTTATCTTAAGTGGTTTTTAGGTTATAAGATCCAAATTTAGACTTGCTGATAACACTTGGCTGCCAGTGGACTGGCACTGAGTGGAAGTCTGTATGTTTTAGGAAGTACAGTATTAGTTCATTTTAATCCTTTAATCTTCCCATATGCTAGATACTGGTCTGCTCTAACACCTACATTTCAGAGCATTTTTTTTTTTTCTGTGACATTTAAAAGCTATAATGAAACATATGGCACCAATCAGGTCGAGTGAGTCAGCTTTGACTTTTATTGCTTTTTTTGTTTTTTAACTGGATTTTACCTACTTCCTGGAAAATGTTGGCGGAGTTCACTTTCAATGATGTTTTTGATATGCCATTTGCTTTTAGGTGTTAATTCTGCGATCATTCTTGTTTTGAGCTACTCTGGACAGCTGGTTCTAGTGGTTTCATGGGGACATGCTCGTGAGTTGATGAGCCCTGAATATGTGCGTGGCACGGGGAGAGTGATCTTCATTAGCTGAGGTCCTGCAATCATAAGGATTTAGCAGGGAAGTAGAAGCTATAAAAATATTCACTAAGGAACTAACCACTTCTAGAATCTCTTCTTGCTTATTATCTCTCTATACTTATTACCAGGGACTGCTCCTCCCCAGTTTTTATTCAAACTTGAAAATGTACATCTCGCAAAAGATGCAGGATTTCATGAAGTCCGTGAAAATGATGTTGAAGAACTGCTGGGATTCCCAAGTAGTCACTGACGAGTACAGATCTAGCAGAATTAGGTGAGCCAACTGTGGAAGAAACAAATCAAAAATGATGACTCCTGGGGTGCCTGGGTGGCTCAGTCAGTTAAGTGTCTGACTCCTGATCTCGGCTCAGGTTGTGATCCTCAGAGCCGTGAGATCGAGCCCCACTTCTGGCTCCCTGCTCAGCTCCGAGTCTGCTGGAGAGACTCTCCCTCTCCCTCTGCCCCTCCCCCTCCCCCCGCTCTAAAATAAATAAATCTTTAAAACAAAAACAAAAAGATGATGACTCCTTTAGGGAATGGTAAAAATATAGGATTAAGAAAGGCCCATGGGAAATGGATAAATATTTGAATATTTCTATAAATATGATCTTTTTTATGATTGTTCCATGCAAACCAGAGAACTCAAAGATGAAATATGCAGGAAAAGTATTCCAAAAAAACGAACACTTTGATCACACTTTGACATTCTAAGACTTTGCCAGTAGATGCAACTGACTTATATTTTGTTAAAGATAGGTAAAATAGCTTTTCCCATATATTTTAGTTTTAATATTTATAATATTTTAGTTTTCCAGTGTAAAATTCCATCAAAGTGCTTTTTGCTATAAAAATGGGCTCCCTCTTTTAAGTGGGTTTTACTTTTTTAAATGGCCTTTTCCTGGTACCAGTTATGGTCAGCTGATAAAGGCACTCTGTGTATTTCTTTTATGCATGTGACATAAGACAGTCATGGGGAGCCCTTCCCTTTTCCTGCCCAAATGTTGCAAAACAGAACCTGGAGTTTCTCACTGTCAAGTAGGCAGGTAACAAAACTCCGGGATACTTCACTCTTGTAAGCCCAAGAAAGACCATTAGTGCTCACGGGTTGTTTTTAAAAACTCATTGGAACAGAATGATGCTAGCCAACTTCTAGAAAACACAAATATGTTGTCAGTTCCACAGGGTCGGAGTAAAAATTCTTCCTGGCCCTTCCAGCTGGATATGGATCAGTCCATAGAGAGGACCTTCTAAAGACCTTTGTCTGACAACAAATAGCCATTCGTGAAAAGCTTGCTACTGGCTAGTTGATAAAATTTAAAATTTTTAAGGGTATTGTCTCAAGTCTAATTCCCATTTCAGCTCAACTGTGTTTTTCCTGAAGGAGGTGAGTTAGAGTAGATTTTTTTCCAAAGAAAGGAATATGAATCAATGAAGCCAGAATGTGAGGTTGGACTAGATAGGGATCCAAGAGGAGGGAAATGAAAATATAAACAGATTTTCTTGGCTCTGAAGAGAATTACCAAGAAACAAAGTTTGTTTAATAGAGTTCTAAGCACTCTATTGATGGCATTCCCACAATCACCATTTTAGTGTGATGGTGCACTGTTAGGTCTTCAGGGAGCACTTAATTAGTGTCCTGTAGAAAACAGTTAGGCAGCTGACCAGTTTCTGATCTGCTCACACATAAATGAGCATTAAGACCTTAAGAACTGCAACACAAAGGATAAATTGTAGTATCATTTTTGTACAGAGATGATGCTGCGGATGGCCACCATGATCTGCTTTACCTCCTTCTTCTGGATTCATCACAGTGTCCTCATTCATTCTTCTCTTTTTCCTGGTCTTCATGTTTCAGGCTTATGGAGTCCTTTCCATAGCAATTTAAAAAATCCATATTTCAAAATCTGATTCTTTGTCACATTCTTTTGGTGATTCTGTGTTACTGCCAAGTGAACACATACTTTCATTAGTGCAGTGAAAGCAAAAGCAAAATATTGTTTAGAAAATCTGGTAGAGGGAGAAACCATAAAATGTATTTTCAGATGGAATATTTTCAGATGAAATGGTATTGGATTGTGTGCTGTTAAAGTTTATCCATGTTCTATCTTTCATCATTTGGCATGAACTACAGAGTTATGTATAGGGATTTTCATTTTATTGGTACTTGAAGTTCGCTTACTGTAAAACATTGATACAGATGAGTTTTGAAGCCCTGACTACTAAGTGATTGGCCTAAAGATTATCATATGAAATAGGACATATTAATGCCCTGAGGCTCATTGTTGGTATTGACAACGAAGAGAACAGTAGCTTGGGTATTGCTCAAGAAAAATTTGATTCAAAAGTTGACGTTTTTGTGAATGGAGGATTTATGTAGGGTCTTTTTTGATGGCATTTGAAGTTGATTTAGAATTATTGGGAGGGTAATGAGTAATTCCAGATGGAGTAAAACTTGACTTATAGAAACCAAAACAAAAAGACCACAAAAATGTTGATACCTTGGCCATTAGAAATCAAATGCACTATGATCTAATATTTTGGATTGCTGATGCTAGAGAAGAAGGAAACTATTTCTCTTGCTGTTTTGCTTTTGGAAAGCAGATGGCATCTTTTTAAAAATACCCTTGAAATTCAAGCTCTCTGGATCGCTCATTTCATTTTCACATTGGCATGAAAGGGGGTAACCACTGGGATCTGAGATGTGGCATCTGTGGCACTTTTTGTGGATTTTGTTTGTAATATTTTTGTCAGAAATGTGGATAGCAGCCTTCCAGAGAGCTTTAATACAGGACTCTCAGAATCTTGCATACTTTCAGGACCAAAGAAACCACACCATGGTATAAAAAGAAAAACCCCAAAAATGTAGTAATTTGAATAAAAAGGAACCCAAAATAGGATGGTATGGGAAATGTTTAGGGAATGACGAGTTAGAACTAACAAGACCCTCCAGTGTAAGGCTGGCAGCCGTGCATTCTCTCCTCTTCCTGTATTTCTTATGCTAGCCATTTTCCCTCCTTGCCTTCAAGGGTTTTGTCTCTTCTCCTTTTGTCTTTCTATTCAGAAAATTACTGTACAGTCTTCACTATAAAGGCATTTAAAAGAAGAGGGGCGCCTGGGTGGCTGAGTCGGTTAAGTGTCCGACCCTTGATCACTGCCTCAGGGTCATGAGATCGAGCCCCCGGTCGGGCTCCGCATTCAGTGAGGAGTCTGCTTGAAATTCTCCTGCTCCCTCTACCCCTTCTCTCTCTCTCTCTCTCAAATAAATAAATCTTTACGAGACAGGCGCTTTAACCAGCTAAGCCATAGAGCCACCTATAAATAAATCTTTAAAAAATTTAAAAAGTATTTAAAAGAAGATAATGACACAGAATGCTCTAAGTTAGTCTTACTCTCTTCTGGATGACCAAAATAGTATTATAATATTTTGTAAGAATAACAAATACATATTTATCGTTGACAGACTCCTCGTTAGCTGTTTGCTTGCCTGATTCCTTGCATTAGAAACGTGTTCATACTCAAAGGGTTGTTACTCTGAGCTGATCTGGGTTTTATGTGTGGTCCTCTTTGTCTTCTTATTCCTGACTTACAGTAAAATATGTAAGTCTACTTTACACTACATAAGGAGTTGACAAACTAGAGCCTGTGGGCCAAAATCTGGCTGTCACCTGTCTTTTATAGTTTTATGGGGATAGAGCCACCCTGTTCGTTATGTATTGTCTGGCTGCTTTCTAGCTGTAAGAGGAGAACTGAGTTGTTTCCATAGAGATTGTAGGTAGAGATGGTAGGTAAAACTTACATTGTGATTGCTCTTTGGTTATTTTGTGCATTTCTATGGTCTCATGGCATTTTAGATGGCTGTACCAAAGGAGGCATGAGCTGTGTGTCTTTAATGTGACATCTGGAATGACTTTCCAAAGAATCCTGGACCATGAATTCCAAGTCAGGATGCCACCGTCAAATGGTGATAGTGCCTTTTTATAGTCACTAAGAGCAAGGCTTTTATTTTTTATTTTATTTTTTATTTTTATTTATTTATTTTTTAAGAGCAAGGTTTTTAAAAACTTAACTAGATGAATAAACCATACCAAATTTGAATGTGTCTTTCTGGAAGGTAATGATTGCCAGTTGTTGAAAGACAGTGAACCTTAGGGAGCCTTCTAGTTTGTATTTGGAGTGTTTCTGTAGTGAGCAAAGCCTGGCTAGATAAAGGGCTATGGATCAGCCCTTCGTATTGATGAATCATCCTAGTCCTGTTTTATAGGTTTTTCGGATAATCGGGATGAAGTGCCTGTATGATCCAGTACAGGGGTCTTTGCTAAAATTAATGAGAATCTTTAATCTTCCTGCAGTTTATGATGGAAAATAATAGCACGTAGCAATCTCTATTCATGATCATGCTTATGGCTCTGTCATAATTTCTAAATTACACTCATGAAACAGTTACTCAATATTCAAGATTCACAGTTCATAGTTGAATCAGGTTAGACAACGCTTCCTTGGGCAGATTCCTTGGATTTGGAGAATTTCAGGTTTATCGGAATACCTATAAATTCTTAGTTCTGTTCAAATGTTAGAACTTGTATCATCCACAGTTTGGATTCTTTGGGGGAAGAAGAAAGCTCTTTGAAACCTCAACCAGCCTATATTCAGTATAAGGTTTAATAAGAAGCAAAACTTCGTCACTGTGAATGGCAGTTGACCGGCATGACAAAGGTGGCTGTTAAGAATTACACCGGAAAGTATCAGATAAAATGGATAATTTCCAGCTTTTTCTGAGGCATAGCTCTTGGTAACTGGTTTAGAATGACTTAATAAAACTTACAACCACCAGACTGTGTATGGCGCCATTCACAGGGCTGTTTTCACACAAACAGTGGTATAAATAGCGCCCCCTATAGTTGTGCCATCCTAACCTCAGTTACAACAAGAGCCAAATTAATACCAAAACACATTCCAAAGCCATTATGTTGTTGTTTTAGTCAAATTACCTGGAGAGTTGGGTTTTATTGCCCTGCTTTGCTCATTAATGCTAAGAGTTAAGGGGCGCCTGGGTGGCTCCATCAGTTAAGCGTGGGACTCTTGGTTTTGGCTCAGGTCATGATCTCAGAGTCATGAGATCGAGCCCGGGTCCCAGGCTCCCCACTCAGCATGGAGTCGGCTTGAAAGATTCTCTCCCCCTGCCCCTCCCTCCCCCATTCATGTGCTCTCTCACTCTAAAATAAATAAATAAACCTTTAAAAAGGAATAAGATAAAACTGGGAGTTGAGAATTGGCATTGTTTGTAGGTTCACACTCCTGCTGGTTAGGGGGTGTAGCTTGCTGCCGAACTCAGCTTGATTCTAAGTTTAACTTCACATCATGAGCCAGCAGTGAAACCTAGAAGTATTGGTTTTCAGGGAAGCAGTGTGGAAAACCTCAGCGGTTCCTGCCTCTCTACCGAAATGCACATGTATAAGTCCACTGCTCTGAGGAGGACCGAGCTCAGGGTCGGTCGGTCACAAGAGCTCACAAGATCGGCCTCAGCATTCTGCATATTTGCTCCCAAGTCTTCTAGTGAGGGTAAAAGACCGCACCTTGGACTTCATATAGCTTCAAGGACGAATTTTCAAGTTTTGTTCTTGCAACAAGGAATTATTTGGTGTCTGATAAAACTACAGAATTTATTTATTTATTTTTAAAGATTTTATTTATTTATTTATTTGACAGAGAGAGAGAGAGAGAGAGCACAGCAGGGGGAGCAGCAGGCAGAGGGAGAAGCAGGCTCTCCGCTGAGCAGGGAGCCCAATGTAGGGCTCGATCCCAGGACGCTGGGATCATGACCTGAGCCAAAGGCAGATGCTTAACCGACTGAGCCAGGCAGGCACCCCAAAGTACAGAATTTAATTAAAAAAAACAACAAACCCAGCTCATATTTTTTTTTTTTTTCCTAGCTTCATTCAAAAGTGGGAAGAAGAGGGTGCTGGAGGGATTCACCATTTAGCCAGTGTCTGCAGACACATAAGTGGGTCCCTTCATACGTGCCCAGATCTCGACCAGCTGTGTACTTGTTCATCTTCCAGGGGGGTGAGGGTTTTCCTCTGACGTAGAGACATTCCAGATGGACCAGAGTATAAATGCCAGGTTACATTTTTAGGGGCTTACTAATGGAGCCACAGCAGATTAAGAGGGGGGGAAAAGAAAGTATGACTGCATATATTTGTAGGGAAGTGTGGACCGGACACCATTAGATTAGCTCTTTGTGAGATCCTCTTTTATTGACATTTTATAAACTCATTGGGTATTTTCAGCTGTCTCCAAGGAATAGAAAGTAGATTCTTAATGTCACCTTTTGTTGAAATAATATTTCAGGCAACCTTTTAGTAAAGCCACTTATTGAATCTTGGTTTTAAAGTTAATTGTTAATCTTGTCTTAGGGCAAAAGACAACAACGCAAGGGAAAAAAAAAACAGATTTAATTTGTGCAATTGAAAGACTTGTTTGAAGGGTGAACTTACTCTCTGAGTGACTTTCCTTTCTCATCCAAGCCTGTGGACATGTTCTAACAGCACTAGGTCAAAGCATTTCAGTTGTATTTTCATGGTTTCATTATTCACGGTGCTGGTGCTGTATTTGTGTTTTATTGTGACTTTTGGTTCTCTTTTTTAGTTTTCTCTAGTGTAAAGAAAGTGCCATGTTTTAAATTATAATTTAAAAAAATGGATTTTGTTTGTCTTTGCCTGATTTTTGAAAAAAGAAGTTGCTATGTTGTTTTTCATTCAGTTTTTAAATGCATTTGAAAACGTGTATCTGCTTTGATCATAATAGTCCTTTTCTGCTTGCATAATCTCATTCAGCCTTAGTGAGGAAATAAATTTCACTGCATATCAACATTTTACTATATTATAGGAAGGGCTACAGAGTTTTGGAATGTGTCTTGCTTCAGCTGCTGTTGGTGGTTAACGGCTCAGGACATTCGCCAGCTGCCGTGGTTTGCTGGATGTCCAAACCTTTGTAACTTCAGACTCAAGAGCCCACTACTTATTTGCCCCTTTATTAAATTCAGGTGCCATGTTTAGAAGTTCCTTGGCTCCAGACCTCCATAAAAGTTTTCTCTGAGCAAAATGTTTTGCTTTGTAGAACGACCTTTTCCCATTGACCAACATGGCATCATAAAAATATGGCAACTTTATCTCACATTTATAAATAAGCATTTGGATTTGGCTTTCAAAGCCACATGGATGCCTAATGAACATTACTTGCTAGTTGTGACTTTTATTTGTGCTTTGAGCCTTGTGTAATATTTTTTCCCCCTGAAACAGGCAATTTTGGGTATTAGGGCTTATTTTTTCATTATCCCCCATTGGGCCTCTATGAGTCATATTCTGGGCACAAACAGAAGTGAATGTATAATTGTAGAGCCTCTCTTATTCCACAGTTACTGGATAAAATAATTTCTAATGTGCACTGAGTGTCTTTGTTAGAGGAATTTACAAAAACGTCTTCAAGACAATCCCCGTATCTATCTGTAGTTTCAAAAATTTCACTTACTTGGACATTTTATAAACCTTGGATTATGTCCTATCTGGCTAATTGTGGGGGTTGTTCTCATTTGCATCTGATAACTTAAGGCCATCCCTTCCTTACCACCTTTTCCTTTTTCCTCCCTATAAACATTATGCTCGTTGTGTTTCATTTCTGTATTTCTGGCAGTATATGATCTATACACATAAAGATATTTTAGAAAATATGTAAATCATTCCAGCCTTTTGGAAACCAAGAAAGGGATGCAGGTAATAGTCTGCCACATTGTAGTTATTTCTATATTATAGAAGAGTTTAACCCCATATAGTAAAACTTCTACCCAAGTCCAAATAGTCACATTTAGACATTCAAACTTCACATGTTCCCAGTATCCATAGCTGTATATTGAGAAAATATTTAGGCTAAAAGGGAATATAACATTCTTTTTAATATTTTGAAGAAGTATGGTGTTTTCATTTACGATGGTTTTTTGTAATTTTAAAGTACTCATTGGGGATACCTGGATGGCTCGGTCGGTTAAGCGTCTGCCTTCGGCTCAGGTCATGATCCCAGGGTCCAGGGATTGAGGCCCACATCGGGCTCCCAGCTCAGTGGGGAGCCTGCTTCTCCCTCTCTCTCTCTCTCTCTGCTGCTCCCCCTGCTTGTGCTCTCTTTCTCTCTCCCTGTCAAATACATAAATAAAAATCTTTTAAAAAAAGGTAAAAATAAAACAGCTTTCATACATGAGCCTTGAAAACTGAAGAGTGGTTTTCTGAATTCAAATTGAGTTTGAATAATGAGGGGACAAAGCTTGCTATCTCCACTCTTCATTCTCTCTCCCCACCCATAAATAAATAAGTTCATTTTCCTTCAAAATCTGAGCAGCCAACAATTCTTGTGACATATAAATTGTATGCGAAATTATAAATTATTGGTGTATTAACATCTTATTAACTATAATATGAAATAAGATCTGCATATTTTCTGATCCTAAGTTTGGGAAACACAGGGTTAAACAAAATGTGAAGGCTCTGATGTCAAGAGGGAGATAGTTCCTAAATGGTGTTGGCCAGGGAAGCTTCTTTCTCATGGAGCTCATGATCGAACGTGTTTGGTACTGCCAGCTTACTACCTGCCCAGAACTGGGTTTGCAGGAGGGCACGAATTTGGGGGCACCAACCGCCCTCCCTGATGGAAGCTTCTTACTTTGTATGTTGCGGGTTCCCCCAAATGTCAGTATGACTTGGAGTCATTGTCATGACCCATTAGTTGTAGTACTTTATAAGTAGACAAATATATTTGTGCTTCTTACACACGCCCTTCATCGTTGAAAGCAAGCACACAGGCATTGAGACCTTTCTTTGGCTATATAAATGGCTGCCTTCTCAGAAGCCTGTTAAGGGAAGGAGGAACCATTATATTTCACAGGAGACAATTTGGGGCTTCCCCAGAATTCTGTCCCATTTGTGGTTTGGACCATTGCGTTTGAATTCACACTGCTATTGTAATGCATTGATAAGGATATAATTGATCAATAAGTCATCTGATTTCTAAAACTATCTTCTTTACTTGTATTCTGAAGGCAAAATATATTAGTTCTGTGTATTCATCCTCCTAAACCTTCAGATGTGTGTTAACACATAGAGCTTTGGATGTCAGGACATTGACTTCTAGTTGTGCGGTGAATGTTTTCAAACAGTGCCCGGCAACTTTTGGGCCACGGATTCGCTGACCTAGGAAGCATATCCAGGACTGTTTCACCACCTTCAGGAGAGAATATGTTTTCATTCAGTGAGGTCATTGATGCCAGATTTGAACATCAGAATTTTCTCAGTAAGATGAAGTTGGTGGTTCACCTTGGCTCATCCCTCAGACATGTGGGTATAGGATAAATGCTTTCTTAATGATAGTTCAGGGCAGCCAACTCTTTTATCTGCCTGAACTTCCTGGCTCTCTTACCATTGATATTAATTGGCTACTCCTGATGGAAGTGAGCTTATGTTACAATTTAAAAGTGCTTAGAATGAAGTATCTCCCTTTCTACGGACAATTAAAGTACATGTGTCAAGTCTGTAGATGGACACTGTGTTTTAAAGACTTTTTGCCAACTGTTGATCTCTTGGAAATGTAACAGAATGTTAGAGATTTGACTCCTCCCTGCCCTCTTCTACCTACATGTGTTGGGATGGGGAGATCAGGCTTGTCGGGTTAGCTTTTTGTGCCATTCGTGCTTTAATGCTTGAAGGCAAGGATTTAAAAACTAGTTGTTGGGATGGGGCCACCCAGTTTTCTAAGCCTGAGGATCAGTAATAAGGCTGATCAGTCTTTATGGGTGGCCCTCATTGATAGGGAGAAGCTAGTAAGGGAAAGTTAAAAAAAAAAAAAAAGTTGGGAGGACGAGGGGGAGGGAAGCAAGGATGAAAGGACAGGGTGTCTCCAATAACGGCATCCCCTGTCACCCACGCCCGGTGTCCCCCAAGTTCAACGCGCAGAGCTTTTGGATTGTTTTGATTTGTTAAGCCGCTTGTATCCCCTACTATGCGATAGGGAACACACACCCGGGCTAGATGCCATTTTAAAGGTTACATATATATTTTAGAGTTTTCTGTAGACAGAGATAATTAACACAATTACAGCTCTCCACTTGAGCCATGTAGATCAGTTGCTGCCAACTAGAATAATGACACCGAAGTTCTGTTTATATGTAAACTGTATAATATCTTAAAGCTAACGTCATTGTTTTCCTCCCCTCCAGTGCAGCATGTTTTGATCTACATAGGGAATATTTTTAAAAAGTGGATGTCTAAGAATGTAAACAGTTGGAAGGGGAGATGCAGCTGTTTATGATTTACTTTTTAATCTTCTGTTCTTTAGTGGCTGCTAATGTCAAAGGACTTCTCTTTACATATTATAGTGTATGGCTTATGACGATCAATATGCTCTTTCTGGTTTTTATTTTGGCTTTCTAAATAAAGGGCGGAAGGACTGAAGGACAATGAGGTGGATAAAAATATCTCCCCCGCAGACTGGATCCTGCAACTGGGAGCACTGGGCCAGAAGAGCCTGCAGTCTTAGAGGGGACAGGGTTTCTATTTTATGGGGCCCATAAATGTCAGGCCGTGCGCTTTACCTTTCATCTCTGTTTGTGTGTGTTTGTCAGAATCTATTAGTCACAGCCAGTTGCTTGCATCTACCACTGTCTAGACTCTTCAAGAAATGAGCGATTCTGTAGGTAGTATTTTTACAGGAGGGCACATAACAAGGGAGAAAAGCATGCTTATATGATGGCAATCTCTTTGGCAGACTGTTTTCCAGAAGTGGAGGTCTTTCCGATATCCAGGTGCCTGCCTCTTGTGTGAAATGGTGTTTTAGCTGATTTCGTGTAGATTTATCAGAATGGCATTTTGCTATGTAATTTCTCATTACGCTCTATAAACAACGAAGCTTACCCCCATTTCCTGTTATAAAAATAACTTTGTCTATTCCGGTGGACTGTGTTTAGATGAGAGGCTTGCCAATACTTCTACCCATGCTTTTTCTAGCATTGTCTGTAAATGTGTGGTCACGAGCAGGGATTTTGAATCCCAGTGGCCCCATTTACTTAGCTTTGAGATCTTGAGGAATTTACTATCCTTTCCAAACCTCAGTTTCTCAGTTTTAAAACAGGAATAGTAATACAATCTCAGGATGGTCCTGAGGATTAGATGAAATAATGCGCATTCAAACTCATAACATAGTGGTTGACACGGAACAAACGTGGGGTGTATTGCTGGTGGGGACTCTGTGTGTGTGTTTCTGTGTGTGTGTGTTTGTGTGTGTGTGTGTGTGTGTGAGATGTGTTTACCTTTATTAGACTGAGCTTTAAAAAAAAAAAATTATCAAAAGGGGCATAACACTGTTAAAAGGTTAACAAACCCCTACTTACTGTTAAATGTAAGGGAAACTGCAAAAACTTAAGAGCCATTTTTCTTTGCCTAAAATTACTTTTTTAAAAAAATATTTATTTATTTATTTATTTATTTATTTATTTATTTATTTATTTATTTAAGAGAGAGAGAGAGAGAGAGAGGGAGGGAGAGAGTCTCAAGCCGACTCTGTGCTGAGCATGGAGCCCGATGCAGGGCTCCATCTCATGACCCTGAGATCATGACCTGAGGTGAAACCAAGAGTTGGATGCTTAACTGACTGAGCCACTCAGGTGCCCCTAAAATTACTCTTAATCAAGTCATAGGGACCTTAGAATATGTGTGTATGTGCATCTGATTTTCTTATATATACCTTTATATCTATAAACATTTATTGAGTGCCAATAATGTATGAAACACAATGGTAAATCAGGTAGAGGTGGAGATGACAAGCATCAAAAACAATTTGGCAAATGATGTTAATCAAACCGGTTTATTCACAGAGTCAGAAAATTAAATTTCATGGCATATGGGGAATATAGTATGATTCTACCATGCCTAGATAGAATTTTACCTTTCAACTAATGAAGTATAAAAATTCAGGTTATAAAAGTTTGGGGTGCTGGGGGTACCTGGGTGGCTCAGTCGGTTAAGCATCCAACTCTTGATTTTGGCTCAGATCATGATCTCAGGGTCCTGAGATCGAGCCCCATGTCAGGCTCTGAGCTCAGCACAGTGTCCGCTCGACCCTCTCCCTCTGCTCCTTCCCCCTCTTGTGTGCACATGCACATACGCTCTCTTTCTCTCTCTCTCTCTCAAATAAATAATTAAAATCTTAAAAAAAAGTTTGGGGTGCTTTAGAATTGCTAAGGACAATCCATTTTAAATCATGGATCAACTACTAAAATGATAAGTTCAGAGCAAAACAGGAAGCCCCTTCATACCCAGTGATAAAACAATGGGACAGTATTCCTTATAGACGATGGGTATCATTAGTGGGCTTCTACTGACACCATATTTTGAGGTGCTCCTCTCTGTATTGTAAAGAGCAGGGAGCTTACGTGGCAAATACCTTCCTTTTCCTTTGAGTTCCTTTCTCCCCCCACCCCAGTGGCTTCTTGCTTCTGGATGGGCTAGATTAATTGTTCTATAATTGCTGAATGGTCAGGGTCTGGGCCGCGTATTTTACAGTCAGTGTCTCATTTAATCCTCACAACAACCCAATGAGTGGGCACTTTTATCACCATTTTACCGGGAACAGCAGCTCAGTGATGTTGATTGAGTGCCTGATTGCCAGGGGGAGCTAGGGTCTTACCCCCATCAGGTAGCCACAAGGGTAAGTGCCTTGCAGACAGTTTTTTTCCTGCTGTATCCCATAACCCTTGATGAAATGCATTTTCATTCTGTCCCCACTGCTTAGGAAAACAACTCATGGGCATTGCATAGCTTGCAAATTGCCCACCCCAGCAGTGGTTTTAGAATTAGCTCTTGGGGAGTATCTCTGGCCACCCCATGTTCCTTCCATTTCCTAAAGCCATTAGAAACCTCTGCTTGCCTCCCTGGAGCTTCTCTTCCAGAGCAGTAAAGCTGCACCTCCTGGTCAGAGCAGCGGGTCAGGCCCAGTGAATGAAATTGCAACTTCATTGATGTGAAAATGGAACCTTGTAGTAACGAACTTGCTATTAAGTTGGACGGAAGGGCAAGCTCTTGATTCAGGGCTGTTTGCCTTCTTCTAGCAATTGGACCGGTTTGCTACTGTCTGTTGATGTGGATGGAAGTTACTAGTACACACAGACCATCCTTCTGTGCTTAATTTTGAGTCTTTTCCACATTTTGATACCTTGGAGTCATGATGGCTTTACTGCTTCCCCGGATGCAAAACGTGCTTCTTCTGGATCTTCCTCTGCATGCATCCTATGTTTCTGGGGATGAGATCCCTGCACAGAGAGTTAGCCTTTTTCTACAGAAACATTATGGAGGATGAATTAATGCTCTGTGGAAAAATGGGAGCATATTTTGATATCAGTACTTTTGATGCTTCAAAGTTGAAGGTGTTGTAGATCGCTATAAGCATTTCATTGTTTATGTTGTTTATATTTATGTTGATTCTACTCTTGTATTCCAGATGAGATCTGAGTTGGCTTTTCCTACCTGCTGTTCCCCTCGAATGATAAAGACAGGGAGTTAAGAACTAACCTCCAATTTGTGCCTTGAGGTTTATTTGTTAAAAGACGGCTGGAGGGCAGGGTGTCTGTATTCCTTTGGGTTGTGGTGAATGCTTGTTTATTTGGGTTCTATCATTTGTGAGCTAACACACATGGCCCTGCTCACTTCCTCTTGACCACGACCTCCAGACATCAAAGTAATCTGCATCCGTGTTTTAAAGAGATAGAAATGTATTGGATCACAGTTTCCAGCCCTCTTTTCCCAGTCCAACTGTCTTTAGTCTCCTGCAGCCTGAACACTAAGCAGGTAGAAACCCATCAGTGTGGAGTCTGTTGTCTTCCCAGTGTCTTCTTTGCAGTCATCCAGATCTTCTGTGTTTTTTTCAGGAGTCGCGAGGCAGAGGTTTCTCATTCTTGTCCAGTTAACTCTTCTAGAAACTTTCGGCCTGGAGATTTTTCTTTGTGTTTCAGTTCAAAACTATTGCTGTAATTTAAGCTCATTTACCCTACTGAGATGGAGAACAGATGGCTTATCATGGGTAGCCTTCCTTAAAGTCCCCAGTTAAGCCCTCTTATTATTCTTTTACTGAAATTAAATAGTATGTTTCTCCTTTTCTTCAAGGTTCTTTCCTCCTTTGCTGCTCAGAGTGTGGTCCCCAGACCAGCAACATTGGGTCACCTGACAGCAGGTTAGACATGCAGAATCTTGGGCCCTACCACAAACCTGGTGAATCAGAATCTACATTTTAACAAAACCCCCAAGAGATCCTAAGCACGTTAAAGTTTGAGAAAGATGACTTTATTTTATCGCTTAATAATTTAGTTATTATTTTCTCCAGTATGCCTGAAAAGTAGAGACCAAAGCTAGATGTGGTATTGTAATAAGTGGAAATACCTAGTGTTTATCTATATCTCAAATCCCTATTAATTTAATACCTTGATATTATAATAATTTTGAACTAAATTGATGTGTATTCTTCATTTACAATAAATTTGTAGTCTTCAGAGACTTTTTGGGGTCTTTTTCTACTATATGTTTGCCCCTTTTACCTAATGGAAGTCCCCACTGTATGGTTGAATGACTTGGCTGCTAAGAATCTTGCTTTGCATTCTTATGGATACCAACTTGCTTTTCCTTCTTGGGGGGTCTTTTCTTTTTGGGGGGGAGACTGTTTTCTTTTCTGAATAGTTGGGCTATTAAGATTTTAATGACTCATGGTTAGAAAAAGGATTGTTGGGCATGAGGAGACCCCAAATCTTACCTCAGTGCTACTCTTCATCATTTTCATGGGCTTAGGCAACATGATTCTAAGTCTTAACAATAATCATATGATCGAGGAAGTCCCCATAATACCAGGTGTGGGACTACTTTGATTGTTCTGTTTATATTAATCTATGAGCCCTTTCTACGATGACTTGGTCACACGGTGGAAGTCACCTGTTGAAATGGGAATGGAGCATCTAAAACAAAAATTGGAATAATTGTCATCCAGATGCATATTTTGGTTAGTCCTTATACTATGCTTCCCACCAGGTTATTTACTTATGCCGAATGGTTCTCAAGTCACCTTCCTGTTAATTCCCTCTAGCTATGCATTAAAAGAGGAAATCAGCAAGGATCTGGCTGCTCTTAATCCTTGCACCTCTGTTTGGAAGACTCTGGGAAGGCCTTTGTTTCTCCTGGAAACTCTGTGGGGAAGATCCAGCAGAAATGATGTGTGTGAAGTCAGTGGCTGTGTTTAGAGGCTCTGTTTGGTGCTGCTGATGGTTGGGAGTGAGGAGAGCTCAGGGTGGAAGGACAGGAAGGAAGAGAAGCATCTCCTAAGAAGAAGATTTGACGTGGACACTTAACATAGTGATGCTCCTCCTTATACCATTCAGAAAGGAAAGTGGGAGTAACCAAATGAAGAGGTAGACCATTGCCCATTTGTGACATGGTTTTATGGGAAAAACATAAGGCATTTTTTGAGCAGAATTAAGCAAAGTACATCATAGGGATGTTCATTAAATGTTAATTATAGCCTGCCACTGTTGGGAAGTAATGGTGAAATTGTGTGGTTGGGTTTTACTCGGAAGGCATTCCGTCAGCTTCGTCAGCTATGGTGTAGAAAGAATAGAAGCTATTGTTTTCTTTATGAACTAAAGCACCACAGTAACTTCTGTGGCTTTATTTCAGGAGGATTTGTTCTTATTACCATTACCTTTGGGTTCCATCTGAAAAGCTTCATACTTAACTACCTGGAGATCAACTTGTTCTTTCTGTTCATCATCTAATTTTTGGAATCTTGAACCCTGCATACTCTCATTGATGATGGTCTCTGTGCCCTGCCCCCCACCCAGCTATTTTTCAAGTTTAAGTTTTAGGGAAAACAGACCCAAAAAGTATCCTCCTAAAAAGACATCTTATACTTAGAAACAGCAACTGAAATTTCTATATTGAACTTTGACTTTTTTTTTTTTTTGTAATAAATCATCTTCCAAGGTGAGTATTTCATAAAGTGAAAAAAATCTCTAGGAAATAGTCTGACTTAGGAGTTGCCTCTTAGAGAGCAAAATTAATGGATTTATTTTTAAAAGTTGACTAATTCTGGAAGAGAGGGGACCTAATTCTTTTTTTTTTTTTAAAGATTTTATTTATTTATTTGAGACAGAGAGAATGAGAGAGAGAGAGAGAGCACATGAGAGGGGGGAGGGTCAGAGGGAGAAGCAGGCTCCCTGCCAAGCAGGGAGCCCGATGCGGGACTCGATCCAGGGACTCCAGGATCATGACCTGAGCCGA
Source organism: Neomonachus schauinslandi (assembly GCF_002201575.2). Taxonomy (NCBI): domain Eukaryota; kingdom Metazoa; phylum Chordata; class Mammalia; order Carnivora; family Phocidae; genus Neomonachus; species Neomonachus schauinslandi. The sequence goes on along the minus strand of NC_058405.1, from coordinate 181,187,898 downwards.
AGGCAGTCGCTTAACCAGCTGAGCCACCCAGGCACCCCGAGAGGGGACCTAATTCTTAACTTCCTTTTACTCCCAGATATTTGAGGACGATGAGCATGACTAATAGTCACAAATAACAAAAGGAAAGTCTCTTCTTTCTTGCTGAGTTTTACAAATGATTGTGAAGACTAAATATTTTCTCCATTTCATTAAATTGTGGAGGCAAAGAGAGGTCAAGTGACTTGTCCAAGACCATCCACAAAGTACTGGCTCAGTCGGATGAGATACAAGCCTGGGAGTGATCAAGGGTATCTCCTTGTGGGGTCCGTCTCTCATGGTCAGTGTAGATGGAGCAACCTCACACCTGCTAGCCTTCCCCAGACTCTGCTGCTTTGGCCTCCACCATGTCTGGTATTCTCCCCTCTTTAGTCATTGCTTTTATTTATTTATTTATTTATTTATTTTTTTATTTTTTAAAGATTTTATTTATTTATTTGAGACAGAGAGAATGAGATACAGAGAGCATGAGAGGGAGGAGGGTCAGAGGGAGAAGCAGACTCCCTGCCGAGCAGGGAGCCCGATGCGGGACTCGATCCAGGGACTCCAGGATCATGACCTGAGCCGAAGGCAGTCGCCCAACCAACTGAGCCACCCAGGCGCCCTAGTCATTGCTTTTATATCCCAACCAGACATTCTTGTTTTCCTGTGGAGGAGGGACATAGGAAAACATGGGCCTGGACTGGTTAATCAGATCGGCTATCTTCTAGTAGAAAAGGAAGGGAATGGGATACAGCAGAAGTAAGTTTCCAGCAGTGACAAATTGTGAAAGGCCATGAGCCTAGAGTGTACCCATTGGGATTCTGAAGTGTGGCCATCATAAATAAAGGAAGGCCTTGGAACAGGACACCTACCTCTTCCCTCACTCTCTCCCACAGAACTGGTGTGAACCCCAGAAACAGTTAACAAGCACGTTTGGTGGCTTCGGCAACAGCTCTGGAGCATGGTTTCTCAGCCTTGGAGCTCTTGACATTTGGGGCCAGATAGTTCTTTGTTGTAGGTGGCCGTCCTGTTCGTCATGGGAGGTTTAGGAGTATTCCTGGCCTCCACCCACTAGATGCCAACAGCTTCTCTCCCACCTCATCCCAACCCCAGTTGTGACAACCAAAAATGTTTCCAGGCATTACCAAATATCTCTTGCAGGGAGAAATTATTCCTGCCCACCCAAATTGAGAACTCGAGATTTCGTGAAATGCTTGGAGGCTAGAAGGTCTCCGCAGAGAACAGTGGTTTAGCCCCATGAGCGTGTTTCAGCTGAAATCCAGATGGCTCCCTGCCTGGCACACCAGTGGGCCTGAGGATCACCTTCACAGACCCCCCTCTATCGCCCCTGGGGCTGTGATCCCCTTAGGGTCACTGATAAATATTCTTTTTTTTAAGATTTATTTATTTATTTGAGAGAGAGAGAGAGCACATGCTAGTAGGAGTCTGGGGGAGGGAAGAAGCAGAGGGAGGGGGACAAGCAGACTCTGTGCTGAGCATGGAGCCTGACATAGGGCTCGATCCCACAACCCTGAGATCATGACCTGAGACGAAATCAAGAGTTGAACATTCAACCAACTGAGCTGCCCGGGCGCCCCTGAGAAACAGCCTTCATAAGGAAGTTATGAGTTATGAGTTATGAGAAGTTAAGAGTTGCCACCACCTCTTAATGAGGAATTTGTCCCAGTTGTCCTCAGGAGGCTTCTAGTTCAGCCGGGCAGCCAGCTCAGGAGCTGGTGCAGGTCAGTTCAGCATGCTGTCCCCAGGGAACTTCTCAGCAGATTCTCCAAATGAAAAAGTGAACGGCCAAGCTGTCAGATAATGGGGAACAGAGAGAGGAACAAGAGCAACGTGGAAGTGAGACTTGAGAGATGAAAGCAAAGGACCACGAACTCTGGGGTCAGCGGGTGAAAGGTCAGCCGCTCCTTGTCAACTGGAAGAATTTGGCCTCCTTCTCCTGGACAATAGGGAAGTGTTTGCAGTCACTTAGAAATCTGCACCAATCATTGTCTGCTTCAAAGACCTTAGCAATGCAAGCAATGTCTACATTATCAGTTATTTCAGATTATCTTTCCAGATCCCCCCCCCCCACACACACACACTATCTCCCCAACCATTAGCCGTGTGCGTCTGGCAGCAATTTCAGTTTTTTGTCAAGGAAGTCAGGCAGCGTTGACTGCCTCTGTCACACTCCTGTTCTGTTCCTTCAGACGCAAGACTGGGGACAAGAATTCGGAAACAAAAGCCACCCATTTCCTCCCCCAACAATTAGAAACATGCTTCTTGGGAACCTGGAAATAGTGCAGGAGAATCTCACTGAACATCCATTTAAGCCTATTCATGAGAATTCTTTGTGAATCCTTTCATGGAGCATTATAAGTCTTTCATTAGCAGGTACTTAGAAGGGATGGTGGGGAGGAGGACTTCAGGCTTCTAATGTCTTCTGAGAAAGCAAGAGAAGTGGGCTCTCAGCAGTGTTTCTCTAGATGGCATTAATTTAAGATCTGCTCAAAGATATGCTAATGCTCTCTGTCCTAATATTTAACTCCTGCTGTTCCCTGTGTAGGTAGACAGGTCTTTGTCTAAAATCCTATCCCAGGGTCTTATTTTTAGCTTTACCTCTACGACGTTTACCTTCTCTTTTTGTTTGGGCACTTCCGTGATACCACCACCCCCTCTCTCAAATATTGTTGTCTCCCTTCCCAAGACACATTCTGATCTTGGCTGTGGCCTCAGCCCTTGGCTGGCATCTGGCCAATGGATTCATTCTTGCTTGTTAGTTCCACCAATGCATTTTTGGTTGGTGTGTGTTTTCAGGTTATCAGGAAAAAATCGGAGATCCAGGGATATCTAGTTCTTCATAAGAATTCTTACCATAAGAGCTAATGTTTGAGGGCTCATTGTGTGGTAGGCACAGCGATGAGAATTTTTCATGTATTATCTCATTTAACTTCAAGGCATAACCCTATGAAATGGGTACTGTTATCCCGGTGTTACAAATGAAAATATTGAGATGGAAGAGAGTTAGTAACGTGCCCAAAGTCACAAAAAAAAGAATGAGAGATCATATAAGTTGTCTTAGTCTCCTTTTAAATTTTAACTTGGAAATAAGTTTTGAGTTAAAATTGATCAGGCTTTAAAAAGCTAACAGCCATGTGGTAGGACCATCCTCCTTCTCAAAGTAACTTTTTTGGATTGAAATTCCTAAATTACATTTTAGGATTCAGAATCCCATACAGGATACTCATCACTCAGGTAGTGGCAACTCAAGGTTGCATTACTTTATTGCAAGCCATGTTAAACCTTATCTTGAACATAACCCAGTTACAAAGAGGTCCCACCTGTGGCCTTCTGTAGCCTAAGATGGATGGGACAGTTTTCCATCCTCCTTCACATTGACTTTTAAAAAGGCTTGCTTTCATAGCCCAGAAATCTTTATGACTTGCACTTCCGTGACAAGAATTCTTAAGGTAAGACAAGTCACAGTTGTGCACTGAATACATTTGAAATATGCTGCCCTATACTTCTGTATTGATGACCAGTTTCAATTGGTTTCATTCAGTTTTCATTCATCATTTAGACCCCAGAAATAACAACAGCTCACTTAACTGTGAAGAATCTGTATCAAATTCTTCCCCACAATCTCCCCTTAGCCTTCTCAAGGCAAGAAGGAAGACAAAGAGTAAAACCTTTTTCTTTGTGATTTATGATGATGGCCTCCAGGAGATGTTAATTAGATGTGCGCAGTAGGGAAAGTCTTCTATTGAGCTTGACCTTACTGGGAACAGTTGGGAATGGCCCTGCCCTCCGTTAGGCCCGTTTAATGACCAGAATACCTCCAGATCAGGGCCACACAGCTGAGGTACCTCGTGGTTCCTTTTAAAGATGCTTGTTCGGTTCAGTACATTTTTCTTGCATTACCAAGTTCTTCCATAAAGTCAACCACAACCCATATTATCGGGGACTCCGGCTGAAACTTGTGGTGAGTAGGAAGTAGATTAACCACAGGTTTTCCTTTTTCTCTGGCTGCCAAAAGTGATGTCAGTGGTGTTAATGATCCTTACCTCAGCCCACTGCAGACCCTGGGCTGTCTGTGTGAACGCTTGTTCTGTGCTGTGCTTCTTAGGCTATTACGGAAAAGCTGCTGATGGTTGATAAGAAACAACTGGGTAGTCAGACAATTACTCAAATGTAAAATCAGCCCCTTGCTTTCTTGAAGCCATTTCTGATACGACTCTGGGGAGGGTGCAAAGAATGCAAAATCTGTTCAGTGTTTAGCAGAAAAATTAAAGGCAGTACAACCGGGCTGAGCCCGCTGGATTCCCTTTTGCCTAATTACAGAAACGGTATTGCAAACACTTTTTTACTATTTCTACACCACATTGTAAACTAAGTTGTGATTTTAACTTAAGTCTACTGGTTTATATCAAAGCCAGACCAATAAAACCTATATCCTGTATTTCTGAACATTAAAAACAAAACAAAACAACAAACTGGTGTGAAATTACAATATAAACTATAAACCTCAGAACTGGAATTTAATTCCTAGGAGAGAGAATATACTGCAGAAATAGGTCCCATGAAAGGAGAAGAAAGACCGACTTTTATGGCTTGTTTTCTCAGGTAGGGAAGAAGGCATCATATTACTTTCATGTCTTCAAGCAACAGGTTGATTTTGGTTGAGCTCCATTAAAATTAAAGCTTCCTGTTCTACATTATGTGGTCTGACTTGTAATGGAGAGGGATTGTTTTTCTGAGTTCCTCTACCTTGACTGTCATGTATGGGGGGATGCAGTCTAATTTCAGTAGAAGAGAGATTGGAGACGTTTTGAGTTACGTTGCGGGGGGGATGGGGGAAGGGCTCTTATGGTGTTGGGCCCCCATTTACCTTATTTTTTGCTTTATCAGCACACTCCCTATTAATAAAAAGAATGGGAAATAACTAAAGTGAATATTCTTCAGCTTAAAAGATTTCTGAATGCTTTTTCAGATTTCTTTAATACATTATTGGCAGAATACTGTTTTTTTTTTTTTTTAAAGATTTTATGTTTAAGTATTCTCCACACCCAACGTGGGGCTCGAACTTAGGACCCCAAGATCAAGAGTCACACGCTCCACGGACTGAGCCAGCCGGGCGCCCCTGGCAGAATGCTTTTAATTGTTGCGAACCATATGTTGTTGTTCTTGTTTTCATCGGTCTTCTCCATAAATCTCAAACCCTCTCGATAAGTTTCCTGCCCCAGCTCCTGCCCTTTGTTGCTGGGGCGGGAGAGGTCCATAACGCTGCTGGGATTCCCAGCGGGGGCGCACAGGCTGGGGGGTCAGCTCCTGGGTCAGCCCCTCTCTTCTCTTCTTTTCATAATACATGTGCCTTTCTTCGCTGGTGGGCTCCTGAAGTCACCAGCCCTGCCAGAAGGACTTTCACTGGGACACAAGGGGAACTGGAGCGAGGTGGCCTCTCACATGTTGGCAGCTCTCCCTGACTGTTTCTGCCTGGTAGCCCTGCTAGCTGGAAGGCACGGCTGGCAACCTTGTTATCTGTACCCGCTCTCGCCCATGTGACTCGCACCAGGCAAAGTGCTCCTTAAGCAGCCCCGTGAAAGCACCCGCCTGGCTGGTCACTTACCCTTTGCCTTTTAAGACCATGAAACCAAGTCTTGCCAGCTCTGTTCTGGCCTCTTTGAAAAGATGTTGGTTTAGCTTCTTGTTAACATAAAGTAGCAAACGTCTTGTGGTCTTAACCTCTAACTTTAATCCTTTAGTTCAGTCCTGGGACGCCTGCGTGGCTCAGTCGGTTGAGCATCTACCTTCAATTCGCATCAAGATCCCAGGGTCCTGGGATTGAGTCCTCCATCGGGCTCCTTGCTGAGGGGGGAGCCTGGTGCTCCCCCTGCTTGTGCTCCCTCTCTCTCTTCCTCTTTCTCTGACAAATAGATAGACAAAACTTTTTAAAGAAATTCTTTAGTTCAATCCTACCTTGATTTTTGTTTTCTTTTTCTTCTTTTTCTTTCTTTCCCTCCTTCCCTCCCTCCCTCCCTCCCTCCCTTCCTCCCTTCCTCCCTCCCTCACTTCCTCCCTTCCTTCCGTCCGTCCGTCCGTCCTTCCTTCCTTCCTTCCTTCCTTCCTTCCTTTGTTTCTCCTCTCTCTCCACTTAGGTCTGTCCTTTACCAGAGTCTCAGCTTGCTGACACTTCCCAGATGTACCTTCTAAAGAGCAGAGTGATTCTCCCTGTGTCCAGAACTTGAAGGCCTCTGGAGTTAGCTTTTCTAACTTGGTGTTAGCTTCGGTTAACTTGGTTAGCTTTTTTTTTACTTGGGTGATTACCATAGCTAACAGGACTGAGCTCCTTCCTAAATGCTGCCATCCAACCCCCCCGTGGTAGAACCAAACTCTAAGCCAGGAAATTGCTTTAATAAGTGTTTCATACCCATCAAATGTGTCAGCGGTCTCCTTTATCCATCAAAGGTTGAATAGTGTAAATGTTAAAATGCAGGGCACCTGTACATTCCCAGAACTATGAATTTATTTATACTGATGATTTCTTTTAATTTACTGGCCTGTTCACCAGAATCAGGTATGCTTAAAAGCAGAATACTTTTGCAGTGTTTTTGTAAGGTGCCTTATGAATAGGTAAGCATTCTAGAAGACTTGCTCTTCTTTAAATGAGTGGTAGCATGAATTATTGCTTCAGCATCAATGAGGTGGCTGAAGAAATGAATTGCGGTCACAGCAGTGCTATGCAGTTGAATATAATTGTGTCAAATCAGAAATCAACAGGCTTGGGAAGACAAGATATGAGAGAGCTCACAAGTGCCATATTCAGCATCCTACCAGACATGGAGCTACACACCATGCCGACCACTTCTCTCTTTATTCCCAGGCGAGGGGAACCGTTTTCTCTTCTGAGAGGAATCCTCCCCTCCTGTTCTGAATACTTGCCCTGTGCCGTTCCCTTAAGGACGTGGGCTTTTGGACATCAAAGCCAGGAAGCCAGAGGCTTTTTCTACTTCAAACTGCCATACTCCTCCCCATACAGAATGAATTGGGAGGAGGGGAAAAGAATAGAATACCAAGAACGTTTAAAAGTTGGTTAACATTTCAAATATCTTCCCATCACAGATTTTTTTTTTTTTTTAAGAACAGGGAAGATCTAAATATGATGGGAACATTATTTTCCTGTCCTCTTGAAACATTTTTGACACTGGATGCAGAATTTTAAAAGTTCAAGTCCTTTAAGCAAATAGTAGCTTTAGAACCACATCTGAACCGTGGCTTTCCCTGGGTGACAAGAATTCGAGAAATGTTTATTCCTTCTTTACATTTTCCTGTGGTCTATAAATTTTCTATATTATAGTCAAGAATTTTTTTTTTAAGTCACAGCTGTTTATTTTAAGTGAAAGAGAAATGTGCTGTTTTGACACATTTCTTTGAGTGGAGGAATTCATTTATACCAATTTTTCTAGTTGAATCTACAATATAAGATTTCAAACAATGATCTCCATTGAAGAAAAGTCATTACGGTAGTCATTTTTTTTTTCACCCGTAGTTGGGTGAGGAAGAGTTACTTTGTGGCTACATTTTGGTATATGACAATAGCGAAGCAACTAAGACTATTTTACTTCTAATTTCTTAGTGGAAGTAGACTGCTAGTCATGCTTTAACCAGATATTTATAACTGTGTTGCCCTTGACTCAACAAATTGGCAGGAGGTTTCCAGGCATTTGAATACAAGATAAAACTTTTAGTCAATGGGTTGGACCAAAAATTCATTGTTGAAAGGGTGTGGGTCCTTCGTTGTACACGCATCGTAATCTTTCGCTGTTTTCAGCTGCTTTACAGTGAAGCCTTATCAGTAGGCTGAGTGTGAAGGAAAGCAGAAGCTTTATCTGTTTTTCAGCTATCATAGGCATAGTTTAAGTGGGTCAAGTCCGGAAGATGTAAATTCCTACCGGATGCAATAATGCAGTAATCCATAGGTCTCAAGTAGCATTGCTCAAGTGTTGACTTATTTGATAATGCTTTAAAAATTACATTTTTCATTACCGGCAACAGGATTAGGTGGGTTTTATCTTAAGAGAAGACACAGGGAAGGGGACAAGAGATGCTGATGTGGCGATGAAATTTTGTCAAAATGTAATTTCCTGCTACTAAATCTCGTGACAGGTGCATCATCTTTCTGGGTTCAGAAGTTATTCCCGAGTGAGGTAACTAGAGAGGATGTATCCTAGGAACATCACCATTTGATATTTGCCCAGCTCTTCTCCAAGGAAATGTTTTGCTTTTTTGTTTCCACTTCATGGGTGTTACAGATGAGTTTCTGTATTTGTAAAACACTGTTGCAATATATCCCTCATATGGTTGGTGTGAGTCCGTCCGGGTTATATATATAAAGTGCATCAAAGGTACTTCTACCCATGTCATCCTTTTCAGTGCTTAGGATAGTCCTTATCACTGCCTTTTTGTCAGTCAACAGATGTCTCTTGAATTGAATGACTGCGGGAGCCTAGTATCGGTATTGGTTTTTTGTTTTTTATTTTTATTTTTTTTTTAAGATTTTTATTTATTTATTTGACAGAGAGAGACACAGCTAGAGGGGAAACACAAGCAGGGGGAGTGGGAGAGGGAGAAGCAGGCTCCCCGCCGAGCAGGGAGCCCGATGCGGGGGCTCGATCCCAGGACCCTGGGATCATGACCTGAGCTGAAGGCAGACACTTAACGACTGAGCCACCCAGGTGCCTCGGTATTGGTTTTTTAAAAACATATCCCAAAAATGTATGATCTGCATGCGGGCCTTTCTTCGAGTGCAGTTGTGGCCTTCTTGACCGCTGTTGTGTAGAGGTGGGAATAAAGGCAAATGAACGTTAGCCCCATGAACATTACCCTAAAGTCTGTCTATAATGTCCTCAGAGTTCATTTCCAACAGAGCTCATCAGAGCAATTGTGAACAGCTATGTTTTGGGAACTTTAGTTTTGGGGTTCTTTGGATTTAGATAATACCTCACTGGGAACCATTACCCGGCTTAATCGGACCCTTTATTCACCGTATTTGGCTCCCAGAGCTTTTTGGCCATTTCCACAGATCAAATGTGCCCTCAAAGGGCCGAGACCGGCTGCTATAGAGACTGTTCAAAAGAATATGCCCAAGGCTGAGAAGGCAGTCACAAAAAAGAAATGGGAACTTGAGAAAGCATTCCAAAAATGCTTCCAACGATGGCTGCTTGCTTGAAATACGTGTGCAGACCCCAAAGAGGCTGCAGGAAAGGACAGTTCTCACTCAGGGATGTCTGTTAAAAATCCGTATCATTTACCCAGGAGCTACATTTTCTGTACACACACACACACACACACACACA